>NW_028125682.1:0-298586 GCF_965194825.1 Balaenoptera physalus | reverse complement strand
GCTCCAAGTAGGGAGATTGCTAGTAAAGTGGCTGGAATGGCGAACCCGAGCACAAGGAGATGAGAAATGAGGTGCGTTTTAGAAACCTTTCCCCATCACACGGTGTACCATCTTCTGGGTTTCTCATGCATGTTTTCGATGTAGGAAGATGCCCTTGAACCTGGAGATTTGGGACCCATGCGATGGGTACCACACAGTATTACTTTAAAGGGTCTGTGTTTGCTCACCCAACCTCACCAAACCTCTCAGCCCCAAGAGTGTCCACCCTTATGTCTCATCCAGCTGTGGGTCTAGATATGGTCAATCCAGGTTGCATCAAAGCCCCTGAACGAATTGTGTAAGAATTTCTCTCTCTTTCCCTGTCTTTGTTTCATGGGTTTTTAAAAGTAATTTATTTTTATAATGGGGTTTAGCTGCTTTTCACGGCTGTGTTTATGCCGCTTTACACCCACTTGACACACTAATAGAGAGATATCAATACATAGGTTTTAAGATTATTACTAGTCAGTTATATTCTTGTGCGGTGAATCGGGCGTGTTGAGTCCAGTTCTCTGAGCAAGGAGTAGGTCTTGTCTGTTACATATTGGGTTTACGGAACGGTATCTGATCTAATTTGAAACTCTTGTTTTATGTATCTCCCCACCTCCCCTTTCCCGTTAAGCAGCCATAGTGTGTTTTCTGCATGTGTGACTCTGTTCTGTTTTGTAATTCAGTTCAAGTGTAACGGTTTTTACATTCCCTCTATAAGTGACACCTTATGAGAAGTGTCCTTTTCTGTGTGACTTATTTCACTTAGAATCGTCGTACCTAAATCCACTCATCATGCTGCTACTAGCCTTATGACATTGATTTCATGGCTGAGTGATATTCCATCGTACATAAGGACCACAACTTTTTTATCCATTTTTCTCTTTCCTGGGATATTTAAGGTGGAATGAAGTGGAAGTCCTTGTCAACAGAGCAGCCCTAAACTTTGGGGTGCTTGTGTCTTGCTGATTTTCAATTTTCCCACTTTATACCCCCATGCGTGGAAGTGCCCTATCCTCTCTAGGCTGTGTTTTTTAGATGGTTCAGGACACACCGTACCCTTCTCCAGAGTGGCTGTTGGCAATTTACATCCCGCCCATCACTGTGGCAAGGCTCCCATTTCTTCATGGCCTGTCCTGCATTTCTGGTTTTTACACTTTTTTCAGAATGGCCCTTTTGACCAATGGGAAGCGAGACTTCTTTGTAGCGCTGATTTGCCTTTCCAGGTTGCTTGGTTGGCCAAAAAGGGCGTATGCGTTTTTTCCTGAATATATTCAGGAAAAAACGCATACGCCCTTTTTGGCCAAGGGCATCATTGTCAACGTTTTGCCGCTTTTCATGTGCTTTAAAGGCGATTCGAATCTACCTCCTGAAATCTGTTTCCTGCAATTCTGCCTTGATTTCAAATCCTCTTCTTTGCCTTCCCTCAATATATTTGTGGACGAGAGTTATCATTTATAACTCTGCAGGTTTGTGAATTGCAGTGCCCTGAAGCTCCATTTTACAACTCGCTTTTTTGGGAGCTGGCCGCAAAAGCGCAGGATGGCTTCAGGCCCTGTTCTGGTTCCGAGGGGCAGGCTGAGCCTGTGGTTAATTCTTTTCTTGATGGGAAAATAGAGTGACCTGTGCCTGTCCCAACACCAAGAGCTAGTCTCTCATTGGTTCCCCGTCTTCCCGTTCATCCTCAGGACAAATTGCAACCTGTACGGAACAGGAGGTTAAAGGTGCTGATGCTCCAAGTAGGGAGATTGCTAGTAAAGTGGCTGGAATGGCGAACCCGAGCACAAGGAGATGAGAAATGAGGTGCGTTTTAGAAACCTTTCCCCATCACACGGTGTACCATCTTCTGGGTTTCTCATGCATGTTTTCGATGTAGGAAGATGCCCTTGAACCTGGAGATTTGGGACCCATGCGATGGGTACCACACAGTATTACTTTAAAGGGTCTGTGTTTGCTCACCCAACCTCACCAAACCTCTCAGCCCCAAGAGTGTCCACCCTTATGTCTCATCCAGCTGTGGGTCTAGATATGGTCAATCCAGGTTGCATCAAAGCCCCTGAACGAATTGTGTAAGAATTTCTCTCTCTTTCCCTGTCTTTGTTTCATGGGTTTTTAAAAGTAATTTATTTTTATAATGGGGTTTAGCTGCTTTTCACGGCTGTGTTTATGCCGCTTTACACCCACTTGACACACTAATAGAGAGATATCAATACATAGGTTTTAAGATTATTACTAGTCAGTTATATTCTTGTGCGGTGAATCGGGCGTGTTGAGTCCAGTTCTCTGAGCAAGGAGTAGGTCTTGTCTGTTACATATTGGGTTTACGGAACGGTATCTGATCTAATTTGAAACTCTTGTTTTATGTATCTCCCCACCTCCCCTTTCCCGTTAAGCAGCCATAGTGTGTTTTCTGCATGTGTGACTCTGTTCTGTTTTGTAATTCAGTTCAAGTGTAACGGTTTTTACATTCCCTCTATAAGTGACACCTTATGAGAAGTGTCCTTTTCTGTGTGACTTATTTCACTTAGAATCGTCGTACCTAAATCCACTCATCATGCTGCTACTAGCCTTATGACATTGATTTCATGGCTGAGTGATATTCCATCGTACATAAGGACCACAACTTTTTTATCCATTTTTCTCTTTCCTGGGATATTTAAGGTGGAATGAAGTGGAAGTCCTTGTCAACAGAGCAGCCCTAAACTTTGGGGTGCTTGTGTCTTGCTGATTTTCAATTTTCCCACTTTATACCCCCATGCGTGGAAGTGCCCTATCCTCTCTAGGCTGTGTTTTTTAGATGGTTCAGGACACACCGTACCCTTCTCCAGAGTGGCTGTTGGCAATTTACATCCCGCCCATCACTGTGGCAAGGCTCCCATTTCTTCATGGCCTGTCCTGCATTTCTGGTTTTTACACTTTTTTCAGAATGGCCCTTTTGACCAATGGGAAGCGAGACTTCTTTGTAGCGCTGATTTGCCTTTCCAGGTTGCTTGGTTGGCCAAAAAGGGCGTATGCGTTTTTTCCTGAATATATTCAGGAAAAAACGCATACGCCCTTTTTGGCCAAGGGCATCATTGTCAACGTTTTGCCGCTTTTCATGTGCTTTAAAGGCGATTCGAATCTACCTCCTGAAATCTGTTTCCTGCAATTCTGCCTTGATTTCAAATCCTCTTCTTTGCCTTCCCTCAATATATTTGTGGACGAGAGTTATCATTTATAACTCTGCAGGTTTGTGAATTGCAGTGCCCTGAAGCTCCATTTTACAACTCGCTTTTTTGGGAGCTGGCCGCAAAAGCGCAGGATGGCTTCAGGCCCTGTTCTGGTTCCGAGGGGCAGGCTGAGCCTGTGGTTAATTCTTCTTCTTGATGGGAAAATAGAGTGACCTGTGCCTGTCCCAACACCAAGAGCTAGTCTCTCATTGGTTCCCCGTCTTCCCGTTCATCCTCAGGACAAATTGCAACCTGTACGGAACAGGAGGTTAAAGGTGCTGATGCTCCCAAGTAGGGAGATTGCTAGTAAAGTGGCTGGAATGGCGAACCCGAGCACAAGGAGATGAGAAATGAGGTGCGTTTTAGAAACCTTTCCCCATCACACGGTGTACCATCTTCTGGGTTTCTCATGCATGTTTTCGATGTAGGAAGATGCCCTTGAACCTGGAGATTTGGGACCCATGCGATGGGTACCACACAGTATTACTTTAAAGGGTCTGTGTTTGCTCACCCAACCTCACCAAACCTCTCAGCCCCAAGAGTGTCCACCCTTATGTCTCATCCAGCTGTGGGTCTAGATATGGTCAATCCAGGTTGCATCAAAGCCCCTGAACGAATTGTGTAAGAATTTCTCTCTCTTTCCCTGTCTTTGTTTCATGGGTTTTTAAAAGTAATTTATTTTTATAATGGGGTTTAGCTGCTTTTCACGGCTGTGTTTATGCCGCTTTACACCCACTTGACACACTAATAGAGAGATATCAATACATAGGTTTTAAGATTATTACTAGTCAGTTATATTCTTGTGCGGTGAATCGGGCGTGTTGAGTCCAGTTCTCTGAGCAAGGAGTAGGTCTTGTCTGTTACATATTGGGTTTACGGAACGGTATCTGATCTAATTTGAAACTCTTGTTTTATGTATCTCCCCACCTCCCCTTTCCCGTTAAGCAGCCATAGTGTGTTTTCTGCATGTGTGACTCTGTTCTGTTTTGTAATTCAGTTCAAGTGTAACGGTTTTTACATTCCCTCTATAAGTGACACCTTATGAGAAGTGTCCTTTTCTGTGTGACTTATTTCACTTAGAATCGTCGTACCTAAATCCACTCATCATGCTGCTACTAGCCTTATGACATTGATTTCATGGCTGAGTGATATTCCATCGTACATAAGGACCACAACTTTTTTATCCATTTTTCTCTTTCCTGGGATATTTAAGGTGGAATGAAGTGGAAGTCCTTGTCAACAGAGCAGCCCTAAACTTTGGGGTGCTTGTGTCTTGCTGATTTTCAATTTTCCCACTTTATACCCCCATGCGTGGAAGTGCCCTATCCTCTCTAGGCTGTGTTTTTTAGATGGTTCAGGACACACCGTACCCTTCTCCAGAGTGGCTGTTGGCAATTTACATCCCGCCCATCACTGTGGCAAGGCTCCCATTTCTTCATGGCCTGTCCTGCATTTCTGGTTTTTACACTTTTTTCAGAATGGCCCTTTTGACCAATGGGAAGCGAGACTTCTTTGTAGCGCTGATTTGCCTTTCCAGGTTGCTTGGTTGGCCAAAAAGGGCGTATGCGTTTTTTCCTGAATATATTCAGGAAAAAACGCATACGCCCTTTTTGGCCAAGGGCATCATTGTCAACGTTTTGCCGCTTTTCATGTGCTTTAAAGGCGATTCGAATCTACCTCCTGAAATCTGTTTCCTGCAATTCTGCCTTGATTTCAAATCCTCTTCTTTGCCTTCCCTCAATATATTTGTGGACGAGAGTTATCATTTATAACTCTGCAGGTTTGTGAATTGCAGTGCCCTGAAGCTCCATTTTACAACTCGCTTTTTTGGGAGCTGGCCGCAAAAGCGCAGGATGGCTTCAGGCCCTGTTCTGGTTCCGAGGGGCAGGCTGAGCCTGTGGTTAATTCTTCTTCTTGATGGGAAAATAGAGTGACCTGTGCCTGTCCCAACACCAAGAGCTAGTCTCTCATTGGTTCCCCGTCTTCCCGTTCATCCTCAGGACAAATTGCAACCTGTACGGAACAGGAGGTTAAAGGTGCTGATGCTCCAAGTAGGGAGATTGCTAGTAAAGTGGCTGGAATGGCGAACCCGAGCACAAGGAGATGAGAAATGAGGTGCGTTTTAGAAACCTTTCCCCATCACACGGTGTACCATCTTCTGGGTTTCTCATGCATGTTTTCGATGTAGGAAGATGCCCTTGAACCTGGAGATTTGGGACCCATGCGATGGGTACCACACAGTATTACTTTAAAGGGTCTGTGTTTGCTCACCCAACCTCACCAAACCTCTCAGCCCCAAGAGTGTCCACCCTTATGTCTCATCCAGCTGTGGGTCTAGATATGGTCAATCCAGGTTGCATCAAAGCCCCTGAACGAATTGTGTAAGAATTTCTCTCTCTTTCCCTGTCTTTGTTTCATGGGTTTTTAAAAGTAATTTATTTTTATAATGGGGTTTAGCTGCTTTTCACGGCTGTGTTTATGCCGCTTTACACCCACTTGACACACTAATAGAGAGATATCAATACATAGGTTTTAAGATTATTACTAGTCAGTTATATTCTTGTGCGGTGAATCGGGCGTGTTGAGTCCAGTTCTCTGAGCAAGGAGTAGGTCTTGTCTGTTACATATTGGGTTTACGGAACGGTATCTGATCTAATTTGAAACTCTTGTTTTATGTATCTCCCCACCTCCCCTTTCCCGTTAAGCAGCCATAGTGTGTTTTCTGCATGTGTGACTCTGTTCTGTTTTGTAATTCAGTTCAAGTGTAACGGTTTTTACATTCCCTCTATAAGTGACACCTTATGAGAAGTGTCCTTTTCTGTGTGACTTATTTCACTTAGAATCGTCGTACCTAAATCCACTCATCATGCTGCTACTAGCCTTATGACATTGATTTCATGGCTGAGTGATATTCCATCGTACATAAGGACCACAACTTTTTTATCCATTTTTCTCTTTCCTGGGATATTTAAGGTGGAATGAAGTGGAAGTCCTTGTCAACAGAGCAGCCCTAAACTTTGGGGTGCTTGTGTCTTGCTGATTTTCAATTTTCCCACTTTATACCCCCATGCGTGGAAGTGCCCTATCCTCTCTAGGCTGTGTTTTTTAGATGGTTCAGGACACACCGTACCCTTCTCCAGAGTGGCTGTTGGCAATTTACATCCCGCCCATCACTGTGGCAAGGCTCCCATTTCTTCATGGCCTGTCCTGCATTTCTGGTTTTTACACTTTTTTCAGAATGGCCCTTTTGACCAATGGGAAGCGAGACTTCTTTGTAGCGCTGATTTGCCTTTCCAGGTTGCTTGGTTGGCCAAAAAGGGCGTATGCGTTTTTTCCTGAATATATTCAGGAAAAAACGCATACGCCCTTTTTGGCCAAGGGCATCATTGTCAACGTTTTGCCGCTTTTCATGTGCTTTAAAGGCGATTCGAATCTACCTCCTGAAATCTGTTTCCTGCAATTCTGCCTTGATTTCAAATCCTCTTCTTTGCCTTCCCTCAATATATTTGTGGACGAGAGTTATCATTTATAACTCTGCAGGTTTGTGAATTGCAGTGCCCTGAAGCTCCATTTTACAACTCGCTTTTTTGGGAGCTGGCCGCAAAAGCGCAGGATGGCTTCAGGCCCTGTTCTGGTTCCGAGGGGCAGGCTGAGCCTGTGGTTAATTCTTCTTCTTGATGGGAAAATAGAGTGACCTGTGCCTGTCCCAACACCAAGAGCTAGTCTCTCATTGGTTCCCCGTCTTCCCGTTCATCCTCAGGACAAATTGCAACCTGTACGGAACAGGAGGTTAAAGGTGCTGATGCTCCAAGTAGGGAGATTGCTAGTAAAGTGGCTGGAATGGCGAACCCGAGCACAAGGAGATGAGAAATGAGGTGCGTTTTAGAAACCTTTCCCCATCACACGGTGTACCATCTTCTGGGTTTCTCATGCATGTTTTCGATGTAGGAAGATGCCCTTGAACCTGGAGATTTGGGACCCATGCGATGGGTACCACACAGTATTACTTTAAAGGGTCTGTGTTTGCTCACCCAACCTCACCAAACCTCTCAGCCCCAAGAGTGTCCACCCTTATGTCTCATCCAGCTGTGGGTCTAGATATGGTCAATCCAGGTTGCATCAAAGCCCCTGAACGAATTGTGTAAGAATTTCTCTCTCTTTCCCTGTCTTTGTTTCATGGGTTTTTAAAAGTAATTTATTTTTATAATGGGGTTTAGCTGCTTTTCACGGCTGTGTTTATGCCGCTTTACACCCACTTGACACACTAATAGAGAGATATCAATACATAGGTTTTAAGATTATTACTAGTCAGTTATATTCTTGTGCGGTGAATCGGGCGTGTTGAGTCCAGTTCTCTGAGCAAGGAGTAGGTCTTGTCTGTTACATATTGGGTTTACGGAACGGTATCTGATCTAATTTGAAACTCTTGTTTTATGTATCTCCCCACCTCCCCTTTCCCGTTAAGCAGCCATAGTGTGTTTTCTGCATGTGTGACTCTGTTCTGTTTTGTAATTCAGTTCAAGTGTAACGGTTTTTACATTCCCTCTATAAGTGACACCTTATGAGAAGTGTCCTTTTCTGTGTGACTTATTTCACTTAGAATCGTCGTACCTAAATCCACTCATCATGCTGCTACTAGCCTTATGACATTGATTTCATGGCTGAGTGATATTCCATCGTACATAAGGACCACAACTTTTTTATCCATTTTTCTCTTTCCTGGGATATTTAAGGTGGAATGAAGTGGAAGTCCTTGTCAACAGAGCAGCCCTAAACTTTGGGGTGCTTGTGTCTTGCTGATTTTCAATTTTCCCACTTTATACCCCCATGCGTGGAAGTGCCCTATCCTCTCTAGGCTGTGTTTTTTAGATGGTTCAGGACACACCGTACCCTTCTCCAGAGTGGCTGTTGGCAATTTACATCCCGCCCATCACTGTGGCAAGGCTCCCATTTCTTCATGGCCTGTCCTGCATTTCTGGTTTTTACACTTTTTTCAGAATGGCCCTTTTGACCAATGGGAAGCGAGACTTCTTTGTAGCGCTGATTTGCCTTTCCAGGTTGCTTGGTTGGCCAAAAAGGGCGTATGCGTTTTTTCCTGAATATATTCAGGAAAAAACGCATACGCCCTTTTTGGCCAAGGGCATCATTGTCAACGTTTTGCCGCTTTTCATGTGCTTTAAAGGCGATTCGAATCTACCTCCTGAAATCTGTTTCCTGCAATTCTGCCTTGATTTCAAATCCTCTTCTTTGCCTTCCCTCAATATATTTGTGGACGAGAGTTATCATTTATAACTCTGCAGGTTTGTGAATTGCAGTGCCCTGAAGCTCCATTTTACAACTCGCTTTTTTGGGAGCTGGCCGCAAAAGCGCAGGATGGCTTCAGGCCCTGTTCTGGTTCCGAGGGGCAGGCTGAGCCTGTGGTTAATTCTTCTTCTTGATGGGAAAATAGAGTGACCTGTGCCTGTCCCAACACCAAGAGCTAGTCTCTCATTGGTTCCCCGTCTTCCCGTTCATCCTCAGGACAAATTGCAACCTGTACGGAACAGGAGGTTAAAGGTGCTGATGCTCCAAGTAGGGAGATTGCTAGTAAAGTGGCTGGAATGGCGAACCCGAGCACAAGGAGATGAGAAATGAGGTGCGTTTTAGAAACCTTTCCCCATCACACGGTGTACCATCTTCTGGGTTTCTCATGCATGTTTTCGATGTAGGAAGATGCCCTTGAACCTGGAGATTTGGGACCCATGCGATGGGTACCACACAGTATTACTTTAAAGGGTCTGTGTTTGCTCACCCAACCTCACCAAACCTCTCAGCCCCAAGAGTGTCCACCCTTATGTCTCATCCAGCTGTGGGTCTAGATATGGTCAATCCAGGTTGCATCAAAGCCCCTGAACGAATTGTGTAAGAATTTCTCTCTCTTTCCCTGTCTTTGTTTCATGGGTTTTTAAAAGTAATTTATTTTTATAATGGGGTTTAGCTGCTTTTCACGGCTGTGTTTATGCCGCTTTACACCCACTTGACACACTAATAGAGAGATATCAATACATAGGTTTTAAGATTATTACTAGTCAGTTATATTCTTGTGCGGTGAATCGGGCGTGTTGAGTCCAGTTCTCTGAGCAAGGAGTAGGTCTTGTCTGTTACATATTGGGTTTACGGAACGGTATCTGATCTAATTTGAAACTCTTGTTTTATGTATCTCCCCACCTCCCCTTTCCCGTTAAGCAGCCATAGTGTGTTTTCTGCATGTGTGACTCTGTTCTGTTTTGTAATTCAGTTCAAGTGTAACGGTTTTTACATTCCCTCTATAAGTGACACCTTATGAGAAGTGTCCTTTTCTGTGTGACTTATTTCACTTAGAATCGTCGTACCTAAATCCACTCATCATGCTGCTACTAGCCTTATGACATTGATTTCATGGCTGAGTGATATTCCATCGTACATAAGGACCACAACTTTTTTATCCATTTTTCTCTTTCCTGGGATATTTAAGGTGGAATGAAGTGGAAGTCCTTGTCAACAGAGCAGCCCTAAACTTTGGGGTGCTTGTGTCTTGCTGATTTTCAATTTTCCCACTTTATACCCCCATGCGTGGAAGTGCCCTATCCTCTCTAGGCTGTGTTTTTTAGATGGTTCAGGACACACCGTACCCTTCTCCAGAGTGGCTGTTGGCAATTTACATCCCGCCCATCACTGTGGCAAGGCTCCCATTTCTTCATGGCCTGTCCTGCATTTCTGGTTTTTACACTTTTTTCAGAATGGCCCTTTTGACCAATGGGAAGCGAGACTTCTTTGTAGCGCTGATTTGCCTTTCCAGGTTGCTTGGTTGGCCAAAAAGGGCGTATGCGTTTTTTCCTGAATATATTCAGGAAAAAACGCATACGCCCTTTTTGGCCAAGGGCATCATTGTCAACGTTTTGCCGCTTTTCATGTGCTTTAAAGGCGATTCGAATCTACCTCCTGAAATCTGTTTCCTGCAATTCTGCCTTGATTTCAAATCCTCTTCTTTGCCTTCCCTCAATATATTTGTGGACGAGAGTTATCATTTATAACTCTGCAGGTTTGTGAATTGCAGTGCCCTGAAGCTCCATTTTACAACTCGCTTTTTTGGGAGCTGGCCGCAAAAGCGCAGGATGGCTTCAGGCCCTGTTCTGGTTCCGAGGGGCAGGCTGAGCCTGTGGTTAATTCTTCTTCTTGATGGGAAAATAGAGTGACCTGTGCCTGTCCCAACACCAAGAGCTAGTCTCTCATTGGTTCCCCGTCTTCCCGTTCATCCTCAGGACAAATTGCAACCTGTACGGAACAGGAGGTTAAAGGTGCTGATGCTCCAAGTAGGGAGATTGCTAGTAAAGTGGCTGGAATGGCGAACCCGAGCACAAGGAGATGAGAAATGAGGTGCGTTTTAGAAACCTTTCCCCATCACACGGTGTACCATCTTCTGGGTTTCTCATGCATGTTTTCGATGTAGGAAGATGCCCTTGAACCTGGAGATTTGGGACCCATGCGATGGGTACCACACAGTATTACTTTAAAGGGTCTGTGTTTGCTCACCCAACCTCACCAAACCTCTCAGCCCCAAGAGTGTCCACCCTTATGTCTCATCCAGCTGTGGGTCTAGATATGGTCAATCCAGGTTGCATCAAAGCCCCTGAACGAATTGTGTAAGAATTTCTCTCTCTTTCCCTGTCTTTGTTTCATGGGTTTTTAAAAGTAATTTATTTTTATAATGGGGTTTAGCTGCTTTTCACGGCTGTGTTTATGCCGCTTTACACCCACTTGACACACTAATAGAGAGATATCAATACATAGGTTTTAAGATTATTACTAGTCAGTTATATTCTTGTGCGGTGAATCGGGCGTGTTGAGTCCAGTTCTCTGAGCAAGGAGTAGGTCTTGTCTGTTACATATTGGGTTTACGGAACGGTATCTGATCTAATTTGAAACTCTTGTTTTATGTATCTCCCCACCTCCCCTTTCCCGTTAAGCAGCCATAGTGTGTTTTCTGCATGTGTGACTCTGTTCTGTTTTGTAATTCAGTTCAAGTGTAACGGTTTTTACATTCCCTCTATAAGTGACACCTTATGAGAAGTGTCCTTTTCTGTGTGACTTATTTCACTTAGAATCGTCGTACCTAAATCCACTCATCATGCTGCTACTAGCCTTATGACATTGATTTCATGGCTGAGTGATATTCCATCGTACATAAGGACCACAACTTTTTTATCCATTTTTCTCTTTCCTGGGATATTTAAGGTGGAATGAAGTGGAAGTCCTTGTCAACAGAGCAGCCCTAAACTTTGGGGTGCTTGTGTCTTGCTGATTTTCAATTTTCCCACTTTATACCCCCATGCGTGGAAGTGCCCTATCCTCTCTAGGCTGTGTTTTTTAGATGGTTCAGGACACACCGTACCCTTCTCCAGAGTGGCTGTTGGCAATTTACATCCCGCCCATCACTGTGGCAAGGCTCCCATTTCTTCATGGCCTGTCCTGCATTTCTGGTTTTTACACTTTTTTCAGAATGGCCCTTTTGACCAATGGGAAGCGAGACTTCTTTGTAGCGCTGATTTGCCTTTCCAGGTTGCTTGGTTGGCCAAAAAGGGCGTATGCGTTTTTTCCTGAATATATTCAGGAAAAAACGCATACGCCCTTTTTGGCCAAGGGCATCATTGTCAACGTTTTGCCGCTTTTCATGTGCTTTAAAGGCGATTCGAATCTACCTCCTGAAATCTGTTTCCTGCAATTCTGCCTTGATTTCAAATCCTCTTCTTTGCCTTCCCTCAATATATTTGTGGACGAGAGTTATCATTTATAACTCTGCAGGTTTGTGAATTGCAGTGCCCTGAAGCTCCATTTTACAACTCGCTTTTTTGGGAGCTGGCCGCAAAAGCGCAGGATGGCTTCAGGCCCTGTTCTGGTTCCGAGGGGCAGGCTGAGCCTGTGGTTAATTCTTCTTCTTGATGGGAAAATAGAGTGACCTGTGCCTGTCCCAACACCAAGAGCTAGTCTCTCATTGGTTCCCCGTCTTCCCGTTCATCCTCAGGACAAATTGCAACCTGTACGGAACAGGAGGTTAAAGGTGCTGATGCTCCAAGTAGGGAGATTGCTAGTAAAGTGGCTGGAATGGCGAACCCGAGCACAAGGAGATGAGAAATGAGGTGCGTTTTAGAAACCTTTCCCCATCACACGGTGTACCATCTTCTGGGTTTCTCATGCATGTTTTCGATGTAGGAAGATGCCCTTGAACCTGGAGATTTGGGACCCATGCGATGGGTACCACACAGTATTACTTTAAAGGGTCTGTGTTTGCTCACCCAACCTCACCAAACCTCTCAGCCCCAAGAGTGTCCACCCTTATGTCTCATCCAGCTGTGGGTCTAGATATGGTCAATCCAGGTTGCATCAAAGCCCCTGAACGAATTGTGTAAGAATTTCTCTCTCTTTCCCTGTCTTTGTTTCATGGGTTTTTAAAAGTAATTTATTTTTATAATGGGGTTTAGCTGCTTTTCACGGCTGTGTTTATGCCGCTTTACACCCACTTGACACACTAATAGAGAGATATCAATACATAGGTTTTAAGATTATTACTAGTCAGTTATATTCTTGTGCGGTGAATCGGGCGTGTTGAGTCCAGTTCTCTGAGCAAGGAGTAGGTCTTGTCTGTTACATATTGGGTTTACGGAACGGTATCTGATCTAATTTGAAACTCTTGTTTTATGTATCTCCCCACCTCCCCTTTCCCGTTAAGCAGCCATAGTGTGTTTTCTGCATGTGTGACTCTGTTCTGTTTTGTAATTCAGTTCAAGTGTAACGGTTTTTACATTCCCTCTATAAGTGACACCTTATGAGAAGTGTCCTTTTCTGTGTGACTTATTTCACTTAGAATCGTCGTACCTAAATCCACTCATCATGCTGCTACTAGCCTTATGACATTGATTTCATGGCTGAGTGATATTCCATCGTACATAAGGACCACAACTTTTTTATCCATTTTTCTCTTTCCTGGGATATTTAAGGTGGAATGAAGTGGAAGTCCTTGTCAACAGAGCAGCCCTAAACTTTGGGGTGCTTGTGTCTTGCTGATTTTCAATTTTCCCACTTTATACCCCCATGCGTGGAAGTGCCCTATCCTCTCTAGGCTGTGTTTTTTAGATGGTTCAGGACACACCGTTCCCTTCTCCAGAGTGGCTGTTGGCAATTTACATCCCGCCCATCACTGTGGCAAGGCTCCCATTTCTTCATGGCCTGTCCTGCATTTCTGGTTTTTACACTTTTTTCAGAATGGCCCTTTTGACCAATGGGAAGCGAGACTTCTTTGTAGCGCTGATTTGCCTTTCCAGGTTGCTTGGTTGGCCAAAAAGGGCGTATGCGTTTTTTCCTGAATATATTCAGGAAAAAACGCATACGCCCTTTTTGGCCAAGGGCATCATTGTCAACGTTTTGCCGCTTTTCATGTGCTTTAAAGGCGATTCGAATCTACCTCCTGAAATCTGTTTCCTGCAATTCTGCCTTGATTTCAAATCCTCTTCTTTGCCTTCCCTCAATATATTTGTGGACGAGAGTTATCATTTATAACTCTGCAGGTTTGTGAATTGCAGTGCCCTGAAGCTCCATTTTACAACTCGCTTTTTTGGGAGCTGGCCGCAAAAGCGCAGGATGGCTTCAGGCCCTGTTCTGGTTCCGAGGGGCAGGCTGAGCCTGTGGTTAATTCTTCTTCTTGATGGGAAAATAGAGTGACCTGTGCCTGTCCCAACACCAAGAGCTAGTCTCTCATTGGTTCCCCGTCTTCCCGTTCATCCTCAGGACAAATTGCAACCTGTACGGAACAGGAGGTTAAAGGTGCTGATGCTCCAAGTAGGGAGATTGCTAGTAAAGTGGCTGGAATGGCGAACCCGAGCACAAGGAGATGAGAAATGAGGTGCGTTTTAGAAACCTTTCCCCATCACACGGTGTACCATCTTCTGGGTTTCTCATGCATGTTTTCGATGTAGGAAGATGCCCTTGAACCTGGAGATTTGGGACCCATGCGATGGGTACCACACAGTATTACTTTAAAGGGTCTGTGTTTGCTCACCCAACCTCACCAAACCTCTCAGCCCCAAGAGTGTCCACCCTTATGTCTCATCCAGCTGTGGGTCTAGATATGGTCAATCCAGGTTGCATCAAAGCCCCTGAACGAATTGTGTAAGAATTTCTCTCTCTTTCCCTGTCTTTGTTTCATGGGTTTTTAAAAGTAATTTATTTTTATAATGGGGTTTAGCTGCTTTTCACGGCTGTGTTTATGCCGCTTTACACCCACTTGACACACTAATAGAGAGATATCAATACATAGGTTTTAAGATTATTACTAGTCAGTTATATTCTTGTGCGGTGAATCGGGCGTGTTGAGTCCAGTTCTCTGAGCAAGGAGTAGGTCTTGTCTGTTACATATTGGGTTTACGGAACGGTATCTGATCTAATTTGAAACTCTTGTTTTATGTATCTCCCCACCTCCCCTTTCCCGTTAAGCAGCCATAGTGTGTTTTCTGCATGTGTGACTCTGTTCTGTTTTGTAATTCAGTTCAAGTGTAACGGTTTTTACATTCCCTCTATAAGTGACACCTTATGAGAAGTGTCCTTTTCTGTGTGACTTATTTCACTTAGAATCGTCGTACCTAAATCCACTCATCATGCTGCTACTAGCCTTATGACATTGATTTCATGGCTGAGTGATATTCCATCGTACATAAGGACCACAACTTTTTTATCCATTTTTCTCTTTCCTGGGATATTTAAGGTGGAATGAAGTGGAAGTCCTTGTCAACAGAGCAGCCCTAAACTTTGGGGTGCTTGTGTCTTGCTGATTTTCAATTTTCCCACTTTATACCCCCATGCGTGGAAGTGCCCTATCCTCTCTAGGCTGTGTTTTTTAGATGGTTCAGGACACACCGTACCCTTCTCCAGAGTGGCTGTTGGCAATTTACATCCCGCCCATCACTGTGGCAAGGCTCCCATTTCTTCATGGCCTGTCCTGCATTTCTGGTTTTTACACTTTTTTCAGAATGGCCCTTTTGACCAATGGGAAGCGAGACTTCTTTGTAGCGCTGATTTGCCTTTCCAGGTTGCTTGGTTGGCCAAAAAGGGCGTATGCGTTTTTTCCTGAATATATTCAGGAAAAAACGCATACGCCCTTTTTGGCCAAGGGCATCATTGTCAACGTTTTGCCGCTTTTCATGTGCTTTAAAGGCGATTCGAATCTACCTCCTGAAATCTGTTTCCTGCAATTCTGCCTTGATTTCAAATCCTCTTCTTTGCCTTCCCTCAATATATTTGTGGACGAGAGTTATCATTTATAACTCTGCAGGTTTGTGAATTGCAGTGCCCTGAAGCTCCATTTTACAACTCGCTTTTTTGGGAGCTGGCCGCAAAAGCGCAGGATGGCTTCAGGCCCTGTTCTGGTTCCGAGGGGCAGGCTGAGCCTGTGGTTAATTCTTCTTCTTGATGGGAAAATAGAGTGACCTGTGCCTGTCCCAACACCAAGAGCTAGTCTCTCATTGGTTCCCCGTCTTCCCGTTCATCCTCAGGACAAATTGCAACCTGTACGGAACAGGAGGTTAAAGGTGCTGATGCTCCAAGTAGGGAGATTGCTAGTAAAGTGGCTGGAATGGCGAACCCGAGCACAAGGAGATGAGAAATGAGGTGCGTTTTAGAAACCTTTCCCCATCACACGGTGTACCATCTTCTGGGTTTCTCATGCATGTTTTCGATGTAGGAAGATGCCCTTGAACCTGGAGATTTGGGACCCATGCGATGGGTACCACACAGTATTACTTTAAAGGGTCTGTGTTTGCTCACCCAACCTCACCAAACCTCTCAGCCCCAAGAGTGTCCACCCTTATGTCTCATCCAGCTGTGGGTCTAGATATGGTCAATCCAGGTTGCATCAAAGCCCCTGAACGAATTGTGTAAGAATTTCTCTCTCTTTCCCTGTCTTTGTTTCATGGGTTTTTAAAAGTAATTTATTTTTATAATGGGGTTTAGCTGCTTTTCACGGCTGTGTTTATGCCGCTTTACACCCACTTGACACACTAATAGAGAGATATCAATACATAGGTTTTAAGATTATTACTAGTCAGTTATATTCTTGTGCGGTGAATCGGGCGTGTTGAGTCCAGTTCTCTGAGCAAGGAGTAGGTCTTGTCTGTTACATATTGGGTTTACGGAACGGTATCTGATCTAATTTGAAACTCTTGTTTTATGTATCTCCCCACCTCCCCTTTCCCGTTAAGCAGCCATAGTGTGTTTTCTGCATGTGTGACTCTGTTCTGTTTTGTAATTCAGTTCAAGTGTAACGGTTTTTACATTCCCTCTATAAGTGACACCTTATGAGAAGTGTCCTTTTCTGTGTGACTTATTTCACTTAGAATCGTCGTACCTAAATCCACTCATCATGCTGCTACTAGCCTTATGACATTGATTTCATGGCTGAGTGATATTCCATCGTACATAAGGACCACAACTTTTTTATCCATTTTTCTCTTTCCTGGGATATTTAAGGTGGAATGAAGTGGAAGTCCTTGTCAACAGAGCAGCCCTAAACTTTGGGGTGCTTGTGTCTTGCTGATTTTCAATTTTCCCACTTTATACCCCCATGCGTGGAAGTGCCCTATCCTCTCTAGGCTGTGTTTTTTAGATGGTTCAGGACACACCGTACCCTTCTCCAGAGTGGCTGTTGGCAATTTACATCCCGCCCATCACTGTGGCAAGGCTCCCATTTCTTCATGGCCTGTCCTGCATTTCTGGTTTTTACACTTTTTTCAGAATGGCCCTTTTGACCAATGGGAAGCGAGACTTCTTTGTAGCGCTGATTTGCCTTTCCAGGTTGCTTGGTTGGCCAAAAAGGGCGTATGCGTTTTTTCCTGAATATATTCAGGAAAAAACGCATACGCCCTTTTTGGCCAAGGGCATCATTGTCAACGTTTTGCCGCTTTTCATGTGCTTTAAAGGCGATTCGAATCTACCTCCTGAAATCTGTTTCCTGCAATTCTGCCTTGATTTCAAATCCTCTTCTTTGCCTTCCCTCAATATATTTGTGGACGAGAGTTATCATTTATAACTCTGCAGGTTTGTGAATTGCTGTGCCCTGAAGCTCCATTTTACAACTCGCTTTATTGGGAGCTGGCCGCAAAAGCGCAGGATGGCTTCAGGCCCTGTTCTGGTTCCGGGGGGCAGGCTGAGCCTGTGGTTAATTCTTCTTCTTGATGGGAAAATAGAGTGACCTGTGCCTGTCCCAACACCAAGAGCTAGTCTCTCATTGGTTACCCGTCTTCCCGTTCATCCTCAGGGCAAATTGCAACCTGTACGGAACAGGAGGTTAAAGGTGCTGATGCTCCACGTAGGGAGATTGCTACTAAAGTGGCTGGAATGGCGAACCCGAGCACAAGGAGATGAGAAATGAGGTGCGTTTTAGAAATCTTTCCCCATCACACGGTGTACCATCTTCTGGGTTTCTCATGCCTGTTTTCGATGTAGGAAGATGCCCTTGAACCTGGAGATTTGGGACCCATGGGACGGGTAGCACGCAGTATTACTTTAAATGGTCTGCGTTTGCTCACCCAACTTCACCAAACCTCTCAGCCCCAAGAGTGTCCACCCTTATGTCTCATCCAGCTGTGGGTCTAGATATGGTCAATCCAGGTTGCATCACAGCCCCTGAACGAATTGTGTAAGAATTTCTCTCTCTTTCACTGTCTTTGTTTCATGGGTTTTTAAAAGTAATTTATTTTTATAATGGGGTTTAGCTGCTTTTCACGGCTGTGTTTATGCCGCTTTACACCCACTTGACACACTAACAGAGAGATATCAATTCATAGGTTTTAAGATTATTACTAGTCAGATATATTCTTGTGTGGTGAATCTGGCGTGTTGAGTCCAGTTCTCTGAGCAAGGAGTAGGTATTGTCTGTTACATATTGGGTTTATGGAACGGTATCTGATCTAATTTGAAACTCTTGTTTTATGTATCTCCCCACCTCCCCTTTCCCGTTAAGCAGCCATAGTGTGTTTTCTGCATGTGTGACTCTGTTCTGTTTTGTAATTCAGTTCAAGTGTAACGGTTTTTACATTCCCTCTATAAGTGACACCTTATGAGAAGTGTCCTTTTCTGTGTGACTTATTTCACTTAGAATCGTCGTACCTAAATCCACTCATCATGCTGCTACTAGCCTTATGATATTGATTTCATGGCTGAGTGATATTCCATTGTACATAAGGACTACAACTTTTTTATCCATTTTTCGCTTTCCTGGGATATTTAAGGTGGAATGAAGTGGAGGTCCTTGTCAAAAGAGCAGCCCTAAACTATGGGGTGCTTGTGTCTTGCTGATTTTTAATTTTCCCACTTTATACCCCCATGCGTGGAAGTGCCCTATGCTCTCTATGCTGTGTTTTTTAGCTGTTTCAGGACACACCGTACCCTTCTCCAGAGTGGCTGTTGGCAATTTACATCCCACCCATCAGTGTAGCAAGGCTCCCATTTCTCCATGGCCTGTCCTGCATTTCTGGTTTTGAAACTTTTTTCAGCATGGCCCTTTTGACCGATGGGAAGCGAGACTTCTTTGTAGCGCTGATTTGCCTTTCCAGGTTGCTTTGTTGGCCAAAAAGGGCATATGCGTTTTTTCCTGAATATATTCAGGAAAAAACGCATACGCCCTTTTTGGCCAAGGGCATCATTGTCAACGTTTTGCCGCTTTTCATGTGCTTTAAAGGCGATTCGAATCTACCTCCTAAAATCTGTTTCCTGCAATTCTGCCTTGACTTCAAATCCTCTTCTTTGCCTTCCCTCAATATATTTGTGGACGAGAGTTATCATTTATAACTCTGCAGGTTTGTGAATTGCAGTGCCCTGAAGCTCCATTTTACAACACAGTTTTTTGGGAGCTGGCCGCAAAAGCGCAGGATGGCTTCAGGCCCTGTTCTGGTTCCAGGGGGCAGGCTGAGCCTGTGGTTAATTCTTCTTCCTGATGGGAAAATAGAGTGACCTGTGCATGTCCCAAAACCAAGAGCTAGTCTCTCATTGGTTCCCCGTCTTCCCGTTCATCCTCAGGACAAATTGCAACCTGTACGGAACAGGAGGTTAAAGGTGCTGATGCTCCAAGTAGGGAGATTGCTAGTAAAGAGGCTGGAATTGCAAACCCGAGCACAAGGAGATGAGAAATGAGGTGCGTTTTGGAAACGTTTCCCCATCACACGGTGTACCATCTTCAGGGTTTCTCATGCATGTTTTCGATGTAGGAAGATGCCCTTGATCCTGGAGATTTGGGACCCATGCGATGGGTACCACGCAGTATTACTTTAAAGGGTCTGTGTTTGCTCACCCAACCTCACCAAACCTCTCAGCCCCAAGAATGTCCACCCTTATGTCTCATCCAGCTGTCGGTCTAGATATGGTCAATCCAGGTTGCATCAAAGCCCCTGAACGAATTGTGTAAGAATTTCTCCTTCTTTCCCTGTCTTTGTTTCATGGGTTTTTAAAAGTAATTTATTTTTATAATGGGGTTTAGCTGCTTTTCACGGCTGTGTTTATGCCGCTTTACACCCACTTGACACACTAATAGAGAGATATCAATACATAGGTTTTAAGATTATTACTAGTCAGATATATTCTTGTGCGGTGAATCGGGCGTGTTGAGTCCAGTTTCTGAGCAAGGAGTAGGTCTTGTCTGTTACATATTGGGTTTATGGAACGGTATCTGATCTAATTTGAAACTCTTGTTTTATGTATCTCCCCACCTCCCCTTTCCCGTTAAGCAGCCATAGTGTGTTTTCTGCATGTGTGACTCTGTTCTGTTTTGTAATTCAGTTCAAGTGTAACGGTTTTTACATTCCCTCTATAAGTGACACCTTATGAGAAGTGTCCTTTTCTGTGTGACTTATTTCACTTAGAATCGTCGTACCTAAATCCACTCATCATGCTGCTACTAGCCTTATGACATTGATTTCATGGCTGAGTGATATTCCATCGTACATAAGGACCACAACTTTTTTATCCATTTTTCTCTTTCCTGGGATATTTAAGGTGGAATGAAGTGGAAGTCCTTGTCAACAGAGAAGCCCTAAACTTTGGGGTGCTTGTGTCTTGCTGATTTTCAATTTTCCCACTTTATACCCCCATGCGTGGAAGTGCCCTATCCTCTCTAGGCTGTGTTTTTTAGATGGTTCAGGACACACCGTACCCTTCTCCAGAGTGGTGTTGGTAATTTACATCCCGCCCATCAGTGTAGCAATACTCCCATTTCTCCATGGCCTGTCCTGCATTTCTGGTTTTGACACTTTTTTCAGCATGGCCTTTTTGATGGATGGGAAGCGAGACTTCTTTGTAGCGCTGATTTGCCTTTCCAGGTTGCTTTGTTGGCCAAAAAGGGCGTATGCGTTTTTTCCTGAATATATTCAGGAAAAAACGCATACGCCCTTTTTGGCAAAGGGCATCATTGTCAACGTTTTGCCGCTTTTCATGTGCTTTAAAGGCGATTCGAATCTACCTCCTAAAATCTGTTTCCTGCAATTCTGCCTTGACTTCAAATCCTCTTCTTTGCCTTCCCTCAATATATTTGTGGACGAGAGTTATCATTTATAACTCTGCAGGTTTGTGAATTGCAGTGCCCTGAAGCTCCATTTTACAACACACTTTTTTGGGAGCTGGCCGCAAAAGCGCAGGATGGCTTCAGGCCCTGTTCTGGTTCCGGGGGGCAAGCTGAGCCTGTGGTTAATTCTTCTTCCTGATGGGAAAATAGAGTGACCTGTGCATGTCCCAAAACCAAGAGCTAGTCTCTCATTGGTTCCCCGTCTTCCCGTTCATCCTCAGGACAAATTGCAACCTGTACGGAACAGGAGGTTAAAGGTGCTGATGCTCCAAGTAGGGAGATTGCTAGTAAAGGGGCTGGAATTGCAAACCGGAGCACAAGGAGATGAGAAATGAGGTGCGTTTTAGAAACCTTTCCCCATCACACGGTGTACCATCTTCTGGGTTTCTCATGCCTGTTTTCGATGTAGGAAGATGCCCTTGAACCTGGAGATTTGGGACCCATGCGATGGGTAGCACGCAGTATTACTTTAAAGGGTCTGCGTTTGCTCACCCAACTTCACCAAACCTCTCAGCCCCAAGAGTGTCCACCCTTATGTCTCATCCAGCTGTGGGTCTAGATATGGTCAATCCAGGTTGCATCACAGCCCCTGAACGAATTGTGTAAGAATTTCTCTCTCTTTCACTGTCTTTGTTTCATGGGTTTTTAAAAGTAATTTATTTTTTTAATGGGGTTTAGCTGCTTTTCACGGCTGTGTTTATGCCGCTTTACACCCACTTGACACACTAACAGAGAGATATCAATTCATAGGTTTTAAGATTATTACTAGTCAGATATATTCTTGTGCGGTGAATCTGGCGTGTTGAGTCCAGTTCTCTGAGCAAGGAGTAGGTATTGTCTGTTACATATTGGGTTTATGGAACGGTATCTGATCTAATTTGAAACTCTTGTTTTATGTATCTCCCCACCTCCCCTTTCCCGTTAAGCAGCCATAGTGTGTTTTCTGCATGTGTGACTCTGTTCTGTTTTGTAATTCAGTTCAAGTGTAACGGTTTTTACATTCCCTCTATAAGTGACACCTTATGAGAAGTGTCCTTTTCTGTGTGACTTATTTCACTTAGAATCGTCGTACCTAAATCCACTCATCATGCTGCTACTAGCCTTATGATATTGATTTCATGGCTGAGTGACATTCCATTGTACATAAGGACTACAACTTTTTTATCCATTTTTCGCTTTCCTGGGATATTTAAGGTGGAATGAAGTGGAGGTGCTTGTCAAAAGAGCAGCCCTAAACTATGGGGTGCTTGTGTCTTGCTGATTTTTAATTTTCCCACTTTGTACCCCCATGCGTGGAAGTGCCCTATGCTCTCGAAGCTGTGTTTTTTAGCTGTTTCAGGACACACCGTACCCTTCTCCAGACTGGCTGTTGGCAATTTACATCCCGCCCATCAGTGTAGCAAGGCTCCCATTTCTCCATGGCCTGTCCTGCATTTCTGGTTTTGAAACTTTTTTCAACATGGCCCTTTTGACCGATGGGAAGCGAGACTTCTTTGTAGCGCTGATTTGCCTTTCCAGGTTGCTTGGTTGGCCAAAAAGGGCGTATGCGTTTTTTCCTGAATATATTCAGGAAAAAACGCATACGCCCTTTTTGGCCAAGGGCATCATTGTCAACGTTTTGCCGCTTTTCATGTGCTTTAAAGGCGATTCGAATCTACCTCCTGAAATCTGTTTCCTGCAATTCTGCCTTGATTTCAAATCCTCTTCTTTGCCTACCCTCAATATATTTGTGGACGAGAGTTATCATTTATAACTCTGCAGGTTTGTGAATTGCTGAGCCCTGAAGCTCCATTTTACAACTCGCTTTTTTGGGAGCTGGCTGCAAAAGCGCAGGATGGCTTCAGGCCCTATTCTGGTTCCGGGGGGCAGGCTGAGCCTGTGGTTAATTCTTCTTCTTGATGGGAAAATAGAGTGACCTGTGCCTGTCCCAACACCAAGAGCTAGTCTCTCATTGGTTCCCCGTCTTCCCATTCATCCTCAGGACAAATTGCAACCTGTACGGAACAGGAGGTTAAAGGTGCTGATGCTCCACGTAGGGAGATTGCTAGTAAAGTGGCTGGAATGGCGAACCCGAGCACAAGGAGATGAGAAATGAGGTGCGTTTTAGAAACCTTTCCCCATCACACGGTGTACCATCTTCTGGGTTTCTCATGCCTGTTTTCGATGTAGGAAGATGCCCTTGAACCTGGAGATTTCGGACCCATGGGACGGGTAGCATGCAGTATTATTTTAAAGGGTCTGCGTTTGCTCACCCAACTTCCCCAAACCTCTCAGCCCCAAGAGTGTCCACCCTTATGTCTCATCCAGCTGTGGGTCTAGATATGGTCAATCCAGGTTGCATCAGAGCCCCTGAACGAATTGTGTAAGAATTTCTCTCTCTTTCACTGTCTTTGTTTCATGGGTTTTTAAAAGTAATTTATTTTTATAATGGGGTTTAGCTGCTTTTCACGGCTGTGTTTATGCCGCTTTACATCCACTTGACACACTAACAGAGAGATATCAATTCATAGGTTTTAAGATTATTACTAGTCAGATATATTCTTGTGCGGTGAATCAGGCGTGTTGAGTCCAGTTCTCTGAGCAAGGAGTAGGTTTTGTCTATTACATATTGGGTTTATGGAACGGTATCTGAGCTAATTTGAAACTCTTGTTTTATGTATCACCCCACCTCACCTTTCCAGTTAAGCAGCCATAGTGTGTTTTCTGCATGTGTGACACTGTTCTGTTTTGTAATTCAGTTCAAGTGTAACGGTTTTTACATTCCCTCTATAAGTGACACCTTAAGAGAAGTGTCCTTTTCTGTGTGACGTATTTCACTTAGAATCGTCGTACCTAAATCCACTCATCATGTTGCTAGTAGCCTTATGATATTGATTTCATGGCTGAGTGATAGTCCATTGTACATAAGGTCTACAACTTTTTTATCCATTTTTCGCTTTCCTGGGATATTTAAGGTGGAATAAAGTGGAGGTCCTTGTCAACAGAGCAGCCCTAAACTTTGGGGTGCTTGTGTCTTGCTGATTTTTAATTTTCCCACTTTATACCCCCATGCGTGGAAGTGCCCTATGCTCTCTAAGCGGTGTTTTTTAGCTGTTTCAGGACACACCGTACCCTTCTCCAGACTGGCTGTTGGCAGTTTACATCCCGCCCATCAGTGTAGCAAGGCTCCCATTTCTCCATGGCCTGTCCTGCATTTCTGGTTTTGACACTGTTTTCAGAATGGCCCTTTTGACCAATGGGAAGCGAGACTTCTTTGTAGCGCTGATTTGCCTTTCCAGGTTGCTTGGTTGGCCAAAAAGGGCGTATGCGTTTTTTCCTGAATATATTCAGGAAAAAACGCTTACGCCCTTTTTGGCCAAGGGCATCATTGTCAACGTTTTGCCGCTTTTCATGTGCTTTAAAGGCGATTCGAATCTACCTCCTGAAATCTGTTTCCTGCAATTCTGCCTTGATTTCAAATCCTCTTCTTTGCCTACCCTCAATATATTTGTGGACGAGAGTTATCATTTATAACTCTGCAGGTTTGTGAATTGCTGAGCCCTGAAGCTCCATTTTACAACTCGCTTTTTTGGGAGCTGGCTGCAAAAGCGCAGGATGGCTTCAGGCCCTGTTCTGGTTCCGGGGGGCAGGCTGAGCCTGTGGTTAATTCTTCTTCTTGATGGGAAAATAGAGTGACCTGTGCCTGTCCCAACACCAAGAGCTAGTCTCTCATTGGTTCCCCGTCTTCCCATTCATCCTCAGGACAAATTGCAACCTGTACGGAACAGGAGGTTAAAGGTGCTGATGCTCCACGTAGGGAGATTGCTAGTAAAGTGGCTGGAATGGCGAACCCGAGCACAAGGAGATGAGAAATGAGGTGCGTTTTAGAAACCTTTCCCCATCACACGGTGTACCATCTTCTGGGTTTCTCATGCCTGTTTTCGATGTAGGAAGATGCCCTTGAACCTGGAGATTTGGGACCCATGGGACGGGTAGCATGCAGTATTATTTTAAAGGGTCTGCGTTTGCTCACCCAACTTCCCCAAACCTCTCAGCCCCAAGAGTGTCCACCCTTATGTCTCATCCAGCTGTGGGTCTAGATATGGTCAATCCAGGTTGCATCAGAGCCCCTGAACGAATTGTGTAAGAATTTCTCTCTCTTTCACTGTCTTTGTTTCATGGGTTTTTAAAAGTAATTTATTTTTATAATGGGGTTTAGCTGCTTTTCACGGCTGTGTTTATGCCGCTTTACATCCACTTGACACACTAACAGAGAGATATCAATTCATAGGTTTTAAGATTATTACTAGTCAGATATATTCTTGTGCGGTGAATCAGGCGTGTTGAGTCCAGTTCTCTGAGCAAGGAGTAGGTTTTGTCTATTACATATTGGGTTTATGGAACGGTATCTGAGCTAATTTGAAACTCTTGTTTTATGTATCACCCCACCTCACCTTTCCCGTTAAGCAGCCATAGTGTGTTTTCTGCATGTGTGACACTGTTCTGTTTTGTAATTCAGTTCAAGTGTAACGGTTTTTACATTCCCTCTATAAGTGACACCTTAAGAGAAGTGTCCTTTTCTGTGTGACGTATTTCACTTAGAATCGTCGTACCTAAATCCACTCATCATGCTGCTAGTAGCCTTATGATATTGATTTCATGGCTGAGTGATAGTCCATTGTACATAAGGTCTACAACTTTTTTATCCATTTTTCGCTTTCCTGGGATATTTAAGGTGGAATAAAGTGGAGGTCCTTGTCAACAGAGCAGCCCTAAACTTTGGGGTGCTTGTGTCTTGCTGATTTTTAATTTTCCCACTTTATACCCCCATGCGTGGAAGTGCCCTATGCTCTCTAAGCTGTGTTTTTTAGATGTTTCAGGACACACCGTAGACTTCTCCAGAGTGGCTGTTGGCAATTTACATCCCGCCCATCAGTGTAGCAAGGCTCCCATTTCTCCATGGCCTGTCCTGCATTTCTGGTTTTGACACTTTTTTCAGCATGGCCCTTTTGACCGATGGGAAGCGAGACTTCTTTGTAGCGCTGATTTGCCTTTCCAGGTTGCTTGGTTGGCCAAAAAGGGCGTATGCGTTTTTTCCTGAATATATTCAGGAAAAAACGCATACGCCCTTTTTGGCCAAGGGCATCATTGTCAACGTTTTGCCGCTTTTCATGTGCTTTAAAGGCGATTCGAATCTACCTCCTGAAATCTGTTTCCTGCAATTCTGCCTTGATTTCAAATCCTCTTCTTTGCCTTCCCTCAATATATTTGTGGACGAGAGTTATCATTTATAACTCTGCAGGTTTGTGAATTGCAGTGCCCTGAAGCTCCATTTTACAAGTCGCGTTTTTGGGAGCTGGCCGCAAAAGCGCAGGATGGCTTCAGGCCCTGTTCTGGTTCCGGGGGGCAGGCTGAGCCTGTGGTTAATTCTTCTTCCTGATGGGAAAATAGAGTGACCTGTGCCTGTCCCAACACCAAGAGCTAGTCTCTCATTGGTTCCCCGTCTTCCCGTTCATCCTCAGGACAAATTGCAACCTGTACGGAACAGGAGGTTAAAGGTGCTGATGCTCCAAGTAGGGAGATTGCTAGTAAAGTGGCTGGAATGGCGAACCCGAGCACAAGGAGATGAGAAATGAGGTGCGTTTTAGAAACCTTTCCCCATCACACGGTGTACCATCTTCTGGGTTTCTCATGCATGTTTTCGATGTAGGAAGATGCCCTTGAACCTGGAGATTTGGGACCCATGCGATGGGTAGCACGCAGTATTACTTTAAAGGGTCTGCGTTTGCTCATCCAACCTCACCAAACCTCTCAGCCCCAAGAGTGTCCACCCTTATGTCTCATCCAGCTGTGGGTCTAGATATGGTCAATCCAGGTTGCATCACAGCCCCTGAACGAATTGTGTAAGAATTTCTCTCTCTTTCCCTGTCTTTGTTTCATGGGTTTTTAAAAGTAATTTATTTTTATAATGGGGTTTAGCTGCTTTTCACGGCTGTGTTTATGCCGCTTTACACACACTTGACACACTAACAGAGAGATATCAATACATAGGTTTTAAGATTATTACTAGTCAGATATATTCTTGTGCGGTGAATCGGGCGTGTTGAGTCCAGTTCTCTGAGCAAGGAGTAGGTCTTGTCTATTACATATTGGGTTTATGGAACGGTATCTGAGCTAATTTGAAACTCTTGTTTTATGTATCACCCCACCTCACCTTTCCCGTTAAGCAGCCATAGTGTGTTTTCTGCATGTGTGACTCTGTTCTGTTTTGTAATTCAGTTCAAGTGTAACGGTTTTTACATTCCCTCTATAAGTGACACCTTATGAGAAGTGTCCTTTTCTGTGTGACTTATTTCACTTAGAATCGTCTTACCTAAATCCACTCATCATGCTGCTACTAGCCTTATGACATTGATTTCATGGCTGAGTGATATTCCATTGTACATAAGGACCACAACTTTTTTATCCATTTTTCGCTTTCCTGGGATATTTAAGGTGGAATGAAGTGGAGGTCCTTGTCAACAGAGCAGCCCTAAACTTTGGGGTGCTTGTGTCTTGCTGATTTTCAATTTTCCCACTTTATCCCCCCATGCGTGGAAGTGCCCTATGCTCTCTAAGCTGTGTTTTTTAGATGTTTCAGGACACACCGTACACTTCTCCAGAGTGGCTGTTGGCAATTTACATCCCGCCCATCAGTGTAGCAAGGCTCCCATTTCTCCATGGCCTGTCCTGCATTTCTGGTTTTGACACTTTTTTCAGCATGGCCCTTTTGACCGATGGGAAGCGAGACTTCTTTGTAGCGCTGATTTGCCTTTCCAGGTTGCTTGGTTGGCCAAAAAGGGCGTATGCGTTTTTTCCTGAATATATTCAGGAAAAAACGCATACGCCCTTTTTGGCCAAGGGCATCATTGTCAACGTTTTGCCGTTTTCATGTGCTTTAAAGGCGATTCGAATCTACCTCCTGAAATCTGTTTCCTGCAATTCTGCCTTGATTTCAAATCCTCTTCTTTGCCTTCCCTCAATATATTTGTGGACGAGAGTTATCATTTATAACTCTGCAGGTTTGTGAATTGCAGTGCCCTGAAGCTCCATTTTACAAGTCGCTTTTTTGGGAGCTGACCGCAAAAGCGCAGGATGCCTTCAGGCCCTGTTCTGGTTCCGGGGGGCAGGCTGAGCCTGTGGTTAATTCTTCTTCCTGATGGGAAAATAGAGTGACCTGTGCCTGTCCCAACACCAAGAGCTAGTCTCTCATTGGTTCCCCGTCTTCCCGTTCATCCTCAGGACAAATTGCAACCTGTACGGAACAGGAGGTTAAAGGTGCTGATGCTCCAAGTAGGGAGATTGCTAGTAAAGTGGCTGGAATGGCGAACCCGAGCACAAGGAGATGAGAAATGAGGTGCGTTTTAGAAACCTTTCCCCATCACACGGTGTACCATCTTCTGGGTTTCTCATGCATGTTTTCGATGTAGGAAGATGCCCTTGAACCTGGAGATTTGGGACCCATGCGATGGTAGCACGCAGTATTACTTTAAAGGGTCTGCTCACCCAACCTCACCAAACCTCTCAGCCCCAAGAGTGTCCACCCTTATGTCTCATCCAGCTGTGGGTCTAGATATGGTCAATCCAGGTTGCATCACAGCCCCTGAACGAATTGTGTAAGAATTTCTCTCTCTTTCCCTGTCTTTGTTTCATGGGTTTTTAAAAGTAATTTATTTTTATAATGGGGTTTAGCTGCTTTTCACGGCTGTGTTTATGCCGCTTTACACCCACTTGACACACTAACAGAGAGATATCAATACATAGGTTTTAAGATTATTACTAGTCAGATATATTCTTGTGCGGTGAATCGGGCGTGTTGAGTCCAGTTCTCTGAGCAAGGAGTAGGTCTTGTCTATTACATATTGGGTTTATGGAACGGTATCTGAGCTAATTTGAAACTCTTGTTTTATGTATCACCCCACCTCACCTTTCCCGTTAAGCAGCCATAGTGTGTTTTCTGCATGTGTGACTCTGTTCTGTTTTGTAATTCAGTTCAAGTGTAACGGTTTTTACATTCCCTCTATAAGTGACACCTTATGAGAAGTGTCCTTTTCTGTGTGACTTATTTCACTTAGAATCGTCTTACCTAAATACACTCATCATGCTGTTACTAGCCTTATGACTTTGATTTCATGGCTGAGTGATATTCCATTGTACATAAGGACCACAACTTTTTTATCCATTTTTCGCTTTCCTGGGATATTTAAGGTGGAATGAAGTGGAGGTCCTTGTCAACAGAGCAGCCCTAAACTTTGGGGTGCTTGTGTCTTGCTGATTTTCAATTTTCCCACTTTATCCACCCATGCGTGGAAGTGCCCTATGCTCTCTAAGCCGGGGTTTTTAGATGTTTCAGGACACACCGTACACTTCTCCAGAGTGGCTGTTGGCAATTTACATCCCGCCCATCAGTGTAGCAAGGCTCCCATTTCTCCATGGCCTGTCATGCATTTCTGGTTTTGACACTTTTTTCAGCATGGCCCTTTTGACCGATGGGAAGCGAGACTTCTTTGTAGCGCTGATTTGCCTTTCCAGGTTGCTTGGTTGGCCAAAAAGGGCGTATGCGTTTTTTCCTGAATATATTCAGGAAAAAAAGCATACGCCCTTTTTGGCCAAGGGCATCATTGTCAACGTTTTGCCGCTTTTCATGTGCTTTAAAGGCGATTCGAATCTACCTCCTGAAATCTGTTTCCTGCAATTCTGCCTTGATTTCAAATCCTCTTTTTTGCCTTCCCTCAATATATTTGTGGACGAGAGTTATCATTTATAACTCTGCAGGTTTGTGAATTGCAGTGCCCTGAAGCTCCATTTTACAAGTCGCATTTTTGGGAGCTGGCCCCAAAAGCGCAGGATGGCTTCAGGCCCTGTTCTGGTTCCGGGGGGCAGGCTGAGCCTGTGGTTAATTCTTCTTCCTGATGGGAAAATAGAGTGACCTGTGCCTGTCCCAACACCAAGAGCTAGTCTCTCATTGGTTCCCCGTCTTCCCGTTCATCCTCAGGACAAATTGCAACCTGTACGGAACAGGAGGTTAAAGGTGCTGATGTTCCAAGTAGGGAGATTGCTTGTAAAGTGGCTGGAATGGCGAACCCGAGCACAAGGAGATGAGAAATGAGGTGCGTTTTAGAAACCTTTCCCCATCACATGGTGTACCATCTTCTGGGTTTCTCATGCATGATTTCGATGTAGGAAGATGCCCTTGAACCTGGAGATTTGGGACCCATGCGATGGGTAGCACGCAGTATTACTTTAAAGGGTCTGCGTTTGCTCATCCAACCTCACCAAACCTCTCAGCCCCAAGAGTGTCCACCCTTATGTCTCATCCAGCTGTGGGTCTAGATATGGTCAATCCAGGTTGCATCACAGCCCCTGAACGAATTGTGTAAGAATTTCTCTCTCTTTCCCTGTCTTTGTTTCATGGGTTTTTAAAAGTAATTTATTTTTATAATGGGGTTTAGCTGCTTTTCACGGCTGTGTTTATGCCGCTTTACACCCACTTGACACACTGAGAGATATCAATACATAGGTTTTAAGATTATTACTAGTCAGATATATTCTTGTGCGGTGAATCGGGCGTGTTGAGTCCAGTTCTCTGAGCAAGGAGTAGGTCTTGTCTATTACATATTGGGTTTATGGAACGGTATCTGAGCTAATTTGAAACTCTTGTTTTATGTATCACCCCACCTCACCTTTCCCGTTAAGCAGCCATAGTGTGTTTTCTGCATGTGTGACTCTGTTCTGTTTTGTAATTCAGTTCAAGTGTAACGGTTTTTACATTCCCTCTATAAGTGACACCTTATGAGAAGTGTCCTTTTCTGTGTGACTTATTTCACTTAGAATCGTCTTACCTAAATCCACTCATCATGCTGCTGCTAGCCTTATGACATTGATTTCATGGCTGAGTGATATTCCATTGTACATAAGGACCACAACTTTTTGATCCATTTTTCGCTTTCCTGGGATATTTAAGGTGGAATGAAGTGGAGGTCCTTGTCAACAGAGCAGCCCTAAACTTTGGGGTGCTTGTGTCTTGCTGATTTTCAATTTTCCCACTTTATCCCCCCATGCGTGGAAGTGCCCTATGCTCTCTAAGCTGTGTTTTTTAGATGTTTCAGGACACACCGTACACTTCTCCAGAGTGGCTGTTGGCAATTTACATCCCGCCCATCAGTGTAGCAAGGCTCCCATTTCTCCATGGCCTGTCCTGCATTTCTGGTTTTGAAACTTTTTTCAGCATGGCCCTTTTGACCGATGGGAAGCGAGACTTCTTTGTAGCGCTGATTTGCCTTTCCAGGTTGCTTGGTTGGCCAAAAAGGGCGTATGCGTTTTTTCCTGAATATATTCAGGAAAAAACGCATACGCCCTTTTTGGCCAAGGGCATCATTGTCAACGTTTTGCCGCTTTTCATGTGCTTTAAAGGCGATTCGAATCTACCTACTGAAATCTGTTTCCTGCAATTCTGCCTTGATTTCAAATCCTCTTCTTTGCCTTCCCTCAATATATTTGTGGACGAGAGTTATCATTTATAACTCTGCAGGTTTGTGAATTACAGTGCCCTGAAGCTCCATTTTACAAGTCGCATTTTTGGGAGCTGGCCGCAAAAGCGCAGGATGGCTTCAGGCCCTGTTCTGGTTCCGGGGGGCAGGCTGAACCTGTGGTTAATTCCTCTTCCTGATGGGAAAATAAAGTGACCTGTGCCTGTCCCAACACCAAGAGCTAGTCTCTCATTGGTTCCCCGTCTTCCCGTTCATCCTCAGGACAAATTGCAACCTGTACGGAACAGGAGGTTAAAGGTGCTGATGCTCCAAGTAGGGAGATTGCTAGTAAAGTGGCTGGAATGGCGAACCCGAGCACAAGGAGATGAGAAATGAGGTGCGTTTTAGAAACCTTTCCCCATCACACGGTGTACCATCTTCTGGGTTTCTCATGCATGTTTTCGATGTAGGAAGTTGCCCTTGAACCTGGAGATTTGGGACCCATGCGATGGGTAGCATGCAGTATTTCTTTAAAGGGTCTGCGTTTGCTCACCCAACCTCACCAAACCTCTCAGCCCCAAGAGTGTCCACCGTTATGTCTCATCCAGCTGTGGGTCTAGATATGGTCAATCCAGGTTGCATCACAGCCTCTGAATGAATTGTGTAAGAATTTCTCTCTCTTTCCCTGTTTGTTTTTCATGGGTTTTTAAAAGTAATTTATTTTTATAATGGGGTTTAGCTGCTTTTCACGGCTGTGTTTATGCCGCTTTACACCCACTTGACACACTAACAGAGAGATATCAATACATAGGTTTTAAGATTATTACTAGTCAGATATTTTCTTGTGCGGTGAATCGGGCGTGTTGAGTCCAGTTCTCTGAGCAAGGAGTAGGTCTTGTCTATTACATATTGGGTTTATGGAACGGTATCTGAGCTAATTTGAAACTCTTGTTTTATGTATCACCCCACCTCACCTTTCCCGTTAAGCAGCCATAGTGTGTTTTCTGCATGTGTGACTCTGTTCTGTTTTGTAATTCAGTTCAAGTGTAACGGTTTTTACATTCCCTCTATAAGTGACACCTTATGAGAAGTGTCCTTTTCTGTGTGACTTATTTCACTTAGAATCGTCTTACCTAAATCCACTCATCATGCTGCTGCTAGCCTTATGACATTGATTTCATGGCTGAGTGATATTCCATTGTACATAAGGACCACAACTTTTTGATCCATTTTTCGCTTTCCTGGGATATTTAAGGTGGAATGAAGTGGAGGTCCTTGTCAACAGAGCAGCCCTAAACTTTGGGGTGCTTGTGTCTTGCTGATTTTCAATTTTCCCACTTTATCCCCCCATGCGTGGAAGTGCCCTATGCTCTCTAAGCTGTGTTTTTTAGATGTTTCAGGACACACCGTACACTTCTCCAGAGTGGCTGTTGGCAATTTACATCCCGCCCATCAGTGTAGCAAGGCTCCCATTTCTCCATGGCCTGTCCTGCATTTCTGGTTTTGAAACTTTTTTCAGCATGGCCCTTTTGACCGATGGGAAGCGAGACTTCTTTGTAGCGCTGATTTGCCTTTCCAGGTTGCTTGGTTGGCCAAAAAGGGCGTATGCGTTTTTTCCTGAATATATTCAGGAAAAAACGCATACGCCCTTTTTGGCCAAGGGCATCATTGTCAACGTTTTGCCGCTTTTCATGTGCTTTAAAGGCGATTCGAATCTACCTCCTGAAATCTGTTTCCTGCAATTCTGCCTTGATTTCAAATCCTCTTCTTTGCCTTCCCTCAATATATTTGTGGACGAGAGTTATCATTTATAACTCTGCAGGTTTGTGAATTGCAGTGCCCTGAAGCTCCATTTTACAAGTCGCATTTTTGGGAGCTGGCCCCAAAAGAGCAGGATGGCTTCAGGCCCTGTTCTGGTTCCGGGGGGCAGGCTGAGACTGTGGTTAATTCTTCTTCCTGATGGGAAAATAGAGTGACCTGTGCCTGTCCCAACACCAAGAGCTAGTCTCTCATTGGTTCCCCGTCTTCCCGTTCATCCTCAGGACAAATTGCAACCTGTACGGAACAGGAGGTTAAAGGTGCTGATGCTCCAAGTAGGGAGATTGCTAGTAAAGTGGCTGGAATGGCGAACCCGAGCACAAGGAGATGAGAAATGAGGTGCGTTTTAGAAACCTTTCCCCATCACATGGTGTACCATCTTCTGGGTTTCTCATGCATGTTTTCGATGTAGGAAGATGCCCTTGAACCTGGAGATTTGGGACCCATGCGATGGGTAGCACGCAGTATTACTTTAAAGGGTCTGCGTTTGCTCACCCAACCTCACCAAACCTCTCAGCCCCAAGAGTGTCCACCCTTATGTCTCATCCAGCTGTGGGTCTAGATATGGTCAATCCAGGTTGCATCACAGCCCCTGAACGAATTGTGTAAGAATTTCTCTCTCTTTCCCTGTTTGTGTTTCATGGGTTTTTAAAAGTAATTTATTTTTATAATGGGGTTTAGCTGCTTTTCACGGCTGTGTTTATGCCGCTTTACACCCACTTGACAGACTAACAGAGAGATATCAATACATAGGTTTTAAGATTATTACTAGTCAGATATATTCTTGTGCGGTGAATCGGGCGTGTTGAGTCCAGTTCTCTGAGCAAGGAGTAGGTCTTGTGTATTACATATTGGGTTTATGGAACGGTATCTGAGCTAATTTGAAACTCTTGTTTTATGTATCACCCCACCTCACCTTTCCCGTTAAGCAGCCATGGTGTGTTTTCTGCATGTGTGACTCTGTTCTGTTTTGTAATTCAGTTCAAGTGTAACGGTTTTTACATTCCCTCTATAAGTGACACCTTATGAGAAGTGTCCTTTTCTGTGTGACTTATTTCACTTAGAATCGTCTTACCTAAATCCACTCATCATGCTGCTGCTAGCCTTATGACATTGATTTCATGGCTGAGTTATATTCCATTGTACATAAGGACCACAACTTTTTGATCCATTTTTCGCTTTCCTGGGATATTTAAGGTGGAATGAAGTGGAGGTCCTTGTCAACAGAGCAGCCCTAAACTTTGGGGTGCTTGTGTCTTGCTGATTTTCAATTTTCCCACTTTATCCCCCCATGCGTGGAAGTGCCCTATGCTCTCTAAGCTGTGTTTTTTAGATGTTTCAGGACACACCGTACACTTCTCCAGAGTGGCTGTTGGCAATTTACATCCCGCCCATCAGTGTAGCAAGGCTCCCATTTCTCCATGGCCTGTCCTGCATTTCTGGTTTTGAAACTTTTTTCAGCATGGCCCTTTTGACCGATGGGAAGCGAGACTTCTTTGTAGCGCTGATTTGCCTTTCCAGGTTGCTTGGTTGGCCAAAAAGTGCGTATGCGTTTTTTCCTGAATATATTCAGGAAAAAACGCATACGCCCTTTTTGGCCAAGGGCATCATTGTCAACGTTTTGCCGCTTTTCATGTGCTTTAAAGGCGATTCGAATCTACCTCCTGAAATCTGTTTCCTGCAATTCTGCCTTGATTTCAAATCCTCTTCTTTGCCTTCCCTCAATATATTTGTGGACGAGAGTTATCATTTATAACTCTGCAGGTTTGTGAATTGCAGTGCCCTGAAGCTCCATTTTACAAGTCGCATTTTTGGGAGCTGGCCGCAAAAGCGCAGGATGGCTTCAGGCCCTGTTCTGGTTCCGGGGGGCAGGCTGAACCTGTGGTTAATTCCTCTTCCTGATGGGAAAATAGAGTGACCTGTGCCTGTCCCAACACCAAGAGCTAGTCTCTCATTGGTTCCCCGTCTTCCCGTTCATCCTCAGGACAAATTGCAACCTGTACGGAACAGGAGGTTAAAGGTGCTGATGCTCCAAGTAGGGAGATTGCTAGTAAAGTGGCTGGAATGGCGAACCCGAGCACAAGGAGATGAGAAATGAGGTGCGTTTTAGAAACCTTTCCCCATCACACGGTGTACCATCTTCTGGGTTTCTCATGCATGTTTTCGATGTAGGAAGTTGCCCTTGAACCTGGAGATTTGGGACCCATGCGATGGGTAGCATGCAGTATTTCTTTAAAGGGTCTGCGTTTGCTCACCCAACCTCACCAAACCTCTCAGCCCCAAGAGTGTCCACCGTTATGTCTCATCCAGCTGTGGGTCTAGATATGGTCAATCCAGGTTGCATCACAGCCTCTGAACGAATTGTGTAAGAATTTCTCTCTCTTTCCCTGTTTGTTTTTCATGGGTTTTTAAAAGTAATTTATTTTTATAATGGGGTTTAGCTGCTTTTCACGGCTGTGTTTATGCCGCTTTACACCCACTTGACAGACTAACAGAGATATCAATACATAGGTTTTAAGATTATTACTAGTCAGATATTTTCTTGTGCGGTGAATCGGGCGTGTTGAGTCCAGTTCTCTGAGCAAGGAGTAGGTCTTGTCTATTACATATTGGGTTTATGGAACGGTATCTGAGCTAATTTGAAACTCTTGTTTTATGTATCACCCCACCTCACCTTTCCCGTTAAGCAGCCATAGTGTGTTTTCTGCATGTGTGACTCTGTTCTGTTTTGTAATTCAGTTCAAGTGTAACGGTTTTTACATTCCCTCTATAAGTGACACCTTATGAGAAGTGTCCTTTTCTGTGTGACTTATTTCACTTAGAATCGTCTTACCTAAATCCACTCATCATGCTGCTACTAGCCTTATGACATTGATTTCATGGCTGAGTGATATTCCATTGTACATAAGGACCACAACTTTTTGATCCATTTTTTGCTTTCCTGGGATATTTAAGGTGGAATGAAGTGGAGGTCCTTGTCAACAGAGCAGCCCTAAACTTTGGGGTGCTTGTGTCTTGCTGATTTTCAATTTTCCCACTTCATCCCCCCATGCGTGGAAGTGCCCTATGCTCTCTAAGCTGTGTTTTTTAGATGTTTCAGGACACACCGTACACTTCTCCAGAGTGGCTGTTGGCAATTTACATCCCGCCCATCAGTGTAGCAAGGCTCCCATTTCTCCATGGCCTGTCCTGCATTTCTGGTTTTGAAACTTTTTTCAGCATGGCCCTTTTGACCGATGGGAAGCGAGACTTCTTTGTAGCGCTGATTTGCCTTTCCAGGTTGCTTGGTTGGCCAAAAAGGGCGTATGCGTTTTTTCCTGAATATATTCAGGAAAAAACGCATACGCCCTTTTTGGCCAAGGGCATCATTGTCAACGTTTTGCCGCTTTTCATGTGCTTTAAAGGCGATTCGAATCTACCTCCTGAAATCTGTTTCCTGCAATTCTGCCTTGATTTCAAATCCTCTTCTTTGCCTTCCCTCAATATATTTGTGGACGAGAGTTATCATTTATAACTCTGCAGGTTTGTGAATTGCAGTGCCCTGAAGCTCCATTTTACAAGTCGCATTTTTGGGAGCTGGCCCCAAAAGAGCAGGATGGCTTCAGGCCCTGTTCTGGTTCCGGGGGGCAGGCTGAGACTGTGGTTAATTCTTCTTCTTGATGGGAAAATAGAGTGACCTGTGCCTGTCCCAACACCAAGAGCTAGTCTCTCATTGGTTCCCCATCTTCCCGTTCATCCTCAGGACAAATTGCAACCTGTACGGAACAGGAGGTTAAAGGTGCTGATGCTCCAAGTAGGGAGATTGCTAGTAAAGTGGCTGGAATGGCGAACCCGAGCACAAGGAGATGAGAAATGAGGTGCGTTTTAGAAACCTTTCCCCATCACATGGTGTACCATCTTCTGGGTTTCTCATGCATGTTTTCGATGTAGGAAGATGCCCTTGAACCTGGAGATTTGGGACCCATGCGATGGGTAGCACGCAGTATTACTTTAAAGGGTCTGCGTTTGCTCACCCAACCTCACCAAACCTCTCAGCCCCAAGAGTGTCCACCCTTATGTCTCATCCAGCTGTGGGTCTAGATATGGTCAATCCAGGTTGCATCACAGCCCCTGAACGAATTGTGTAAGAATTTCTCTCTCTTTCCCTGTTTGTGTTTCATGGGTTTTTAAAAGTAATTTATTTTTATAATGGGGTTTAGCTGCTTTTCACGGCTGTGTTTATGCCGCTTTACACCCACTTGACACACTAACAGAGAGATATAAATACATAGGTTTTAAGATTATTACTAGTCAGATATATTCTTGTGCGGTGAATCGGGCGTGTTGAGTCCAGTTCTCTGAGCAAGGAGTAGGTCTTGTGTATTACATATTGGGTTTATGGAACGGTATCTGTGCTAATTTGAAACTCTTGTTTTATGTATCACCCCACCTCACCTTTCCCGTTAAGCAGCCATAGTGTGTTTTCTGCATGTGTGACTGTGTTCTGTTTTGTAATTCAGTTCAAGTGTAACGGTTTTTACATTCCCTCTATAAGTGACACCTTATGAGAAGTGTCCTTTTCTGTGTGACTTATTTCACTTAGAATCGTCTTACCTAAATCCACTCATCATGCTGCTGCTAGCCTTATGACATTGATTTCATGGCTGAGTGATATTCCATTGTACATAAGGACCACAACTTTTTTATCCATTTTTCGCTTTCCTGGGATATTTAAGGTGGAATGAAGTGGAGGTCCTTGTCAACAGAGCAGCCCTAAACTTTGGGGTGCTTGTGTCTTGCTGATTTTCAATTTTCCCACTTTATCCCCCCATGCGTGGAAGTGCCCTATGCTCTCTAAGCTGTGTTTTTTAGATGTTTCAGGACACACCGTACACTTCTCCAGAGTGGCTGTTGGCAATTTACATCCCGCCCATCAGTGTAGCAAGGCTCCCATTTCTCCATGGCCTGTCCTGCATTTCTGGTTTTGACACTTTTTTCAGCATGGCCCTTTTGACCGATGGGAAGCGAGACTTCTTTGTAGCGCTGATTTGCCTTTCCAGGTTGCTTGGTTGGCCAAAAAGGGCGTATGCGTTTTTTCCTGAATATATTCAGGAAAAAACGCATACGCCCTTTTTGGCCAAGGGCATCATTGTCAACGTTTTGCCGCTTTTCATGTGCTTTAAAGGCGATTCGAATCTACCTCCTGAAATCTGTTTCCTGCAATTCTGCCTTGATTTCAAATCCTCTTCTTTGCCTTCCCTCAATATATTTGTGGACGAGAGTTATCATTTATAACTCTGCAGGTTTGTGAATTGCAGTGCCCTGAAGCTCCATTTTACAAGTCGCGTTTTTGGGAGCTGGCCGCAAAAGCGCAGGATGGCTTCAGGCCCTGTTCTGGTTCCGGGGGGCAGGCTGAGCCTGTGGTTAATTCTTCTTCCTGATGGGAAAATAGAGTGACCTGTGCCTGTCCCAACACCAAGAGCTAGTCTCTCATTGGTTCCCCGTCTTCCCGTTCATCCTCAGGACAAATTGCAACCTGTACGGAAGAGGAGGTTAAAGGTGCTGATGCTCCAAGTAGGGAGATTGCTAGTAAAGTGGCTGGAATGGCGAACCCGAGCACAAGGAGATGAGAAATGAGGTGCGTTTTAGAAACCTTTCCCCATCACACGGTGTACCATCTTCTGGGTTTCTCATGCATGTTTTCGATGTAGGAAGATGCCCTTGAACCTGGAGATTTGGGACCCATGCGATGGTAGCACGCAGTATTGCTTTAAAGGGTCTGCTCACCCAACCTCACCAAACCTCTCGGCCCCAAGAGTGTCCACCCTTATGTCTCATCCAGCTGTGGGTCTAGATATGGTCAATCCAGGTTGCATCACAGCCCCTAAACGAATTGTGTAAGAATTTCTCTCTCTTTCCCTGTCTTTGTTTCATGGGTTTTTAAAAGTAATTTATTTTTATAATGGGGTTTAGCTGCTTTTCACGGCTGTGTTTATGCCGCTTTACACCCACTTGACACACTAACAGAGAGATATAAATACATAGGTTTTAAGATTATTACTAGTCAGATATATTCTTGTGCGGTGAATCGGGCGTGTTGAGTCCAGTTCTCTGAGCAAGGAGTAGGTCTTGTCTATTACATATTGGGTTTATGGAACGGTATCTGAGCTAATTTGAAACTCTTGTTTTATGTATCACCCCACCTCACCTTTCCCGTTAAGCAGCCATAGTGTGTTTTCTGCATGTGTGACTCTGTTCTGTTTTGTAATTCAGTTCAAGTGTAACGGTTTTTACATTCCCTCTATAAGTGACACCTTATGAGAAGTGTCCTTTTCTGTGTGACTTATTTCACTTAGAATCGTCTTACCTAAATCCACTCATCATGCTGCTGCTAGCCTTATGACATTGATTTCATGGCTGAGTGATATTCCATTGTACATAAGGACCACAACTTTTTTATCCATTTTTCGCTTTCCTGGGATATTTAAGGTGGAATGAAGTGGAGGTCCTTGTCAACAGAGCAGCCCTAAACTTTGGGGTGCTTGTGTCTTGCTGATTTTCAATTTTCCCACTTTATCCCCCCATGCGTGGAAGTGCCCTATGCTCTCTAAGCTGTGTTTTTTAGATATTTCAGGACACACCGTACACTTCTCCAGAGTGGCTGTTGGCAATTTACATCCCGCCCATCAGTGTAGCAAGGCTCCCATTTCTCCATGGCCTGTCCTGCATTTCTGGTTTTGACACTTTTTTCAGCATGGCCCTTTTGACCGATGGGAAGCGAGACTTCTTTGTAGCGCTGATTTGCCTTTCCAGGTTGCTTGGTTGGCCAAAAAGGGCGTATGCGTTTTTTCCTGAATATATTCAGGAAAAAACGCATACGCCCTTTTTGGCCAAGGGCATCATTGTCAACGTTTTGCCGCTTTTCATGTGCTTTAAAGGCGATTCGAATCTACCTCCTGAAATCTGTTTCCTGCAATTCTGCCTTGATTTCAAATCCTCTTCTTTGCCTTCCCTCAATATATTTGTGGACGAGAGTTATCATTTATAACTCTGCAGGTTTGTGAATTGCAGTGCCCTGAAGCTCCATTTTACAAGTCGCGTTTTTGGGAGCTGGCCGCAAAAGCGCAGGATGGCTTCAGGCCCTGTTCTGGTTCCGGGGGGCAGGCTGAGCCTGTGGTTAATTCTTCTTCCTAATGGGAAAATAGAGTGACCTGTGCCTGTCCCAACACCAAGAGCTAGTCTCTCATTGGTTCCCCGTCTTCCCGTTCATCCTCCGGACAAATCGCAACCTGTACGGAACAGGAAGTTAAAGGTGCTGATGCTCCAAGTAGGGAGATTGCTAGTAAAGTGGCTGGAATGGCGAACCCGAGCACAAGGAGATGAGAAATGAGGTGCGTTTTAGAAACCTTTCCCCATCACACGGTGTACCATCTTCTGGGTTTCTCATGCATGTTTTCGATGTAGGAAGATGCCCTTGAACCTGGAGATTTGGGACCCATGCGATGGGTAGCACGCAGTATTACTTTAAAGGGTCTGCGTTTGCTCACCCAACCTCACCAAACCTCTCAGCCCCAAGAGTGTCCACCCTTATGTCTCATCCAGCTGTGGGTCTAGATATGGTCAATCCAGGTTGCATCACAGCCCCTGAACGAATTGTGTAAGAATTTCTCTCTCTTTCCCTGTCTTTGTTTCATGGGTTTTTAAAAGTAATTTATTTTTATAATGGGGTTTAGCTGCTTTTCACGGCTGTGTTTATGCCGCTATACACCCACTTGACACACTAACAGAGAGATATCAATACATAGGTTTTAAGATTATTACTAGTCAGATATATTCTTGTGCGGTGAATCGGGCGTGTTGAGTCCAGTTCTCTGAGCAAGGAGTAGGTCTTGTCTATTACATATTGGGTTTATGGAACGGTATCTGAGCTAATTTGAAACTCTTGTTTTATGTATCACCCCACCTCACCTTTCCCGTTAAGCAGCCATAGTGTGTTTTCTGCATGTGTGACTCTGTTCTGTTTTGTAATTCAGTTCAAGTGTAACGGTTTTTACATTCCCTCTATAAGTGACACCTTATGAGAAGTGTCCTTTTCTGTGTGACTTATTTCACTTAGAATCGTCTTACCTAAATCCACTCATCATGCTGCTACTAGCCTTATGACATTGATTTCATGGCTGAGTGATATTCCATTGTACATAAGGACCACAACTTTTTTATCCATTTTTCGCTTTCCTGGGATATTTAAGGTGGAATGAAGTGGAGGTACTTGTCAACAGAGCAGCCCTAAACTTTGGGGTGCTTGTGTCTTGCTGATTTTCAATTTTCCCACTTTATCCCCCCATGCGTGGAAGTGCCCTATGCTCTCTAAGCTGTGTTTCTTAGATGTTTCAGGACACACCGTACACTTCTCCAGAGTGGCTGTTGGCAATTTACATCCCACCCATCAGTGTAGCAAGGCTCCCATTTCTCCATGGCCTGTCCTGCATTTCTGGTTTTGACACTTTTTTCAGCATGGCCCTTTTGACCGATGGGAAGCGAGACTTCTTTGTAGCGCTGATTTGCCTTTCCAGGTTGCTTGGTTGGCCAAAAAGGGCGTATGCGTTTTTTCCTGAATATATTCAGGAAAAAACGCATACGCGCTTTTTGGCCAAGGGCATCATTGTCAACGTTTTGCCGCTTTTCATGTGCTTTAAAGGCGATTCGAATCTACCTCCTGAAATCTGTTTCTTGCAATTCTGCCTTGATTTCAAATCCTCTTCTTTGCCTTCCCTCAATATATTTGTGGACGAGAGTTATCATTTATAACTCTGCAGGTTTGTGAATTGCAGTGCCCTGAAGCTCCATTTTCCAAGTCTCTTTTTTGGGAGCTGGCCGCAAAAGCGCAGGATGGCTTCAGGCCCTGTTCTGGTTCCGGGGGGCAGGCTGAGCCTGTGGTTAATCCTTCTTCCTGATGGGAAAATAGAGTGACCTGTGCCTGTCCCAACACCAAGAGCTAGTCTCTCATTGGTTCCCCATCTTCCCGTTCATCCTCAGGACAAATTGCAACCTGTACGGAACAGGAGGTTAAAGGTGCTGATGCTCCAAGTAGGGAGATTGCTAGTAAAGTGGCTGGAATGGCGAACCCGAGCACAAGGAGATGAGAAATGAGGTGCGTTTTAGAAACCTTTCCCCATCACACGGTGTACCATCTTCTGGGTTTCTCATGCATGTTTTCGATGTAGGAAGATGCCCTTGAACCTGGAGATTTGGGACCCATGCGATGGGTAGCACGCAGTATTACTTTAAAGTGTCTGCGTTTGCTCACCCAACCTCACCAAAACTCTCAGCCCCAAGAGTGTCCACCGTTATGTCTCATCCAGCTGTGGGTCTAGATATGGTCAATCCAGGTTGCATCACAGCCCCTGAACGAATTGTGTAAGAATTTCTCTCTCTTTCCCTGTCTTTGTTTCATGGGTTTTTAAAAGTAATTTATTTTTATAATGGGCTTTAGCTGCTTTTCACGGCTGTGTTTATGCCGCTTTACACCCTCTTGACACACTAACAGAGAGATATCAATACATAGGTTTTAAGATTATTACTAGTCAGATATATTCTTGTGCGGTGAATCGGGCGTGTTGAGTCCAGTTCTCTGAGCAAGGAGTAGGTCTTGTCTATTACATATTGGGTTTATGGAACGGTATCTGAGCTAATTTGAAACTCTTGTTTTATGTATCACCCCACCTCACCTTTCCCGTTAAGCAGCCATAGTGTGTTTTCTGCATGTGTGACTCTGTTCTGTTTTGTAATTCAGTTCAAGTGTAACGGTTTTTACATTCCCTCTATAAGTGACACCTTATGAGAAGTGTCCTTTTCTGTGTGACTTATTTCACTTAGAATCGTCTTACCTAAATCCACTCATCATGCTGCTGCTAGCCTTATGACATTGATTTCATGGCTGAGTGATATTCCATTGTACATAAGGACCACAACTTTTTGATCCATTTTTCGCTTTCCTGGGATATTTAAGGTGGAATGAAGTGGAGGTCCTTGTCAACAGAGCAGCCCTAAACTTTGGGGTGCTTGTGTCTTGCTGATTTTCAATTTTCCCACTTTATCCCCCCATGCGTGGAAGTGCCCTATGCTCTCTAAGCTGTGTTTTTTAGATGTTTCAGGACACACCGTACACTTCTCCAGAGTGGCTGTTGGCAATTTACATCCCGCCCATCAGTGTAGCAAGGCTCCCATTTCTCCATGGCCTGTCCTGCATTTCTGGTTTTGAAACTTTTTTCAGCATGGCCCTTTTGACCGATGGGAAGCGAGACTTCTTTGTAGCGCTGATTTGCCTTTCCAGGTTGCTTGGTTGGCCAAAAAGGGCGTATGCGTTTTTTCCTGAATATATTCAGGAAAAAACGCATACGCCCTTTTTGGCCAAGGGCATCATTGTCAACGTTTTGCCGCTTTTCATGTGCTTTAAAGGCGATTCGAATCTACCTACTGAAATCTGTTTCCTGCAATTCTGCCTTGATTTCAAATCCTCTTCTTTGCCTTCCCTCAATATATTTGTGGACGAGAGTTATCATTTATAACTCTGCAGGTTTGTGAATTACAGTGCCCTGAAGCTCCATTTTACAAGTCGCATTTTTGGGAGCTGGCCGCAAAAGCGCAGGATGGCTTCAGGCCCTGTTCTGGTTCCGGGGGGCAGGCTGAACCTGTGGTTAATTCCTCTTCCTGATGGGAAAATAAAGTGACCTGTGCCTGTCCCAACACCAAGAGCTAGTCTCTCATTGGTTCCCCGTCTTCCCGTTCATCCTCAGGACAAATTGCAACCTGTACGGAACAGGAGGTTAAAGGTGCTGATGCTCCAAGTAGGGAGATTGCTAGTAAAGTGGCTGGAATGGCGAACCCGAGCACAAGGAGATGAGAAATGAGGTGCGTTTTAGAAACCTTTCCCCATCACACGGTGTACCATCTTCTGGGTTTCTCATGCATGTTTTCGATGTAGGAAGTTGCCCTTGAACCTGGAGATTTGGGACCCATGCGATGGGTAGCATGCAGTATTTCTTTAAAGCGTCTGCGTTTGCTCACCCAACCTCACCAAACCTCTCAGCCCCAAGAGTGTCCACCGTTATGTCTCATCCAGCTGTGGGTCTAGATATGGTCAATCCAGGTTGCATCACAGCCTCTGAACGAATTGTGTAAGAATTTCTCTTTCTTTCCCTGTTTCTTTTTCATGGGTTTTTAAAAGTAATTTATTTTTATAATGGGGTTTAGCTGCTTTTCACGGCTGTGTTTATGCCGCTTTACACCCACTTGACAGACTAACAGAGAGATATCAATACATAGGTTTTAAGATTATTACTAGTCAGATATTTTCTTGTGCGGTGAATCGGGCGTGTTGAGTCCAGTTCTCTGAGCAAGGAGTAGGTCTTGTCTATTACATATTGGGTTTATGGAACGGTATCTGAGCTAATTTGAAACTCTTGTTTTATGTATCACCCCACCTCACCTTTCCCGTTAAGCAGCCATAGTGTGTTTTCTGCATGTGTGACTCTGTTCTGTTTTGTAATTCAGTTCAAGTGTAACGGTTTTTACATTCCCTCTATAAGTGACACCTTATGAGAAGTGTCCTTTTCTGTGTGACTTATTTCACTTAGAATCGTCTTACCTAAATCCACTCATCATGCTGCTGCTAGCCTTATGACATTGATTTCATGGCTGAGTGATATTCCATTGTACATAAGGACCACAACTTTTTGATCCATTTTTCGCTTTCCTGGGATATTTAAGGTGGAATGAAGTGGAGGTCCTTGTCAACAGAGCAGCCCTAAACTTTGGGGTGCTTGTGTCTTGCTGATTTTCAATTTTCCCACTTTATCCCCCCATGCGTGGAAGTGCCCTATGCTCTCTAAGCTGTGTTTTTTAGATGTTTCAGGACACACCGTACACTTCTCCAGAGTGGCTGTTGGCAATTTACATCCCGCCCATCAGTGTAGCAAGGCTCCCATTTCTCCATGGCCTGTCCTGCATTTCTGGTTTTGAAACTTTTTTCAGCATGGCCCTTTTGACCGATGGGAAGCGAGACTTCTTTGTAGCGCTGATTTGCCTTTCCAGGTTGCTTGGTTGGCCAAAAAGGGCGTATGCGTTTTTTCCTGAATATATTCAGGAAAAAACGCATACGCCCTTTTTGGCCAAGGGCATCATTGTCAACGTTTTGCCGCTTTTCATGTGCTTTAAAGGCGATTCGAATCTACCTCCTGAAATCTGTTTCCTGCAATTCTGCCTTGATTTCAAATCCTCTTCTTTGCCTTCCCTCAATATATTTGTGGACGAGAGTTATCATTTATAACTCTGCAGGTTTGTGAATTGCAGTGCCCTGAAGCTCCATTTTACAAGTCGCATTTTTGGGAGCTGGCCCCAAAAGAGCAGGATGGCTTCAGGCCCTGTTCTGGTTCCGGGGGGCAGGCTGAGACTGTGGTTAATTCTTCTTCCTGATGGGAAAATAGAGTGACCTGTGCCTGTCCCAACACCAAGAGCTAGTCTCTCATTGGTTCCCCATCTTCCCGTTCATCCTCAGGACAAATTGCAACCTGTACGGAACAGGAGGTTAAAGGTGCTGATGCTCCAAGTAGGGAGATTACTAGTAAAGTGGCTGGAATGGCGAACCCGAGCACAAGGAGATGAGAAATGAGGTGCGTTTTAGAAACCTTTCCCCATCACATGGTGTACCATCTTCTGGGTTTCTCATGCATGTTTTCGATGTAGGAAGATGCCCTTGAACCTGGAGATTTGGGACCCATGCGATGGGTAGCACGCAGTATTACTTTAAAGGGTCTGCGTTTGCTCACCCAACCTCACCAAACCTCTCAGCCCCAAGAGTGTCCACCCTTATGTCTCATCCAGCTGTGGGTCTAGATATGGTCAATCCAGGTTGCATCACAGCCCCTGAACGAATTGTGTAAGAATTTCTCTCTCTTTCCCTGTTTGTGTTTCATGGGTTTTTAAAAGTAATTTATTTTTATAATGGGGTTTAGCTGCTTTTCACGGCTGTGTTTATGCCGCTTTACACCCACTTGACAGACTAACAGAGAGATATCAATACATAGGTTTTAAGATTATTACTAGTCAGATATATTCTTGTGCGGTGAATCGGGCGTGTTGAGTCCAGTTCTCTGAGCAAGGAGTAGGTCTTGTGTATTACATATTGGGTTTATGGAACGGTATCTGAGCTAATTTGAAACTCTTGTTTTATGTATCACCCCACCTCACCTTTCCCGTTAAGCAGCCATAGTGTGTTTTCTGCATGTGTGACTCTGTTCTGTTTTGTAATTCAGTTCAAGTGTAACGGTTTTTACATTCCCTCTATAAGTGACACCTTATGAGAAGTGTCCTTTTCTGTGTGACTTATTTCACTTAGAATCGTCTTACCTAAATCCACTCATCATGCTGCTGCTAGCCTTATGACATTGATTTCATGGCTGAGTGATATTCCATTGTACATAAGGACCACAACTTTTTGATCCATTTTTCGCTTTCCTGGGATATTTAAGGTGGAATGAAGTGGAGGTCCTTGTCAACAGAGCAGCCCTAAACTTTGGGGTGCTTGTGTCTTGCTGATTTTCAATTTTCCCACTTTATCCCCCCATGCGTGGAAGTGCCCTATGCTCTCTAAGCTGTGTTTTTTAGATGTTTCAGGACACACCGTACACTTCTCCAGAGTGGCTGTTGGCAATTTACATCCCGCCCATCAGTGTAGCAAGGCTCCCATTTCTCCATGGCCTGTCCTGCATTTCTGGTTTTGACACTTTTTTCAGCATGGCCCTTTTGACCGATGGGAAGCGAGACTTCTTTGTAGCGCTGATTTGCCTTTCCAGGTTGCTTGGTTGGCCAAAAAGGGCGTATGCGTTTTTTCCTGAATATATTCAGGAAAAAACGCATACGCCCTTTTTGGCCAAGGGCATCATTGTCAACGTTTTGCCGCTTTTCATGTGCTTTAAAGGCGATTCGAATCTACCTCCTGAAATCTGTTTCCTGCAATTCTGCCTTGATTTCAAATCCTCTTCTTTGCCTTCCCTCAATATATTTGTGGACGAGAGTTATCATTTATAACTCTGCAGGTTTGTGAATTGCAGTGCCCTGAAGCTCCATTTTACAAGTCGCGTTTTTGGGAGCTGGCCGCAAAAGCGCAGGATGGCTTCAGGCCCTGTTCTGGTTCCGGGGGGCAGGCTGAGCCTGTGGTTAATTCTTCTTCCTGATGGGAAAATAGAGTGACCTGTGCCTGTCCCAACACCAAGAGCTAGTCTCTCATTGGTTCCCCGTCTTCCCGTTCATCCTCAGGACAAATTGCAACCTGTACGGAAGAGGAGGTTAAAGGTGCTGATGCTCCAAGTAGGGAGATTGCTAGTAAAGTGGCTGGAATGGCGAACCCGAGCACAAGGAGATGAGAAATGAGGTGCGTTTTAGAAACCTTTCCCCATCACACGGTGTACCATCTTCTGGGTTTCTCATGCATGTTTTCGATGTAGGAAGATGCCCTTGAACCTGGAGATTTGGGACCCATGCGATGGTAGCACGCAGTATTGCTTTAAAGGGTCTGCTCACCCAACCTCACCAAACCTCTCGGCCCCAAGAGTGTCCACCCTTATGTCTCATCCAGCTGTGGGTCTAGATATGGTCAATCCAGGTTGCATCACAGCCCCTAAACGAATTGTGTAAGAATTTCTCTCTCTTTCCCTGTCTTTGTTTCATGGGTTTTTAAAAGTAATTTATTTTTATAATGGGGTTTAGCTGCTTTTCACGGCTGTGTTTATGCCGCTTTACACCCACTTGACACACTAACAGAGAGATATCAATACATAGGTTTTAAGATTATTACTAGTCAGATATATTCTTGTGCGGTGAATCGGGCGTGTTGAGTCCAGTTCTCTGAGCAAGGAGTAGGTCTTGTCTATTACATATTGGGTTTATGGAACGGTATCTGAGCTAATTTGAAACTCTTGTTTTATGTATCACCCCACCTCACCTTTCCCGTTAAGCAGCCATAGTGTGTTTTCTGCATGTGTGACTCTGTTCTGTTTTGTAATTCAGTTCAAGTGTAACGGTTTTTACATTCCCTCTATAAGTGACACCTTATGAGAAGTGTCCTTTTCTGTGTGACTTATTTCACTTAGAATCGTCTTACCTAAATCCACTCATCATGCTGCTGCTAGCCTTATGACATTGATTTCATGGCTGAGTGATATTCCATTGTACATAAGGACCACAACTTTTTTATCCATTTTTCGCTTTCCTGGGATATTTAAGGTGGAATGAAGTGGAGGTCCTTGTCAACAGAGCAGCCCTAAACTTTGGGGTGCTTGTGTCTTGCTGATTTTCAATTTTCCCACTTTATCCCCCCATGCGTGGAAGTGCCCTATGCTCTCTAAGCTGTGTTTTTTAGATATTTCAGGACACACCGTACACTTCTCCAGAGTGGCTGTTGGCAATTTACATCCCGCCCATCAGTGTAGCAAGGCTCCCATTTCTCCATGGCCTGTCCTGCATTTCTGGTTTTGACACTTTTTTCAGCATGGCCCTTTTGACCGATGGGAAGCGAGACTTCTTTGTAGCGCTGATTTGCCTTTCCAGGTTGCTTGGTTGGCCAAAAAGGGCGTATGCGTTTTTTCCTGAATATATTCAGGAAAAAACGCATACGCCCTTTTTGGCCAAGGGCATCATTGTCAACGTTTTGCCGCTTTTCATGTGCTTTAAAGGCGATTCGAATCTACCTCCTGAAATCTGTTTCCTGCAATTCTGCCTTGATTTCAAATCCTCTTCTTTGCCTTCCCTCAATATATTTGTGGACGAGAGTTATCATTTATAACTCTGCAGGTTTGTGAATTGCAGTGCCCTGAAGCTCCATTTTACAAGTCGCGTTTTTGGGAGCTGGCCGCAAAAGCGCAGGATGGCTTCAGGCCCTGTTCTGGTTCCGGGGGGCAGGCTGAGCCTGTGGTTAATTCTTCTTCCTAATGGGAAAATAGAGTGACCTGTGCCTGTCCCAACACCAAGAGCTAGTCTCTCATTGGTTCCCCGTCTTCCCGTTCATCCTCCGGACAAATCGCAACCTGTACGGAACAGGAAGTTAAAGGTGCTGATGCTCCAAGTAGGGAGATTGCTAGTAAAGTGGCTGGAATGGCGAACCCGAGCACAAGGAGATGAGAAATGAGGTGCGTTTTAGAAACCTTTCCCCATCACACGGTGTACCATCTTCTGGGTTTCTCATGCATGTTTTCGATGTAGGAAGATGCCCTTGAACCTGGAGATTTGGGACCCATGCGATGGGTAGCACGCAGTATTACTTTAAAGGGTCTGCGTTTGCTCACCCAACCTCACCAAACCTCTCAGCCCCAAGAGTGTCCACCCTTATGTCTCATCCAGCTGTGGGTCTAGATATGGTCAATCCAGGTTGCATCACAGCCCCTGAACGAATTGTGTAAGAATTTCTCTCTCTTTCCCTGTCTTTGTTTCATGGGTTTTTAAAAGTAATTTATTTTTATAATGGGGTTTAGCTGCTTTTCACGGCTGTGTTTATGCCGCTATACACCCACTTGACACACTAACAGAGAGATATCAATACATAGGTTTTAAGATTATTACTAGTCAGATATATTCTTGTGCGGTGAATCGGGCGTGTTGAGTCCAGTTCTCTGAGCAAGGAGTAGGTCTTGTCTATTACATATTGGGTTTATGGAACGGTATCTGAGCTAATTTGAAACTCTTGTTTTATGTATCACCCCACCTCACCTTTCCCGTTAAGCAGCCATAGTGTGTTTTCTGCATGTGTGACTCTGTTCTGTTTTGTAATTCAGTTCAAGTGTAACGGTTTTTACATTCCCTCTATAAGTGACACCTTATGAGAAGTGTCCTTTTCTGTGTGACTTATTTCACTTAGAATCGTCTTACCTAAATCCACTCATCATGCTGCTACTAGCCTTATGACATTGATTTCATGGCTGAGTGATATTCCATTGTACATAAGGACCACAACTTTTTTATCCATTTTTCGCTTTCCTGGGATATTTAAGGTGGAATGAAGTGGAGGTACTTGTCAACAGAGCAGCCCTAAACTTTGGGGTGCTTGTGTCTTGCTGATTTTCAATTTTCCCACTTTATCCCCCCATGCGTGGAAGTGCCCTATGCTCTCTAAGCTGTGTTTCTTAGATGTTTCAGGACACACCGTACACTTCTCCAGAGTGGCTGTTGGCAATTTACATCCCACCCATCAGTGTAGCAAGGCTCCCATTTCTCCATGGCCTGTCCTGCATTTCTGGTTTTGACACTTTTTTCAGCATGGCCCTTTTGACCGATGGGAAGCGAGACTTCTTTGTAGCGCTGATTTGCCTTTCCAGGTTGCTTGGTTGGCCAAAAAGGGCGTATGCGTTTTTTCCTGAATATATTCAGGAAAAAACGCATACGCGCTTTTTGGCCAAGGGCATCATTGTCAACGTTTTGCCGCTTTTCATGTGCTTTAAAGGCGATTCGAATCTACCTCCTGAAATCTGTTTCTTGCAATTCTGCCTTGATTTCAAATCCTCTTCTTTGCCTTCCCTCAATATATTTGTGGACGAGAGTTATCATTTATAACTCTGCAGGTTTGTGAATTGCAGTGCCCTGAAGCTCCATTTTCCAAGTCTCTTTTTTGGGAGCTGGCCGCAAAAGCGCAGGATGGCTTCAGGCCCTGTTCTGGTTCCGGGGGGCAGGCTGAGCCTGTGGTTAATCCTTCTTCCTGATGGGAAAATAGAGTGACCTGTGCCTGTCCCAACACCAAGAGCTAGTCTCTCATTGGTTCCCCATCTTCCCGTTCATCCTCAGGACAAATTGCAACCTGTACGGAACAGGAGGTTAAAGGTGCTGATGCTCCAAGTAGGGAGATTGCTAGTAAAGTGGCTGGAATGGCGAACCCGAGCACAAGGAGATGAGAAATGAGGTGCGTTTTAGAAACCTTTCCCCATCACACGGTGTACCATCTTCTGGGTTTCTCATGCATGTTTTCGATGTAGGAAGATGCCCTTGAACCTGGAGATTTGGGACCCATGCGATGGGTAGCACGCAGTATTACTTTAAAGTGTCTGCGTTTGCTCACCCAACCTCACCAAACCTCTCAGCCCCAAGAGTGTCCACCGTTATGTCTCATCCAGCTGTGGGTCTAGATATGGTCAATCCAGGTTGCATCACAGCCTCTGAACGAATTGTGTAAGAATTTCTCTTTCTTTCCCTGTTTGTTTTTCATGGGTTTTTAAAAGTAATTTATTTTTATAATGGGGTTTAGCTGCTTTTCACGGCTGTGTTTATGCCGCTTTACACCCACTTGACAGACTAACAGAGAGATATCAATACATAGGTTTTAAGATTATTACTAGTCAGATATTTTCTTGTGCGGTGAATCGGGCGTGTTGAGTCCAGTTCTCTGAGCAAGGAGTAGGTCTTGTCTATTACATATTGGGTTTATGGAACGGTATCTGAGCTAATTTGAAACTCTTGTTTTATGTATCACCCCACCTCACCTTTCCCGTTAAGCAGCCATAGTGTGTTTTCTGCATGTGTGACTCTGTTCTGTTTTGTAATTCAGTTCAAGTGTAACGGTTTTTACATTCCCTCTATAAGTGACACCTTATGAGAAGTGTCCTTTTCTGTGTGACTTATTTCACTTAGAATCGTCTTACCTAAATCCACTCATCATGCTGCTGCTAGCCTTATGACATTGATTTCATGGCTGAGTGATATTCCATTGTACATAAGGACCACAACTTTTTGATCCATTTTTCGCTTTCCTGGGATATTTAAGGTGGAATGAAGTGGAGGTCCTTGTCAACAGAGCAGCCCTAAACTTTGGGGTGCTTGTGTCTTGCTGATTTTCAATTTTCCCACTTTATCCCCCCATGCGTGGAAGTGCCCTATGCTCTCTAAGCTGTGTTTTTTAGATGTTTCAGGACACACCGTACACTTCTCCAGAGTGGCTGTTGGCAATTTACATCCCGCCCATCAGTGTAGCAAGGCTCCCATTTCTCCATGGCCTGTCCTGCATTTCTGGTTTTGAAACTTTTTTCAGCATGGCCCTTTTGACCGATGGGAAGCGAGACTTCTTTGTAGCGCTGATTTGCCTTTCCAGGTTGCTTGGTTGGCCAAAAAGGGCGTATGCGTTTTTTCCTGAATATATTCAGGAAAAAACGCATACGCCCTTTTTGGCCAAGGGCATCATTGTCAACGTTTTGCCGCTTTTCATGTGCTTTAAAGGCGATTCGAATCTACCTCCTGAAATCTGTTTCCTGCAATTCTGCCTTGATTTCAAATCCTCTTCTTTGCCTTCCCTCAATATATTTGTGGACGAGAGTTATCATTTATAACTCTGCAGGTTTGTGAATTGCAGTGCCCTGAAGCTCCATTTTACAAGTCGCATTTTTGGGAGCTGGCCCCAAAAGAGCAGGATGGCTTCAGGCCCTGTTCTGGTTCCGGGGGGCAGGCTGAGACTGTGGTTAATTCTTCTTCCTGATGGGAAAATAGAGTGACCTGTGCCTGTCCCAACACCAAGAGCTAGTCTCTCATTGGTTCCCCATCTTCCCGTTCATCCTCAGGACAAATTGCAACCTGTACGGAACAGGAGGTTAAAGGTGCTGATGCTCCAAGTAGGGAGATTACTAGTAAAGTGGCTGGAATGGCGAACCCGAGCACAAGGAGATGAGAAATGAGGTGCGTTTTAGAAACCTTTCCCCATCACATGGTGTACCATCTTCTGGGTTTCTCATGCATGTTTTCGATGTAGGAAGATGCCCTTGAACCTGGAGATTTGGGACCCATGCGATGGGTAGCACGCAGTATTACTTTAAAGGGTCTGCGTTTGCTCACCCAACCTCACCAAACCTCTCAGCCCCAAGAGTGTCCACCCTTATGTCTCATCCAGCTGTGGGTCTAGATATGGTCAATCCAGGTTGCATCACAGCCCCTGAACGAATTGTGTAAGAATTTCTCTCTCTTTCCCTGTTTGTGTTTCATGGGTTTTTAAAAGTAATTTATTTTTATAATGGGGTTTAGCTGCTTTTCACGGCTGTGTTTATGCCGCTTTACACCCACTTGACAGACTAACAGAGAGATATCAATACATAGGTTTTAAGATTATTACTAGTCAGATATATTCTTGTGCGGTGAATCGGGCGTGTTGAGTCCAGTTCTCTGAGCAAGGAGTAGGTCTTGTGTATTACATATTGGGTTTATGGAACGGTATCTGAGCTAATTTGAAACTCTTGTTTTATGTATCACCCCACCTCACCTTTCCCGTTAAGCAGCCATAGTGTGTTTTCTGCATGTGTGACTCTGTTCTGTTTTGTAATTCAGTTCAAGTGTAACGGTTTTTACATTCCCTCTATAAGTGACACCTTATGAGAAGTGTCCTTTTCTGTGTGACTTATTTCACTTAGAATCGTCTTACCTAAATCCACTCATCATGCTGCTGCTAGCCTTATGACATTGATTTCATGGCTGAGTGATATTCCATTGTACATAAGGACCACAACTTTTTGATCCATTTTTCGCTTTCCTGGGATATTTAAGGTGGAATGAAGTGGAGGTCCTTGTCAACAGAGCAGCCCTAAACTTTGGGGTGCTTGTGTCTTGCTGATTTTCAATTTTCCCACTTTATCCCCCCATGCGTGGAAGTGCCCTATGCTCTCTAAGCTGTGTTTTTTAGATGTTTCAGGACACACCGTACACTTCTCCAGAGTGGCTGTTGGCAATTTACATCCCGCCCATCAGTGTAGCAAGGCTCCCATTTCTCCATGGCCTGTCCTGCATTTCTGGTTTTGAAACTTTTTTCAGCATGGCCCTTTTGACCGATGGGAAGCGAGACTTCTTTGTAGCGCTGATTTGCCTTTCCAGGTTGCTTGGTTGGCCAAAAAGGGCGTATGCGTTTTTTCCTGAATATATTCAGGAAAAAACGCATACGCCCTTTTTGGCCAAGGGCATCATTGTCAACGTTTTGCCGCTTTTCATGTGCTTTAAAGGCGATTCGAATCTACCTCCTGAAATCTGTTTCCTGCAATTCTGCCTTGATTTCAAATCCTCTTCTTTGCCTTCCCTCAATATATTTGTGGACGAGAGTTATCATTTATAACTCTGCAGGTTTGTGAATTGCAGTGCCCTGAAGCTCCATTTTACAAGTCGCATTTTTGGGAGCTGGCCGCAAAAGCGCAGGATGGCTTCAGGCCCTGTTCTGGTTCCGGGGGGCAGGCTGAACCTGTGGTTAATTCCTCTTCCTGATGGGAAAATAGAGTGACCTGTGCCTGTCCCAACACCAAGAGCTAGTCTCTCATTGGTTCCCCCTCTTCCCGTTCATCCTCAGGACAAATTGCAACCTGTACGGAACAGGAGGTTAAAGGTGCTGATGCTCCAAGTAGGGAGATTGCTAGTAAAGTGGCTGGAATGGCGAACCCGAGCACAAGGAGATGAGAAATGAGGTGCGTTTTAGAAACCTTTCCCCATCACACGGTGTACCATCTTCTGGGTTTCTCATGCATGTTTTCGATGTAGGAAGTTGCCCTTGAACCTGGAGATTTGGGACCCATGCGATGGGTAGCATGCAGTATTTCTTTAAAGGGTCTGCGTTTGCTCACCCAACCTCACCAAACCTCTCAGCCCCAAGAGTGTCCACCGTTATGTCTCATCCAGCTGTGGGTCTAGATATGGTCAATCCAGGTTGCATCACAGCCTCTGAACGAATTGTGTAAGAATTTCTCTCTCTTTCCCTGTTTGTTTTTCATGGGTTTTTAAAAGTAATTTATTTTTATAATGGGGTTTAGCTGCTTTTCACGGCTGTGTTTATGCCGCTTTACACCCACTTGACAGACTAACAGAGATATCAATACATAGGTTTTAAGATTATTACTAGTCAGATATTTTCTTGTGCGGTGAATCGGGCGTGTTGAGTCCAGTTCTCTGAGCAAGGAGTAGGTCTTGTCTATTACATATTGGGTTTATGGAACGGTATCTGAGCTAATTTGAAACTCTTGTTTTATGTATCACCCCACCTCACCTTTCCCGTTAAGCAGCCATAGTGTGTTTTCTGCATGTGTGACTCTGTTCTGTTTTGTAATTCAGTTCAAGTGTAACGGTTTTTACATTCCCTCTATAAGTGACACCTTATGAGAAGTGTCCTTTTCTGTGTGATTTATTTCACTTAGAATCGTCTTACCTAAATCCACTCATCATGCTGCTACTAGCCTTATGACATTGATTTCATGGCTGAGTGATATTCCATTGTACATAAGGACCACAACTTTTTTATCCATTTTTTGCTTTCCTGGGATATTTAAGGTGGAATGAAGTGGAGGTCCTTGTCAACAGAGCAGCCCTAAACTTTGGGGTGCTTGTGTCTTGCTGATTTTCAATTTTCCCACTTTATCCCCCCATGCGTGGAAGTGCCCTATGCTCTCTAAGCTGTGTTTTTTAGATGTTTCAGGACACACCGTACACTTCTCCAGAGTGGCTGTTGGCAATTTACATCCCGCCCATCAGTGTAGCAAGGCTCCCATTTCTCCATGGCCTGTCCTGCATTTCTGGTTTTGAAACTTTTTTCAGCATGGCCCTTTTGACCGATGGGAAGCGAGACTTCTTTGTAGCGCTGATTTGCCTTTCCAGGTTGCTTGGTTGGCCAAAAAGGGCGTATGCGTTTTTTCCTGAATATATTCAGGAAAAAACGCATACGCCCTTTTTGGCCAAGGGCATCATTGTCAACGTTTTGCCGCTTTTCATGTGCTTTAAAGGCGATTCGAATCTACCTCCTGAAATCTGTTTCCTGCAATTCTGCCTTGATTTCAAATCCTCTTCTTTGCCTTCCCTCAATATATTTGTGGACGAGAGTTATCATTTATAACTCTGCAGGTTTGTGAATTGCAGTGCCCTGAAGCTCCATTTTACAAGTCGCATTTTTGGGAGCTGGCCCCAAAAGAGCAGGATGGCTTCAGGCCCTGTTCTGGTTCCGGGGGGCAGGCTGAGACTGTGGTTAATTCTTCTTCCTGATGGGAAAATAGAGTGACCTGTGCCTGTCCCAACACCAAGAGCTAGTCTCTCATTGGTTCCCCATCTTCCCGTTCATCCTCAGGACAAATTGCAACCTGTACGGAACAGGAGGTTAAAGGTGCTGATGCTCCAAGTAGGGAGATTGCTAGTAAAGTGGCTGGAATGGCGAACCCGAGCACAAGGAGATGAGAAATGAGGTGCGTTTTAGAAACCTTTCCCCATCACATGGTGTACCATCTTCTGGGTTTCTCATGCATGTTTTCGATGTAGGAAGATGCCCTTGAACCTGGAGATTTGGGACCCATGCGATGGGTAGCACGCAGTATTACTTTAAAGGGTCTGCGTTTGCTCACCCAACCTCACCAAACCTCTCAGCCCCAAGAGTGTCCACCCTTATGTCTCATCCAGCTGTGGGTCTAGATATGGTCAATCCAGGTTGCATCACAGCCCCTGAACGAATTGTGTAAGAATTTCTCTCTCTTTCCCTGTTTGTGTTTCATGGGTTTTTAAAAGTAATTTATTTTTATAATGGGGTTTAGCTGCTTTTCACGGCTGTGTTTATGCCGCTTTACACCCACTTGACACACTAACAGAGAGATATCAATACATAGGTTTTAAGATTATTACTAGTTAGATATATTCTTGTGCGGTGAATCGGGCGTGTTGAGTCCAGTTCTCTGAGCAAGGAGTAGGTCTTGTGTATTACATATTGGGTTTATGGAACGGTATCTGAGCTAATTTGAAACTCTTGTTTTATGTATCACCCCACCTCACCTTTCCCGTTAAGCAGCCATAGTGTGTTTTCTGCATGTGTGACTCTGTTCTGTTTTGTAATTCAGTTCAAGTGTAACGGTTTTTACATTCCCTCTATAAGTGACACCTTATGAGAAGTGTCCTTTTCTGTGTGACTTATTTCACTTAGAATCGTCTTACCTAAATCCACTCATCATGCTGCTGCTAGCCTTATGACATTGATTTCATGGCTGAGTGATATTCCATTGTACATAAGGACCACAACTTTTTGATCCATTTTTCGCTTTCCTGGGATATTTAAGGTGGAATGAAGTGGAGGTCCTTGTCAACAGAGCAGCCCTAAACTTTGGGGTGCTTGTGTCTTGCTGATTTTCAATTTTCCCACTTTATCCCCCCATGCGTGGAAGTGCCCTATGCTCTCTAAGCTGTGTTTTTTAGATGTTTCAGGACACACCGTACACTTCTCCAGAGTGGCTGTTGGCAATTTACATCCCGCCCATCAGTGTACCAAGGCTCCCATTTCTCCATGGCCTGTCCTGCATTTCTGGTTTTGACACTTTTTTCAACATGGCCCTTTTGACCGATGGGAAGCGAGACTTCTTTGTAGCGCTGATTTGCCTTTCCAGGTTGCTTGGTTGGCCAAAAAGGGCGTATGCGTTTTTTCCTGAATATATTCAGGAAAAAAGCATACGCCCTTTTTGGCCAAGGGCATCATTGTCAACGTTTTGCCGCTTTTCATGTGCTTTAAAGGCGATTCGAATCTACCTCCTGAAATCTGTTTCCTGCAATTCTGCCTTGATTTCAAATCCTCTTCTTTGCCTTCCCTCAATATATTTGTGGACGAGAGTTATCATTTATAACTCTGCAGGTTTGTGAATTGCAGTGCCCTGAAGCTCCATTTTACAAGTCGCGTTTTTGGGAGCTGGCCGCAAAAGCGCAGGATGGCTTCAGGCCCTGTTCTGGTTCCGGGGGGCAGGCTGAGCCTGTGGTTAATTCTTCTTCCTAATGGGAAAATAGAGTGACCTGTGCCTGTCCCAACACCAAGAGCTAGTCTCTCATTGGTTCCCCGTCTTCCCGTTCATCCTCCGGACAAATCGCAACCTGTACGGAACAGGAAGTTAAAGGTGCTGATGCTCCAAGTAGGGAGATTGCTAGTAAAGTGGCTGGAATGGCGAACCCGAGCACAAGGAGATGAGAAATGAGGTGCGTTTTAGAAACCTTTCCCCATCACACGGTGTACCATCTTCTGGGTTTCTCATGCATGTTTTCGATGTAGGAAGATGCCCTTGAACCTGGAGATTTGGGACCCATGCGATGGGTAGCACGCAGTATTACTTTAAAGGGTCTGCGTTTGCTCACCCAACCTCACCAAACCTCTCAGCCCCAAGAGTGTCCACCCTTATGTCTCATCCAGCTGTGGGTCTAGATATGGTCAATCCAGGTTGCATCACAGCCCCTGAACGAATTGTGTAAGAATTTCTCTCTCTTTCCCTGTCTTTGTTTCATGGGTTTTTAAAAGTAATTTATTTTTATAATGGGGTTTAGCTGCTTTTCACGGCTGTGTTTATGCCGCTTTACACCCACTTGACACACTAACAGAGAGATATCAATACATAGGTTTTAAGATTATTACTAGTCAGATATATTCTTGTGCGGTGAATCGGGCGTGTTGAGTCCAGTTCTCTGAGCAAGGAGTAGGTCTTGTCTATTACATATTGGGTTTATGGAACGGTATCTGAGCTAATTTGAAACTCTTGTTTTATGTATCACCCCACCTCACCTTTCCCGTTAAGCAGCCATAGTGTGTTTTCTGCATGTGTGACTCTGTTCTGTTTTGTAATTCAGTTCAAGTGTAACGGTTTTTACATTCCCTCTATAAGTGACACCTTATGAGAAGTGTCCTTTTCTGTGTGACTTATTTCACTTAGAATCGTCTTACCTAAATCCACTCATCATGCTGCTACTAGCCTTATGACATTGATTTCATGGCTGAGTGATATTCCATTGTACATAAGGACCACAACTTTTTTATCCATTTTTCGCTTTCCTGGGATATTTAAGGTGGAATGAAGTGGAGGTACTTGTCAACAGAGCAGCCCTAAACTTTGGGGTGCTTGTGTCTTGCTGATTTTCAATTTTCCCACTTTATCCCCCCATGCGTGGAAGTGCCCTATGCTCTCTAAGCTGTGTTTCTTAGATGTTTCAGGACACACCGTACACTTCTCCAGAGTGGCTGTTGGCAATTTACATCCCACCCATCAGTGTAGCAAGGCTCCCATTTCTCCATGGCCTGTCCTGCATTTCTGGTTTTGACACTTTTTTCAGCATGGCCCTTTTGACCGATATGAAGCGAGACTTCTTTGTAGCGCTGATTTGCCTTTCCAGGTTGCTTGGTTGGCCAAAAAGGGCGTATGCGTTTTTTCCTGAATATATTCAGGAAAAAACGCATACGCGCTTTTTGGCCAAGGGCATCATTGTCAACGTTTTGCCGCTTTTCATGTGCTTTAAAGGGGATTCGAATCTACCTCCTGAAATCTGTTTCTTGCAATTCTGCCTTGATTTCAAATCCTCTTCTTTGCCTTCCCTCAATATATTTGTGGACGAGAGTTATCATTTATAACTCTGCAGGTTTGTGAATTGCAGTGCCCTGAAGCTCCATTTTCCAAGTCTCTTTTTTGGGAGCTGGCCGCAAAAGCGCAGGATGGCTTCAGGCCCTGTTCTGGTTCCGGGGGGCAGGCTGAGCCTGTGGTTAATCCTTCTTCCTGATGGGAAAATAGAGTGACCTGTGCCTGTCCCAACACCAAGAGCTAGTCTCTCATTGGTTCCCCATCTTCCCGTTCATCCTCAGGACAAATTGCAACCTGTACGGAACAGGAGGTTAAAGGTGCTGATGCTCCAAGTAGGGAGATTGCTAGTAAAGTGGCTGGAATGGCGAACCCGAGCACAAGGAGATGAGAAATGAGGTGCGTTTTAGAAACCTTTCCCCATCACACGGTGTACCATCTTCTGGGTTTCTCATGCATGTTTTCGATGTAGGAAGATGCCCTTGAACCTGGAGATTTGGGACCCATGCGATGGGTAGCACGCAGTATTACTTTAAAGGGTCTGCGTTTGCTCACCCAACCTCACCAAACCTCTCACCCCAAGAGTGTCCACCGTTATGTCTCATCCAGCTGTGGGTCTAGATATGGTCAATCCAGGTTGCATCACAGCCCCTGAACGAATTGTGTAAGAATTTCTCTCTCTTTCCCTGTCTTTGTTTCATGGGTTTTTAAAAGTAATTTATTTTTATAATGGGCTTTAGCTGCTTTTCACGGCTGTGTTTATGCCGCTTTACACCCTCTTGACACACTAACAGAGAGATATCAATACATAGGTTTTAAGATTATTACTAGTCAGATATTTTCTTGTGCGGTGAATCGGGCGTGTTGAGTCCAGTTCTCTGAGCAAGGAGTAGGTCTTGTCTATTACATATTGGGTTTATGGAACGGTATCTGTGCTAATTTGAAACTCTTGTTTTATGTATCACCCCACCTCACCTTTCCCGTTAAGCAGCCATAGTGTGTTTTCTGCATGTGTGACTGTGTTCTGTTTTGTAATTCAGTTCAAGTGTAACGGTTTTTACATTCCCTCTATAAGTGACACCTTATGAGAAGTGTCCTTTTCTGTGTGACTTATTTCACTTAGAATCGTCTTACCTAAATCCACTCATCATGCTGCTGCTAGCCTTATGACATTGATTTCATGGCTGAGTGATATTCCATTGTACATAAGGACCACAACTTTTTTATCCATTTTTCGCTTTCCTGGGATATTTAAGGTGGAATGAAGTGGAGGTCCTTGTCAACAGAGCAGCCCTAAACTTTGGGGTGCTTGTGTCTTGCTGATTTTCAATTTTCCCACTTTATCCCCCCATGCGTGGAAGTGCCCTATGCTCTCTAAGCTGTGTTTTTTAGATATTTCAGGACACACCGTACACTTCTCCAGAGTGGCTGTTGGCAATTTACATCCCGCCCATCAGTGTAGCAAGGCTCCCATTTCTCCATGGCCTGTCCTGCATTTCTGGTTTTGACACTTTTTTCAGCATGGCCCTTTTGACCGATGGGAAGCGAGACTTCTTTGTAGCGCTGATTTGCCTTTCCAGGTTGCTTGGTTGGCCAAAAAGGGCGTATGCGTTTTTTCCTGAATATATTCAGGAAAAAACGCATACGCCCTTTTTGGCCAAGGGCATCATTGTCAACGTTTTGCCGCTTTTCATGTGCTTTAAAGGCGATTCGAATCTACCTCCTGAAATCTGTTTCCTGCAATTCTGCCTTGATTTCAAATCCTCTTCTTTGCCTTCCCTCAATATATTTGTGGACGAGAGTTATCATTTATAACTCTGCAGGTTTGTGAATTGCAGTGCCCTGAAGCTCCATTTTACAAGTCGCGTTTTTGGGAGCTGGCCGCAAAAGCGCAGGATGGCTTCAGGCCCTGTTCTGGTTCCGGGGGGCAGGCTGAGCCTGTGGTTAATTCTTCTTCCTGATGGGAAAATAGAGTGACCTGTGCCTGTCCCAACACCAAGAGCTAGTCTCTCATTGGTTCCCCGTCTTCCCGTTCATCCTCAGGACAAATTGCAACCTGTACGGAACAGGAGGTTAAAGGTGCTGATGCTCCAAGTAGGGAGATTGCTAGTAAAGTGGCTGGAATGGCGAACCCGAGCACAAGGAGATGAGAAATGAGGTGCGTTTTAGAAACCTTTCCCCATCACACGGTGTACCATCTTCTGGGTTTCTCATGCATGTTTTCGATGTAGGAAGATGCCCTTGAACCTGGAGATTTGGGACCCATGCGATGGTAGCACGCAGTATTGCTTTAAAGGGTCTGCTCACCCAACCTCACCAAACCTCTCGGCCCCAAGAGTGTCCACCCTTATGTCTCATCCAGCTGTGGGTCTAGATATGGTCAATCCAGGTTGCATCACAGCCCCTGAACGAATTGTGTAAGAATTTCTCTCTCTTTCCCTGTTTGTGTTTCATGGGTTTTTAAAAGTAATTTATTTTTATAATGGGGTTTAGCTGCTTTTCACGGCTGTGTTTATGCCGCTTTACACCCACTTGACACACTAACAGAGAGATATCAATACATAGGTTTTAAGATTATTACTAGTTAGATATATTCTTGTGCGGTGAATCGGGCGTGTTGAGTCCAGTTCTCTGAGCAAGGAGTAGGTCTTGTGTATTACATATTGGGTTTATGGAACGGTATCTGAGCTAATTTGAAACTCTTGTTTTATGTATCACCCCACCTCACCTTTCCCGTTAAGCAGCCATAGTGTGTTTTCTGCATGTGTGACTCTGTTCTGTTTTGTAATTCAGTTCAAGTGTAACGGTTTTTACATTCCCTCTATAAGTGACACCTTATGAGAAGTGTCCTTTTCTGTGTGACTTATTTCACTTAGAATCGTCTTACCTAAATCCACTCATCATGCTGCTGCTAGCCTTATGACATTGATTTCATGGCTGAGTGATATTCCATTGTACATAAGGACCACAACTTTTTGATCCATTTTTCGCTTTCCTGGGATATTTAAGGTGGAATGAAGTGGAGGTCCTTGTCAACAGAGCAGCCCTAAACTTTGGGGTGCTTGTGTCTTGCTGATTTTCAATTTTCCCACTTTATCCCCCCATGCGTGGAAGTGCCCTATGCTCTCTAAGCTGTGTTTTTTAGATGTTTCAGGACACACCGTACACTTCTCCAGAGTGGCTGTTGGCAATTTACATCCCGCCCATCAGTGTACCAAGGCTCCCATTTCTCCATGGCCTGTCCTGCATTTCTGGTTTTGACACTTTTTTCAACATGGCCCTTTTGACCGATGGGAAGCGAGACTTCTTTGTAGCGCTGATTTGCCTTTCCAGGTTGCTTGGTTGGCCAAAAAGGGCGTATGCGTTTTTTCCTGAATATATTCAGGAAAAAAGCATACGCCCTTTTTGGCCAAGGGCATCATTGTCAACGTTTTGCCGCTTTTCATGTGCTTTAAAGGCGATTCGAATCTACCTCCTGAAATCTGTTTCCTGCAATTCTGCCTTGATTTCAAATCCTCTTCTTTGCCTTCCCTCAATATATTTGTGGACGAGAGTTATCATTTATAACTCTGCAGGTTTGTGAATTGCAGTGCCCTGAAGCTCCATTTTACAAGTCGCGTTTTTGGGAGCTGGCCGCAAAAGCGCAGGATGGCTTCAGGCCCTGTTCTGGTTCCGGGGGGCAGGCTGAGCCTGTGGTTAATTCTTCTTCCTAATGGGAAAATAGAGTGACCTGTGCCTGTCCCAACACCAAGAGCTAGTCTCTCATTGGTTCCCCGTCTTCCCGTTCATCCTCCGGACAAATCGCAACCTGTACGGAACAGGAAGTTAAAGGTGCTGATGCTCCAAGTAGGGAGATTGCTAGTAAAGTGGCTGGAATGGCGAACCCGAGCACAAGGAGATGAGAAATGAGGTGCGTTTTAGAAACCTTTCCCCATCACACGGTGTACCATCTTCTGGGTTTCTCATGCATGTTTTCGATGTAGGAAGATGCCCTTGAACCTGGAGATTTGGGACCCATGCGATGGGTAGCACGCAGTATTACTTTAAAGGGTCTGCGTTTGCTCACCCAACCTCACCAAACCTCTCAGCCCCAAGAGTGTCCACCCTTATGTCTCATCCAGCTGTGGGTCTAGATATGGTCAATCCAGGTTGCATCACAGCCCCTGAACGAATTGTGTAAGAATTTCTCTCTCTTTCCCTGTCTTTGTTTCATGGGTTTTTAAAAGTAATTTATTTTTATAATGGGGTTTAGCTGCTTTTCACGGCTGTGTTTATGCCGCTTTACACCCACTTGACACACTAACAGAGAGATATCAATACATAGGTTTTAAGATTATTACTAGTCAGATATATTCTTGTGCGGTGAATCGGGCGTGTTGAGTCCAGTTCTCTGAGCAAGGAGTAGGTCTTGTCTATTACATATTGGGTTTATGGAACGGTATCTGAGCTAATTTGAAACTCTTGTTTTATGTATCACCCCACCTCACCTTTCCCGTTAAGCAGCCATAGTGTGTTTTCTGCATGTGTGACTCTGTTCTGTTTTGTAATTCAGTTCAAGTGTAACGGTTTTTACATTCCCTCTATAAGTGACACCTTATGAGAAGTGTCCTTTTCTGTGTGACTTATTTCACTTAGAATCGTCTTACCTAAATCCACTCATCATGCTGCTACTAGCCTTATGACATTGATTTCATGGCTGAGTGATATTCCATTGTACATAAGGACCACAACTTTTTTATCCATTTTTCGCTTTCCTGGGATATTTAAGGTGGAATGAAGTGGAGGTACTTGTCAACAGAGCAGCCCTAAACTTTGGGGTGCTTGTGTCTTGCTGATTTTCAATTTTCCCACTTTATCCCCCCATGCGTGGAAGTGCCCTATGCTCTCTAAGCTGTGTTTCTTAGATGTTTCAGGACACACCGTACACTTCTCCAGAGTGGCTGTTGGCAATTTACATCCCACCCATCAGTGTAGCAAGGCTCCCATTTCTCCATGGCCTGTCCTGCATTTCTGGTTTTGACACTTTTTTCAGCATGGCCCTTTTGACCGATATGAAGCGAGACTTCTTTGTAGCGCTGATTTGCCTTTCCAGGTTGCTTGGTTGGCCAAAAAGGGCGTATGCGTTTTTTCCTGAATATATTCAGGAAAAAACGCATACGCGCTTTTTGGCCAAGGGCATCATTGTCAACGTTTTGCCGCTTTTCATGTGCTTTAAAGGGGATTCGAATCTACCTCCTGAAATCTGTTTCTTGCAATTCTGCCTTGATTTCAAATCCTCTTCTTTGCCTTCCCTCAATATATTTGTGGACGAGAGTTATCATTTATAACTCTGCAGGTTTGTGAATTGCAGTGCCCTGAAGCTCCATTTTCCAAGTCTCTTTTTTGGGAGCTGGCCGCAAAAGCGCAGGATGGCTTCAGGCCCTGTTCTGGTTCCGGGGGGCAGGCTGAGCCTGTGGTTAATCCTTCTTCCTGATGGGAAAATAGAGTGACCTGTGCCTGTCCCAACACCAAGAGCTAGTCTCTCATTGGTTCCCCATCTTCCCGTTCATCCTCAGGACAAATTGCAACCTGTACGGAACAGGAGGTTAAAGGTGCTGATGCTCCAAGTAGGGAGATTGCTAGTAAAGTGGCTGGAATGGCGAACCCGAGCACAAGGAGATGAGAAATGAGGTGCGTTTTAGAAACCTTTCCCCATCACACGGTGTACCATCTTCTGGGTTTCTCATGCATGTTTTCGATGTAGGAAGATGCCCTTGAACCTGGAGATTTGGGACCCATGCGATGGGTAGCACGCAGTATTACTTTAAAGGGTCTGCGTTTGCTCACCCAACCTCACCAAACCTCTCACCCCAAGAGTGTCCACCGTTATGTCTCATCCAGCTGTGGGTCTAGATATGGTCAATCCAGGTTGCATCACAGCCCCTGAACGAATTGTGTAAGAATTTCTCTCTCTTTCCCTGTCTTTGTTTCATGGGTTTTTAAAAGTAATTTATTTTTATAATGGGCTTTAGCTGCTTTTCACGGCTGTGTTTATGCCGCTTTACACCCTCTTGACACACTAACAGAGAGATATCAATACATAGGTTTTAAGATTATTACTAGTCAGATATTTTCTTGTGCGGTGAATCGGGCGTGTTGAGTCCAGTTCTCTGAGCAAGGAGTAGGTCTTGTCTATTACATATTGGGTTTATGGAACGGTATCTGAGCTAATTTGAAACTCTTGTTTTATGTATCACCCCACCTCACCTTTCCCGTTAAGCAGCCATAGTGTGTTTTCTGCATGTGTGACTGTGTTCTGTTTTGTAATTCAGTTCAAGTGTAACGGTTTTTACATTCCCTCTATAAGTGACACCTTATGAGAAGTGTCCTTTTCTGTGTGACTTATTTCACTTAGAATCGTCTTACCTAAATCCACTCATCATGCTGCTGCTAGCCTTATGACATTGATTTCATGGCTGAGTGATATTCCATTGTACATAAGGACCACAACTTTTTTATCCATTTTTCGCTTTCCTGGGATATTTAAGGTGGAATGAAGTGGAGGTCCTTGTCAACAGAGCAGCCCTAAACTTTGGGGTGCTTGTGTCTTGCTGATTTTCAATTTTCCCACTTTATCCCCCCATGCGTGGAAGTGCCCTATGCTCTCTAAGCTGTGTTTTTTAGATATTTCAGGACACACCGTACACTTCTCCAGAGTGGCTGTTGGCAATTTACATCCCGCCCATCAGTGTAGCAAGGCTCCCATTTCTCCATGGCCTGTCCTGCATTTCTGGTTTTGACACTTTTTTCAGCATGGCCCTTTTGACCGATGGGAAGCGAGACTTCTTTGTAGCGCTGATTTGCCTTTCCAGGTTGCTTGGTTGGCCAAAAAGGGCGTATGCGTTTTTTCCTGAATATATTCAGGAAAAAACGCATACGCCCTTTTTGGCCAAGGGCATCATTGTCAACGTTTTGCCGCTTTTCATGTGCTTTAAAGGCGATTCGAATCTACCTCCTGAAATCTGTTTCCTGCAATTCTGCCTTGATTTCAAATCCTCTTCTTTGCCTTCCCTCAATATATTTGTGGACGAGAGTTATCATTTATAACTCTGCAGGTTTGTGAATTGCAGTGCCCTGAAGCTCCATTTTACAAGTCGCGTTTTTGGGAGCTGGCCGCAAAAGCGCAGGATGGCTTCAGGCCCTGTTCTGGTTCCGGGGGGCAGGCTGAGCCTGTGGTTAATTCTTCTTCCTGATGGGAAAATAGAGTGACCTGTGCCTGTCCCAACACCAAGAGCTAGTCTCTCATTGGTTCCCCGTCTTCCCGTTCATCCTCAGGACAAATTGCAACCTGTACGGAACAGGAGGTTAAAGGTGCTGATGCTCCAAGTAGGGAGATTGCTAGTAAAGTGGCTGGAATGGCGAACCCGAGCACAAGGAGATGAGAAATGAGGTGCGTTTTAGAAACCTTTCCCCATCACACGGTGTACCATCTTCTGGGTTTCTCATGCATGTTTTCGATGTAGGAAGATGCCCTTGAACCTGGAGATTTGGGACCCATGCGATGGTAGCACGCAGTATTGCTTTAAAGGGTCTGCTCACCCAACCTCACCAAACCTCTCGGCCCCAAGAGTGTCCACCCTTATGTCTCATCCAGCTGTGGGTCTAGATATGGTCAATCCAGGTTGCATCACAGCCCCTAAACGAATTGTGTAAGAATTTCTCTCTCTTTCCCTGTCTTTGTTTCATGGGTTTTTAAAAGTAATTTATTTTTATAATGGGGTTTAGCTGCTTTTCACGGCTGTGTTTATGCCGCTTTACACCCACTTGACACACTAACAGAGAGATATAAATACATAGGTTTTAAGATTATTACTAGTCAGATATATTCTTGTGCGGTGAATCGGGCGTGTTGAGTCCAGTTCTCTGAGCAAGGAGTAGGTCTTGTCTATTACATATTGGGTTTATGGAACGGTATCTGAGCTAATTTGAAACTCTTGTTTTATGTATCACCCCACCTCACCTTTCCCGTTAAGCAGCCATAGTGTGTTTTCTGCATGTGTGACTCTGTTCTGTTTTGTAATTCAGTTCAAGTGTAACGGTTTTTACATTCCCTCTATAAGTGACACCTTATGAGAAGTGTCCTTTTCTGTGTGACTTATTTCACTTAGAATCGTCTTACCTAAATCCACTCATCATGCTGCTGCTAGCCTTATGACATTGATTTCATGGCTGAGTGATATTCCATTGTACATAAGGACCACAACTTTTTTATCCATTTTTCGCTTTCCTGGGATATTTAAGGTGGAATGAAGTGGAGGTCCTTGTCAACAGAGCAGCCCTAAACTTTGGGGTGCTTGTGTCTTGCTGATTTTCAATTTTCCCACTTTATACCCCCATGCGTGGAAGTGCCCTATGCTCTCTAAGCTGTGTTTTTTAGATATTTCAGGACACACCGTACACTTCTCCAGAGTGGCTGTTGGCAATTTACATCCCGCCCATCAGTGTAGCAAGGCTCCCATTTCTCCATGGCCTGTCCTGCATTTCTGGTTTTGACACTTTTTTCAGCATGGCCCTTTTGACCGATGGGAAGCGAGACTTCTTTGTAGCGCTGATTTGCCTTTCCAGGTTGCTTGGTTGGCCAAAAAGGGCGTATGCGTTTTTTCCTGAATATATTCAGGAAAAAACGCATACGCCCTTTTTGGCCAAGGGCATCATTGTCAACGTTTTGCCGCTTTTCATGTGCTTTAAAGGCGATTCGAATCTACCTCCTGAAATCTGTTTCCTGCAATTCTGCCTTGATTTCAAATCCTCTTCTTTGCCTTCCCTCAATATATTTGTGGACGAGAGTTATCATTTATAACTCTGCAGGTTTGTGAATTGCAGTGCCCTGAAGCTCCATTTTACAAGTCGCGTTTTTGGGAGCTGGCCGCAAAAGCGCAGGATGGCTTCAGGCCCTGTTCTGGTTCCGGGGGGCAGGCTGAGCCTGTGGTTAATTCTTCTTCCTAATGGGAAAATAGAGTGACCTGTGCCTGTCCCAACACCAAGAGCTAGTCTCTCATTGGTTCCCTGTCTTCCCGTTCATCCTCCGGACAAATCGCAACCTGTACGGAACAGGAAGTTAAAGGTGCTGATGCTCCAAGTAGGGAGATTGCTAGTAAAGTGGCTGGAATGGCGAACCCGAGCACAAGGAGATGAGAAATGAGGTGCGTTTTAGAAACCTTTCCCCATCACACGGTGTACCATCTTCTGGGTTTCTCATGCATGTTTTCGATGTAGGAAGATGCCCTTGAACCTGGAGATTTGGGACCCATGCGATGGGTAGCACGCAGTATTACTTTAAAGTGTCTGCGTTTGCTCACCCAACCTCACCAAACCTCTCAGCCCCAAGAGTGTCCACCCTTATGTCTCATCCAGCTGTGGGTCTAGATATGGTCAATCCAGGTTGCATCACAGCCCCTGAACGAATTGTGTAAGAATTTCTCTCTCTTTCCCTGTCTTTGTTTCATGGGTTTTTAAAAGTAATTTATTTTTATAATGGGGTTTAGCTGCTTTTCACGGCTGTGTTTATGCCGCTTTACACCCACTTGACACACTAACAGAGAGATATCAATACATAGGTTTTAAGATTATTACTAGTCAGATATATTCTTGTGCGGTGAATCGGGCGTGTTGAGTCCAGTTCTCTGAGCAAGGAGTAGGTCTTGTGTATTACATATTGGGTTTATGGAACGGTATCTGAGCTAATTTGAAACTCTTGTTTTATGTATCACCCCACCTCACCTTTCCCGTTAAGCAGCCATAGTGTGTTTTCTGCATGTGTGACTCTGTTCTGTTTTGTAATTCAGTTCAAGTGTAACGGTTTTTACATTCCCTCTATAAGTGACACCTTATGAGAAGTGTCCTTTTCTGTGTGACTTATTTCACTTAGAATCGTCTTACCTAAATCCACTCATCATGCTGCTACTAGCCTTATGACATTGATTTCATGGCTGAGTGATATTCCATTGTACATAAGGACCACAACTTTTTTATCCATTTTTCGCTTTCCTGGGATATTTAAGGTGGAATGAAGTGGAGGTACTTGTCAACAGAGCAGCCCTAAACTTTGGGGTGCTTGTGTCTTGCTGATTTTCAATTTTCCCACTTTATCCCCCCATGCGTGGAAGTGCCCTATGCTCTCTAAGCTGTGTTTCTTAGATGTTTCAGGACACACCGTACACTTCTCCAGAGTGGCTGTTGGCAATTTACATCCCACCCATCAGTGTAGCAAGGCTCCCATTTCTCCATGGCCTGTCCTGCATTTCTGGTTTTGACACTTTTTTCAGCATGGCCCTTTTGACCGATGGGATGCGAGACTTCTTTGTAGCGCTGATTTGCCTTTCCAGGTTGCTTGGTTGGCCAAAAAGGGCGTATGCGTTTTTTCCTGAATATATTCAGGAAAAAACGCATACGCCCTTTTTGGCCAAGGGCATCATTGTCAACATTTTGCCGCTTTTCATGTGCTTTAAAGGCGATTCGAATCTACCTCCTGAAATCTGTTTCTTGCAATTCTGCCTTGATTTCAAATCCTCTTCTTTGCCTTCCCTCAATATATTTGTGGACGAGAGTTATCATTTATAACTCTGCAGGTTTGTGAATTGCAGTGCCCTGAAGCTCCATTTTACAAGTCGCATTTTTGGGAGCTGGCCGCAAAAGCGCAGGATGGCTTCAGGCCCTGTTCTGGTTCCGGGGGGCAGGCTGAGCCTGTGGTTAATTCTTCTTCCTGATGGGAAAATAGAGTGACCTGTGCCTGTCCCAACACCAAGAGCTAGTCTCTCATTGGTTCCCCGTCTTCCCGTTCATCCTCAGGACAAATTGCAACCTGTACGGAACAGGAGGTTAAAGGTGCTGATGCTCCAAGTAGGGAGATTGCTAGTAAAGTGGCTGGAATGGCGAACCCGAGCACAAGGAGATGAGAAATGAGGTGCGTTTTACAAACCTTTCCCCATCACACGGTGTACCATCTTCTGGGTTTCTCATGCATGTTTTCGATGTAGGAAGATGCCCTTGAACCTGGAGATTTGGGATCCATGCGATGGGTAGCACGCAGTATTACTTTAAAGGGTCTGCGTTTGCTCACCCAACCTCACCAAACCTCTCAGCCCCAAGAGTGTCCACCCTTATGTCTCATCCAGCTGTGTGTCTAGATATGGTCAATCCAGGTTGCATCACAGCCCCTGAACGAATTGTGTAAGAATTTCTCTCTCTTTCCCTGTCTTTGTTTCATGGGTTTTTAAAAGTAATTTATTTTTATAATGGGGTTTAGCTGCTTTTCACGGCTGTGTTTATGCCGCTTTACACCCACTTGACACACTAACAGAGAGATATCAATACATAGGTTTTAAGATTATTACTAGTCAGATATATTCTTGTGCGGTGAATCGGGCGTGTTGAGTCCAGTTCTCTGAGCAAGGAGTAGGTCTTGTCTATTACATATTGGGTTTATGGAACGGTATCTGAGCTAATTTGAAACTCTTGTTTTATGTATCACCCCACCTCACCTTTCCCGTTAAGCAGCCATAGTGTGTTTTCTGCATGTGTGACTCTGTTCTGTTTTGTAATTCAGTTCAAGTGTAACGGTTTTTACATTCCCTCTATAAGTGACACCTTATGAGAAGTGTCCTTTTCTGTGTGACTTATTTCACTTAGAATCGTCTTACCTAAATCCACTCATCATGCTGCTGCTAGCCTTATGACATTGATTTCATGGCTGAGTGATATTCCATTGTACATAAGGACCACAACTTTTTGATCCATTTTTCGCTTTCCTGGGATATTTAAGGTGGAATGAAGTGGAGGTCCTTGTCAACAGAGCAGCCCTAAACTTTGGGGTGCTTGTGTCTTGCTGATTTTCAATTTTCCCACTTTATCCCCCCATGCGTGGAAGTGCCCTATGCTCTCTAAGCTGTGTTTTTTAGATGTTTCAGGACACACCGTACACTTCTCCAGAGTGGCTGTTGGCAATTTACATCCCGCCCATCAGTGTAGCAAGGCTCCCATTTCTCCATGGCCTGTCCTGCATTTCTGGTTTTGAAACTTTTTTCAGCATGGCCCTTTTGACCGATGGGAAGCGAGACTTCTTTGTAGCGCTGATTTGCCTTTCCAGGTTGCTTGGTTGGCCAAAAAGGGCGTATGCGTTTTTTCCTGAATATATTCAGGAAAAAACGCATACGCCCTTTTTGGCCAAGGGCATCATTGTCAACGTTTTGCCGCTTTTCATGTGCTTTAAAGGCGATTCGAATCTACCTCCTGAAATCTGTTTCCTGCAATTCTGCCTTGATTTCAAATCCTCTTCTTTGCCTTCCCTCAATATATTTGTGGACGAGAGTTATCATTTATAACTCTGCAGGTTTGTGAATTGCAGTGCCCTGAAGCTCCATTTTACAAGTCGCATTTTTGGGAGCTGGCCCCAAAAGAGCAGGATGGCTTCAGGCCCTGTTCTGGTTCCGGGGGGCAGGCTGAGACTGTGGTTAATTCTTCTTCCTGATGGGAAAATAGAGTGACCTGTGCCTGTCCCAACACCAAGAGCTAGTCTCTCATTGGTTCCCCATCTTCCCGTTCATCCTCAGGACAAATTGCAACCTGTACGGAACAGGAGGTTAAAGGTGCTGATGCTCCAAGTAGGGAGATTGCTAGTAAAGTGGCTGGAATGGCGAACCCGAGCACAAGGAGATGAGAAATGAGGTGCGTTTTAGAAACCTTTCCCCATCACACGGTGTACCATCTTCTGGGTTTCTCATGCATGTTTTCGATGTAGGAAGATGCCCTTGAACCTGGAGATTTGGGACCCATGCGATGGGTAGCACGCAGTATTACTTTAAAGGGTCTGCGTTTGCTCACCCAACCTCACCAAACCTCTCAGCCCCAAGAGTGTCCACCGTTATGTCTCATCCAGCTGTGGGTCTAGATATGGTCAATCCAGGTTGCATCACAGCCTCTGAACGAATTGTGTAAGAATTTCTCTCTCTTTCCCTGTTTGTTTTTCATGGGTTTTTAAAAGTAATTTATTTTTATAATGGGGTTTAGCTGCTTTTCACGGCTGTGTTTATGCCGCTTTACACCCACTTGACAGACTAACAGAGATATCAATACATAGGTTTTAAGATTATTACTAGTCAGATATTTTCTTGTGCGGTGAATCGGGCGTGTTGAGTCCAGTTCTCTGAGCAAGGAGTAGGTCTTGTCTATTACATATTGGGTTTATGGAACGGTATCTGAGCTAATTTGAAACTCTTGTTTTATGTATCACCCCACCTCACCTTTCCCGTTAAGCAGCCATAGTGTGTTTTCTGCATGTGTGACTCTGTTGTGTTTTGTAATTCAGTTCAAGTGTAACGGTTTTTACATTCCCTCTATAAGTGACACCTTATGAGAAGTGTCCTTTTCTGTGTGACTTATTTCACTTAGAATCGTCTTACCTAAATCCACTCATCATGCTGCTACTAGCCTTATGACATTGATTTCATGGCTGAGTGATATTCCATTGTACATAAGGACCACAACTTTTTGATCCATTTTTTGCTTTCCTGGGATATTTAAGGTGGAATGAAGTGGAGGTCCTTGTCAACAGAGCAGCCCTAAACTTTGGGGTGCTTGTGTCTTGCTGATTTTCAATTTTCCCACTTTATCCCCCCATGCGTGGAAGTGCCCTATGCTCTCTAAGCTGTGTTTTTTAGATGTTTCAGGACACACCGTACACTTCTCCAGAGTGGCTGTTGGCAATTTACATCCCGCCCATCAGTGTAGCAAGGCTCCCATTTCTCCATGGCCTGTCCTGAATTTCTGGTTTTGAAACTTTTTTCAGCATGGCCCTTTTGACCGATGGGAAGCGAGACTTCTTTGTAGCGCTGATTTGCCTTTCCAGGTTGCTTGGTTGGCCAAAAAGGGCGTATGCGTTTTTTCCTGAATATATTCAGGAAAAAACGCATACGCCCTTTTTGGCCAAGGGCATCATTGTCAACGTTTTGCCGCTTTTCATGTGCTTTAAAGGCGATTCGAATCTACCTCCTGAAATCTGTTTCCTGCAATTCTGCCTTGATTTCAAATCCTCTTCTTTGCCTTCCCTCAATATATTTGTGGACGAGAGTTATCATTTATAACTCTGCAGGTTTGTGAATTGCAGTGCCCTGAAGCTCCATTTTACAAGTCGCATTTTTGGGAGCTGGCCCCAAAAGAGCAGGATGGCTTCAGGCCCTGTTCTGGTTCCGGGGGGCAGGCTGAGACTGTGGTTAATTCTTCTTCCTGATGGGAAAATAGAGTGACCTGTGCCTGTCCCAACACCAAGAGCTAGTCTCTCATTGGTTCCCCATCTTCCCGTTCATCCTCAGGACAAATTGCAACCTGTACGGAACAGGAGGTTAAAGGTGCTGATGCTCCAAGTAGGGAGATTGCTAGTAAAGTGGCTGGAATGGCGAACCCGAGCACAAGGAGATGAGAAATGAGGTGCGTTTTAGAAACCTTTCCCCATCACATGGTGTACCATCTTCTGGGTTTCTCATGCATGTTTTCGATGTAGGAAGATGCCCTTGAACCTGGAGATTTGGGACCCATGCGATGGGTAGCACGCAGTATTACTTTAAAGGGTCTGCGTTTGCTCACCCAACCTCACCAAACCTCTCAGCCCCAAGAGTGTCCACCCTTATGTCTCATCCAGCTGTGGGTCTAGATATGGTCAATCCAGGTTGCATCACAGCCCCTGAACGAATTGTGTAAGAATTTCTCTCTCTTTCCCTGTTTGTGTTTCATGGGTTTTTAAAAGTAATTTATTTTTATAATGGGGTTTAGCTGCTTTTCACGGCTGTGTTTATGCCGCTTTACACCCACTTGACACACTAACAGAGAGATATCAATACATAGGTTTTAAGATTATTACTAGTTAGATATATTCTTGTGCGGTGAATCGGGCGTGTTGAGTCCAGTTCTCTGAGCAAGGAGTAGGTCTTGTGTATTACATATTGGGTTTATGGAACGGTATCTGAGCTAATTTGAAACTCTTGTTTTATGTATCACCCCACCTCACCTTTCCCGTTAAGCAGCCATAGTGTGTTTTCTGCATGTGTGACTCTGTTCTGTTTTGTAATTCAGTTCAAGTGTAACGGTTTTTACATTCCCTCTATAAGTGACACCTTATGAGAAGTGTCCTTTTCTGTGTGACCTATTTCACTTAGAATCGTCTTACCTAAATCCACTCATCATGCTGCTGCTAGCCTTATGACATTGATTTCATGGCTGAGTGATATTCCATTGTACATAAGGACCACAACTTTTTGATCCATTTTTCGCTTTCCTGGGATATTTAAGGTGGAATGAAGTGGAGGTCCTTGTCAACAGAGCAGCCCTAAACTTTGGGGTGCTTGTGTCTTGCTGATTTTCAATTTTCCCACTTTATCCCCCCATGCGTGGAAGTGCCCTATGCTCTCTAAGCTGTGTTTTTTAGATGTTTCAGGACACACCGTACACTTCTCCAGAGTGGCTGTTGGCAATTTACATCCCGCCCATCAGTGTACCAAGGCTCCCATTTCTCCATGGCCTGTCCTGCATTTCTGGTTTTGACACTTTTTTCAGCATGGCCCTTTTGACCGATGGGAAGCGAGACTTCTTTGTAGCGCTGATTTGCCTTTCCAGGTTGCTTGGTTGGCCAAAAAGGGCGTATGCGTTTTTTCCTGAATATATTCAGGAAAAAAGCATACGCCCTTTTTGGCCAAGGGCATCATTGTCAACGTTTTGCCGCTTTTCATGTGCTTTAAAGGCGATTCGAATCTACCTCCTGAAATCTGTTTCCTGCAATTCTGCCTTGATTTCAAATCCTCTTCTTTGCCTTCCCTCAATATATTTGTGGACGAGAGTTATCATTTATAACTCTGCAGGTTTGTGAATTGCAGTGCCCTGAAGCTCCATTTTACAAGTCGCGTTTTTGGGAGCTGGCCGCAAAAGCGCAGGATGGCTTCAGGCCCTGTTCTGGTTCCGGGGGGCAGGCTGAGCCTGTGGTTAATTCTTCTTCCTAATGGGAAAATAGAGTGACCTGTGCCTGTCCCAACACCAAGAGCTAGTCTCTCATTGGTTCCCCGTCTTCCCGTTCATCCTCCGGACAAATCGCAACCTGTACGGAACAGGAAGTTAAAGGTGCTGATGCTCCAAGTAGGGAGATTGCTAGTAAAGTGGCTGGAATGGCGAACCCGAGCACAAGGAGATGAGAAATGAGGTGCGTTTTAGAAACCTTTCCCCATCACACGGTGTACCATCTTCTGGGTTTCTCATGCATGTTTTCGATGTAGGAAGATGCCCTTGAACCTGGAGATTTGGGACCCATGCGATGGGTAGCACGCAGTATTACTTTAAAGGGTCTGCGTTTGCTCACCCAACCTCACCAAACCTCTCAGCCCCAAGAGTGTCCACCCTTATGTCTCATCCAGCTGTGGGTCTAGATATGGTCAATCCAGGTTGCATCACAGCCCCTGAACGAATTGTGTAAGAATTTCTCTCTCTTTCCCTGTCTTTGTTTCATGGGTTTTTAAAAGTAATTTATTTTTATAATGGGGTTTAGCTGCTTTTCACGGCTGTGTTTATGCCGCTTTACACCCACTTGACACACTAACAGAGAGATATCAATACATAGGTTTTAAGATTATTACTAGTCAGATATATTCTTGTGCGGTGAATCGGGCGTGTTGAGTCCAGTTCTCTGAGCAAGGAGTAGGTCTTGTCTATTACATATTGGGTTTATGGAACGGTATCTGAGCTAATTTGAAACTCTTGTTTTATGTATCACCCCACCTCACCTTTCCCGTTAAGCAGCCATAGTGTGTTTTCTGCATGTGTGACTCTGTTCTGTTTTGTAATTCAGTTCAAGTGTAACGGTTTTTACATTCCCTCTATAAGTGACACCTTATGAGAAGTGTCCTTTTCTGTGTGACTTATTTCACTTAGAATCGTCTTACCTAAATCCACTCATCATGCTGCTACTAGCCTTATGACATTGATTTCATGGCTGAGTGATATTCCATTGTACATAAGGACCACAACTTTTTTATCCATTTTTCGCTTTCCTGGGATATTTAAGGTGGAATGAAGTGGAGGTACTTGTCAACAGAGCAGCCCTAAACTTTGGGGTGCTTGTGTCTTGCTGATTTTCAATTTTCCCACTTTATCCCCCCATGCGTGGAAGTGCCCTATGCTCTCTAAGCTGTGTTTCTTAGATGTTTCAGGACACACCGTACACTTCTCCAGAGTGGCTGTTGGCAATTTACATCCCACCCATCAGTGTAGCAAGGCTCCCATTTCTCCATGGCCTGTCCTGCATTTCTGGTTTTGACACTTTTTTCAGCATGGCCCTTTTGACCGATGGGAAGCGAGACTTCTTTGTAGCGCTGATTTGCCTTTCCAGGTTGCTTGGTTGGCCAAAAAGGGCGTATGCGTTTTTTCCTGAATATATTCAGGAAAAAACGCATACGCGCTTTTTGGCCAAGGGCATCATTGTCAACGTTTTGCCGCTTTTCATGTGCTTTAAAGGGGATTCGTATCTACCTCCTGAAATCTGTTTCTTGCAATTCTGCCTTGATTTCAAATCCTCTTCTTTGCCTTCCCTCAATATATTTGTGGACGAGAGTTATCATTTATAACTCTGCAGGTTTGTGAATTGCAGTGCCCTGAAGCTCCATTTTCCAAGTCTCTTTTTTGGGAGCTGGCCGCAAAAGCGCAGGATGGCTTCAGGCCCTGTTCTGGTTCCGGGGGGCAGGCTGAGCCTGTGGTTAATCCTTCTTCCTGATGGGAAAATAGAGTGACCTGTGCCTGTCCCAACACCAAGAGCTAGTCTCTCATTGGTTCCCCATCTTCCCGTTCATCCTCAGGACAAATTGCAACCTGTACGGAACAGGAGGTTAAAGGTGCTGATGCTCCAAGTAGGGAGATTGCTAGTAAAGTGGCTGGAATGGCGAACCCGAGCACAAGGAGATGAGAAATGAGGTGCGTTTTAGAAACCTTTCCCCATCACACGGTGTACCATCTTCTGGGTTTCTCATGCATGTTTTCGATGTAGGAAGATGCCCTTGAACCTGGAGATTTGGGACCCATGCGATGGGTAGCACGCAGTATTACTTTAAAGGGTCTGCGTTTGCTCACCCAACCTCACCAAACCTCTCAGCCCCAAGAGTGTCCACCGTTATGTCTCATCCAGCTGTGGGTCTAGATATGGTCAATCCAGGTTGCATCACAGCCCCTGAACGAATTGTGTAAGAATTTCTCTCTCTTTCCCTGTCTTTGTTTCATGGGTTTTTAAAAGTAATTTATTTTTATAATGGGCTTTAGCTGCTTTTCACGGCTGTGTTTATGCCGCTTTACACCCTCTTGACACACTAACAGAGAGATATCAATACATAGGTTTTAAGATTATTACTAGTCAGATATTTTCTTGTGCGGTGAATCGGGCGTGTTGAGTCCAGTTCTCTGAGCAAGGAGTAGGTCTTGTCTATTACATATTGGGTTTATGGAACGGTATCTGTGCTAATTTGAAACTCTTGTTTTATGTATCACCCCACCTCACCTTTCCCGTTAAGCAGCCATAGTGTGTTTTCTGCATGTGTGACTGTGTTCTGTTTTGTAATTCAGTTCAAGTGTAACGGTTTTTACATTCCCTCTATAAGTGACACCTTATGAGAAGTGTCCTTTTCTGTGTGACTTATTTCACTTAGAATCGTCTTACCTAAATCCACTCATCATGCTGCTGCTAGCCTTATGACATTGATTTCATGGCTGAGTGATATTCCATTGTACATAAGGACCACAACTTTTTTATCCATTTTTCGCTTTCCTGGGATATTTAAGGTGGAATGAAGTGGAGGTCCTTGTCAACAGAGCAGCCCTAAACTTTGGGGTGCTTGTGTCTTGCTGATTTTCAATTTTCCCACTTTATCCCCCCATGCGTGGAAGTGCCCTATGCTCTCTAAGCTGTGTTTTTTAGATATTTCAGGACACACCGTACACTTCTCCAGAGTGGCTGTTGGCAATTTACATCCCGCCCATCAGTGTAGCAAGGCTCCCATTTCTCCATGGCCTGTCCTGCATTTCTGGTTTTGACACTTTTTTCAGCATGGCCCTTTTGACCGATGGGAAGCGAGACTTCTTTGTAGCGCTGATTTGCCTTTCCAGGTTGCTTGGTTGGCCAAAAAGGGCGTATGCGTTTTTTCCTGAATATATTCAGGAAAAAACGCATACGCCCTTTTTGGCCAAGGGCATCATTGTCAACGTTTTGCCGCTTTTCATGTGCTTTAAAGGCGATTCGAATCTACCTCCTGAAATCTGTTTCCTGCAATTCTGCCTTGATTTCAAATCCTCTTCTTTGCCTTCCCTCAATATATTTGTGGACGAGAGTTATCATTTATAACTCTGCAGGTTTGTGAATTGCAGTGCCCTGAAGCTCCATTTTACAAGTCGCGTTTTTGGGAGCTGGCCGCAAAAGCGCAGGATGGCTTCAGGCCCTGTTCTGGTTCCGGGGGGCAGGCTGAGCCTGTGGTTAATTCTTCTTCCTGATGGGAAAATAGAGTGACCTGTGCCTGTCCCAACACCAAGAGCTAGTCTCTCATTGGTTCCCCGTCTTCCCGTTCATCCTCAGGACAAATTGCAACCTGTACGGAAGAGGAGGTTAAAGGTGCTGATGCTCCAAGTAGGGAGATTGCTAGTAAAGTGGCTGGAATGGCGAACCCGAGCACAAGGAGATGAGAAATGAGGTGCGTTTTAGAAACCTTTCCCCATCACACGGTGTACCATCTTCTGGGTTTCTCATGCATGTTTTCGATGTAGGAAGATGCCCTTGAACCTGGAGATTTGGGACCCATGCGATGGTAGCACGCAGTATTGCTTTAAAGGGTCTGCTCACCCAACCTCACCAAACCTCTCGGCCCCAAGAGTGTCCACCCTTATGTCTCATCCAGCTGTGGGTCTAGATATGGTCAATCCAGGTTGCATCACAGCCCCTAAACGAATTGTGTAAGAATTTCTCTCTCTTTCCCTGTCTTTGTTTCATGGGTTTTTAAAAGTAATTTATTTTTATAATGGGGTTTAGCTGCTTTTCACGGCTGTGTTTATGCCGCTTTACACCCACTTGACACACTAACAGAGAGATATAAATACATAGGTTTTAAGATTATTACTAGTCAGATATATTCTTGTGCGGTGAATCGGGCGTGTTGAGTCCAGTTCTCTGAGCAAGGAGTAGGTCTTGTCTATTACATATTGGGTTTATGGAACGGTATCTGAGCTAATTTGAAACTCTTGTTTTATGTATCACCCCACCTCACCTTTCCCGTTAAGCAGCCATAGTGTGTTTTCTGCATGTGTGACTCTGTTCTGTTTTGTAATTCAGTTCAAGTGTAACGGTTTTTACATTCCCTCTATAAGTGACACCTTATGAGAAGTGTCCTTTTCTGTGTGACTTATTTCACTTAGAATCGTCTTACCTAAATCCACTCATCATGCTGCTGCTAGCCTTATGACATTGATTTCATGGCTGAGTGATATTCCATTGTACATAAGGACCACAACTTTTTTATCCATTTTTCGCTTTCCTGGGATATTTAAGGTGGAATGAAGTGGAGGTCCTTGTCAACAGAGCAGCCCTAAACTTTGGGGTGCTTGTGTCTTGCTGATTTTCAATTTTCCCACTTTATCCCCCCATGCGTGGAAGTGCCCTATGCTCTCTAAGCTGTGTTTTTTAGATATTTCAGGACACACCGTACACTTCTCCAGAGTGGCTGTTGGCAATTTACATCCCGCCCATCAGTGTAGCAAGGCTCCCATTTCTCCATGGCCTGTCCTGCATTTCTGGTTTTGACACTTTTTTCAGCATGGCCCTTTTGACCGATGGGAAGCGAGACTTCTTTGTAGCGCTGATTTGCCTTTCCAGGTTGCTTGGTTGGCCAAAAAGGGCGTATGCGTTTTTTCCTGAATATATTCAGGAAAAAACGCATACGCCCTTTTTGGCCAAGGGCATCATTGTCAACGTTTTGCCGCTTTTCATGTGCTTTAAAGGCGATTCGAATCTACCTCCTGAAATCTGTTTCCTGCAATTCTGCCTTGATTTCAAATCCTCTTCTTTGCCTTCCCTCAATATATTTGTGGACGAGAGTTATCATTTATAACTCTGCAGGTTTGTGAATTGCAGTGCCCTGAAGCTCCATTTTACAAGTCGCGTTTTTGGGAGCTGGCCGCAAAAGCGCAGGATGGCTTCAGGCCCTGTTCTGGTTCCGGGGGGCAGGCTGAGCCTGTGGTTAATTCTTCTTCCTAATGGGAAAATAGAGTGACCTGTGCCTGTCCCAACACCAAGAGCTAGTCTCTCATTGGTTCCCCGTCTTCCCGTTCATCCTCCGGACAAATCGCAACCTGTACGGAACAGGAAGTTAAAGGTGCTGATGCTCCAAGTAGGGAGATTGCTAGTAAAGTGGCTGGAATGGCGAACCCGAGCACAAGGAGATGAGAAATGAGGTGCGTTTTAGAAACCTTTCCCCATCACACGGTGTACCATCTTCTGGGTTTCTCATGCATGTTTTCGATGTAGGAAGATGCCCTTGAACCTGGAGATTTGGGACCCATGCGATGGGTAGCACGCAGTATTACTTTAAAGGATCTGCGTTTGCTCACCCAACCTCACCAAACCTCTCAGCCCCAAGAGTGTCCACCCTTATGTCTCATCCAGCTGTGGGTCTAGATATGGTCAATCCAGGTTGCATCACAGCCCCTGAACGAATTGTGTAAGAATTTCTCTCTCTTTCCCTGTCTTTGTTTCATGGGTTTTTAAAAGTAATTTATTTTTATAATGGGGTTTAGCTGCTTTTCACGGCTGTGTTTATGCCGCTTTACACCCACTTGACACACTAACAGAGAGATATCAATACATAGGTTTTAAGATTATTACTAGTCAGATATATTCTTGTGCGGTGAATCGGGCGTGTTGAGTCCAGTTCTCTGAGCAAGGAGTAGGTCTTGTCTATTACATATTGGGTTTATGGAACGGTATCTGAGCTAATTTGAAACTCTTGTTTTATGTATCACCCCACCTCACCTTTCCCGTTAAGCAGCCATAGTGTGTTTTCTGCATGTGTGACTCTGTTCTGTTTTGTAATTCAGTTCAAGTGTAACGGTTTTTACATTCCCTCTATAAGTGACACCTTATGAGAAGTGTCCTTTTCTGTGTGACTTATTTCACTTAGAATCGTCTTACCTAAATCCACTCATCATGCTGCTACTAGCCTTATGACATTGATTTCATGGCTGAGTGATATTCCATTGTACATAAGGACCACAACTTTTTTATCCATTTTTCGCTTTCCTGGGATATTTAAGGTGGAATGAAGTGGAGGTACTTGTCAACAGAGCAGCCCTAAACTTTGGGGTGCTTGTGTCTTGCTGATTTTCAATTTTCCCACTTTATCCCCCCATGCGTGGAAGTGCCCTATGCTCTCTAAGCTGTGTTTCTTAGATGTTTCAGGACACACCGTACACTTCTCCAGAGTGGCTGTTGGCAATTTACATCCCACCCATCAGTGTAGCAAGGCTCCCATTTCTCCATGGCCTGTCCTGCATTTCTGGTTTTGACACTTTTTTCAGCATGGCCCTTTTGACCGATGGGAAGCGTGACTTCTTTGTAGCGCTGATTTGCCTTTCCAGGTTGCTTGGTTGGCCAAAAAGGGCGTATGCGTTTTTTCCTGAATATATTCAGGAAAAAACGCATACGCGCTTTTTGGCCAAGGGCATCATTGTCAACGTTTTGCCGCTTTTCATGTGCTTTAAAGGGGATTCGAATCTACCTCCTGAAATCTGTTTCTTGCAATTCTGCCTTGATTTCAAATCCTCTTCTTTGCCTTCCCTCAATATATTTGTGGACGAGAGTTATCATTTATAACTCTGCAGGTTTGTGAATTGCAGTGCCCTGAAGCTCCATTTTCCAAGTCTCTTTTTTGGGAGCTGGCCGCAAAAGCGCAGGATGGCTTCAGGCCCTGTTCTGGTTCCGGGGGGCAGGCTGAGCCTGTGGTTAATCCTTCTTCCTGATGGGAAAATAGAGTGACCTGTGCCTGTCCCAACACCAAGAGCTAGTCTCTCATTGGTTCCCCATCTTCCCGTTCATCCTCAGGACAAATTGCAACCTGTACGGAACAGGAGGTTAAAGGTGCTGATGCTCCAAGTAGGGAGATTGCTAGTAAAGTGGCTGGAATGGCGAACCCGAGCACAAGGAGATGAGAAATGAGGTGCGTTTTAGAAACCTTTCCCCATCACACGGTGTACCATCTTCTGGGTTTCTCATGCATGTTTTCGATGTAGGAAGATGCCCTTGAACCTGGAGATTTGGGACCCATGCGATGGGTAGCACGCAGTATTACTTTAAAGGGTCTGCGTTTGCTCACCCAACCTCACCAAACCTCTCAGCCCCAAGAGTGTCCACCGTTATGTCTCATCCAGCTGTGGGTCTAGATATGGTCAATCCAGGTTGCATCACAGCCCCTGAACGAATTGTGTAAGAATTTCTCTCTCTTTCCCTGTCTTTGTTTCATGGGTTTTTAAAAGTAATTTATTTTTATAATGGGCTTTAGCTGCTTTTCACGGCTGTGTTTATGCCGCTTTACACCCTCTTGACACACTAACAGAGAGATATCAATACATAGGTTTTAAGATTATTACTAGTCAGATATTTTCTTGTGCGGTGAATCGGGCGTGTTGAGTCCAGTTCTCTGAGCAAGGAGTAGGTCTTGTCTATTACATATTGGGTTTATGGAACGGTATCTGTGCTAATTTGAAACTCTTGTTTTATGTATCACCCCACCTCACCTTTCCCGTTAAGCAGCCATAGTGTGTTTTCTGCATGTGTGACTGTGTTCTGTTTTGTAATTCAGTTCAAGTGTAACGGTTTTTACATTCCCTCTATAAGTGACACCTTATGAGAAGTGTCCTTTTCTGTGTGACTTATTTCACTTAGAATCGTCTTACCTAAATCCACTCATCATGCTGCTGCTAGCCTTATGACATTGATTTCATGGCTGAGTGATATTCCATTGTACATAAGGACCACAACTTTTTTATCCATTTTTCGCTTTCCTGGGATATTTAAGGTGGAATGAAGTGGAGGTCTTTGTCAACAGAGCAGCCCTAAACTTTGGGGTGCTTGTGTCTTGCTGATTTTCAATTTTCCCACTTTATCCCCCCATGCGTGGAAGTGCCCTATGCTCTCTAAGCTGTGTTTTTTAGATATTTCAGGACACACCGTACACTTCTCCAGAGTGGCTGTTGGCAATTTACATCCCGCCCATCAGTGTAGCAAGGCTCCCATTTCTCCATGGCCTGTCCTGCATTTCTGGTTTTGACACTTTTTTCAGCATGGCCCTTTTGACCGATGGGAAGCGAGACTTCTTTGTAGCGCTGATTTGCCTTTCCAGGTTGCTTGGTTGGCCAAAAAGGGCGTATGCGTTTTTTCCTGAATATATTCAGGAAAAAACGCATACGCCCTTTTTGGCCAAGGGCATCATTGTCAACGTTTTGCCGCTTTTCATGTGCTTTAAAGGCGATTCGAATCTACCTCCTGAAATCTGTTTCCTGCAATTCTGCCTTGATTTCAAATCCTCTTCTTTGCCTTCCCTCAATATATTTGTGGACGAGAGTTATCATTTATAACTCTGCAGGTTTGTGAATTGCAGTGCCCTGAAGCTCCATTTTACAAGTCGCGTTTTTGGGACCTGGCCGCAAAAGCGCAGGATGGCTTCAGGCCCTGTTCTGGTTCCGGGGGGCAGGCTGAGCCTGTGGTTAATTCTTCTTCCTGATGGGAAAATAGAGTGACCTGTGCCTGTCCCAACACCAAGAGCTAGTCTCTCATTGGTTCCCCGTCTTCCCGTTCATCCTCAGGACAAATTGCAACCTGTACGGAACAGGAGGTTAAAGGTGCTGATGCTCCAAGTAGGGAGATTGCTAGTAAAGTGGCTGGAATGGCGAACCCGAGCACAAGGAGATGAGAAATGAGGTGCGTTTTAGAAACCTTTCCCCATCACACGGTGTACCATCTTCTGGGTTTCTCATGCATGTTTTCGATGTAGGAAGATGCCCTTGAACCTGGAGATTTGGGACCCATGCGATGGTAGCACGCAGTATTGCTTTAAAGGGTCTGCTCACCCAACCTCACCAAACCTCTCGGCCCCAAGAGTGTCCACCCTTATGTCTCATCCAGCTGTGGGTCTAGATATGGTCAATCCAGGTTGCATCACAGCCCCTAAACGAATTGTGTAAGAATTTCTCTCTCTTTCCCTGTCTTTGTTTCATGGGTTTTTAAAAGTAATTTATTTTTATAATGGGGTTTAGCTGCTTTTCACGGCTGTGTTTATGCCGCTTTACACCCACTTGACACACTAACAGAGAGATATAAATACATAGGTTTTAAGATTATTACTAGTCAGATATATTCTTGTGCGGTGAATCGGGCGTGTTGAGTCCAGTTCTCTGAGCAAGGAGTAGGTCTTGTCTATTACATATTGGGTTTATGGAACGGTATCTGAGCTAATTTGAAACTCTTGTTTTATGTATCACCCCACCTCACCTTTCCCGTTAAGCAGCCATAGTGTGTTTTCTGCATGTGTGACTCTGTTCTGTTTTGTAATTCAGTTCAAGTGTAACGGTTTTTACATTCCCTCTATAAGTGACACCTTATGAGAAGTGTCCTTTTCTGTGTGACTTATTTCACTTAGAATCGTCTTACCTAAATCCACTCATCATGCTGCTGCTAGCCTTATGACATTGATTTCATGGCTGAGTGATATTCCATTGTACATAAGGACCACAACTTTTTTATCCATTTTTCGCTTTCCTGGGATATTTAAGGTGGAATGAAGTGGAGGTCCTTGTCAACAGAGCAGCCCTAAACTTTGGGGTGCTTGTGTCTTGCTGATTTTCAATTTTCCCACTTTATCCCCCCATGCGTGGAAGTGTCCTATGCTCTCTAAGCTGTGTTTTTTAGATATTTCAGGACACACCGTACACTTCTCCAGAGTGGCTGTTGGCAATTTACATCCCGCCCATCAGTGTAGCAAGGCTCCCATTTCTCCATGGCCTGTCCTGCATTTCTGGTTTTGACACTTTTTTCAGCATGGCCCTTTTGACCGATGGGAAGCGAGACTTCTTTGTAGCGCTGATTTGCCTTTCCAGGTTGCTTGGTTGGCCAAAAAGGGCGTATGCGTTTTTTCCTGAATATATTCAGGAAAAAACGCATACGCCCTTTTTGGCCAAGGGCATCATTGTCAACGTTTTGCCGCTTTTCATGTGCTTTAAAGGCGATTCGAATCTACCTCCTGAAATCTGTTTCCTGCAATTCTGCCTTGATTTCAAATCCTCTTCTTTGCCTTCCCTCAATATATTTGTGGACGAGAGTTATCATTTATAACTCTGCAGGTTTGTGAATTGCAGTGCCCTGAAGCTCCATTTTACAAGTCGCGTTTTTGGGAGCTGGCCGCAAAAGCGCAGGATGGCTTCAGGCCCTGTTCTGGTTCCGGGGGGCAGGCTGAGCCTGTGGTTAATCCTTCTTCCTGATGGGAAAATAGAGTGACCTGTGCCTGTCCCAACACCAAGAGCTAGTCTCTCATTGGTTCCCCATCTTCCCGTTCATCCTCAGGACAAATTGCAACCTGTACGGAACAGGAGGTTAAAGGTGCTGATGCTCCAAGTAGGGAGATTGCTAGTAAAGTGGCTGGAATGGCGAACCCGAGCACAAGGAGATGAGAAATGAGGTGCGTTTTAGAAACCTTTCCCCATCACACGGTGTACCATCTTCTGGGTTTCTCATGCATGTTTTCGATGTAGGAAGATGCCCTTGAACCTGGAGATTTGGGACCCATGCGATGGGTAGCACGCAGTATTACTTTAAAGTGTCTGCGTTTGCTCACCCAACCTCACCAAACCTCTCAGCCCCAAGAGTGTCCACCGTTATGTCTCATCCAGCTGTGGGTCTAGATATGGTCAATCCAGGTTGCATCACAGCCCCTGAACGAATTGTGTAAGAATTTCTCTCTCTTTCCCTGTCTTTGTTTCATGGGTTTTTAAAAGTAATTTATTTTTATAATGGGCTTTAGCTGCTTTTCACGGCTGTGTTTATGCCGCTTTACACCCACTTGACACACTAACAGAGAGATATCAATACATAGGTTTTAAGATTATTACTAGTCAGATATATTCTTGTGCGGTGAATCGGGCGTGTTGAGTCCAGTTCTCTGAGCAAGGAGTAGGTCTTGTCTATTACATATTGGGTTTATGGAACGGTATCTGAGCTAATTTGAAACTCTTGTTTTATGTATCACCCCACCTCACCTTTCCCGTTAAGCAGCCATAGTGTGTTTTCTGCATGTGTGACTCTGTTCTGTTTTGTAATTCAGTTCAAGTGTAACGGTTTTTACATTCCCTCTATAAGTGACACCTTATGAGAAGTGTCCTTTTCTGTGTGACTTATTTCACTTAGAATCGTCTTACCTAAATCCACTCATCATGCTGCTACTAGCCTTATGACATTGATTTCATGGCTGAGTGATATTCCATTGTACATAAGGACCACAACTTTTTTATCCATTTTTCGCTTTCCTGGGATATTTAAGGTGGAATGAAGTGGAGGTACTTGTCAACAGAGCAGCCCTAAACTTTGGGGTGCTTGTGTCTTGCTGATTTTCAATTTTCCCACTTTATCCCCCCATGCGTGGAAGTGCCCTATGCTCTCTAAGCTGTGTTTCTTAGATGTTTCAGGACACACCGTACACTTCTCCAGAGTGGCTGTTGGCAATTTACATCCCACCCATCAGTGTAGCAAGGCTCCCATTTCTCCATGGCCTGTCCTGCATTTCTGGTTTTGACACTTTTTTCAGCATGGCCCTTTTGACCGATGGGAAGCGTGACTTCTTTGTAGCGCTGATTTGCCTTTCCAGGTTGCTTGGTTGGCCAAAAAGGGCGTATGCGTTTTTTCCTGAATATATTCAGGAAAAAACGCATACGCGCTTTTTGGCCAAGGGCATCATTGTCAACGTTTTGCCGCTTTTCATGTGCTTTAAAGGGGATTCGAATCTACCTCCTGAAATCTGTTTCTTGCAATTCTGCCTTGATTTCAAATCCTCTTCTTTGCCTTCCCTCAATATATTTGTGGACGAGAGTTATCATTTATAACTCTGCAGGTTTGTGAATTGCAGTGCCCTGAAGCTCCATTTTCCAAGTCTCTTTTTTGGGAGCTGGCCGCAAAAGCGCAGGATGGCTTCAGGCCCTGTTCTGGTTCCGGGGGGCAGGCTGAGCCTGTGGTTAATCCTTCTTCCTGATGGGAAAATAGAGTGACCTGTGCCTGTCCCAACACCAAGAGCTAGTCTCTCATTGGTTCCCCATCTTCCCGTTCATCCTCAGGACAAATTGCAACCTGTACGGAACAGGAGGTTAAAGGTGCTGATGCTCCAAGTAGGGAGATTGCTAGTAAAGTGGCTGGAATGGCGAACCCGAGCACAAGGAGATGAGAAATGAGGTGCGTTTTAGAAACCTTTCCCCATCACACGGTGTACCATCTTCTGGGTTTCTCATGCATGTTTTCGATGTAGGAAGATGCCCTTGAACCTGGAGATTTGGGACCCATGCGATGGGTAGCACGCAGTATTACTTTAAAGGGTCTGCGTTTGCTCACCCAACCTCACCAAACCTCTCAGCCCCAAGAGTGTCCACCGTTATGTCTCATCCAGCTGTGGGTCTAGATATGGTCAATCCAGGTTGCATCACAGCCCCTGAACGAATTGTGTAAGAATTTCTCTCTCTTTCCCTGTCTTTGTTTCATGGGTTTTTAAAAGTAATTTATTTTTATAATGGGCTTTAGCTGCTTTTCACGGCTGTGTTTATGCCGCTTTACACCCTCTTGACACACTAACAGAGAGATATCAATACATATGTTTTAAGATTATTACTAGTCAGATATTTTCTTGTGCGGTGAATCGGGCGTGTTGAGTCCAGTTCTCTGAGCAAGGAGTAGGTCTTGTCTATTACATATTGGGTTTATGGAACGGTATCTGTGCTAATTTGAAACTCTTGTTTTATGTATCACCCCACCTCACCTTTCCCGTTAAGCAGCCATAGTGTGTTTTCTGCATGTGTGACTGTGTTCTGTTTTGTAATTCAGTTCAAGTGTAACGGTTTTTACATTCCCTCTATAAGTGACACCTTATGAGAAGTGTCCTTTTCTGTGTGACTTATTTCACTTAGAATCGTCTTACCTAAATCCACTCATCATGCTGCTGCTAGCCTTATGACATTGATTTCATGGCTGAGTGATATTCCATTGTACATAAGGACCACAACTTTTTTATCCATTTTTCGCTTTCCTGGGATATTTAAGGTGGAATGAAGTGGAGGTCTTTGTCAACAGAGCAGCCCTAAACTTTGGGGTGCTTGTGTCTTGCTGATTTTCAATTTTCCCACTTTATCCCCCCATGCGTGGAAGTGCCCTATGCTCTCTAAGCTGTGTTTTTTAGATATTTCAGGACACACCGTACACTTCTCCAGAGTGGCTGTTGGCAATTTACATCCCGCCCATCAGTGTAGCAAGGCTCCCATTTCTCCATGGCCTGTCCTGCATTTCTGGTTTTGACACTTTTTTCAGCATGGCCCTTTTGACCGATGGGAAGCGAGACTTCTTTGTAGCGCTGATTTGCCTTTCCAGGTTGCTTGGTTGGCCAAAAAGGGCGTATGCGTTTTTTCCTGAATATATTCAGGAAAAAACGCATACGCCCTTTTTGGCCAAGGGCATCATTGTCAACGTTTTGCCGCTTTTCATGTGCTTTAAAGGCGATTCGAATCTACCTCCTGAAATCTGTTTCCTGCAATTCTGCCTTGATTTCAAATCCTCTTCTTTGCCTTCCCTCAATATATTTGTGGACGAGAGTTATCATTTATAACTCTGCAGGTTTGTGAATTGCAGTGCCCTGAAGCTCCATTTTACAAGTCGCGTTTTTGGGACCTGGCCGCAAAAGCGCAGGATGGCTTCAGGCCCTGTTCTGGTTCCGGGGGGCAGGCTGAGCCTGTGGTTAATTCTTCTTCCTGATGGGAAAATAGAGTGACCTGTGCCTGTCCCAACACCAAGAGCTAGTCTCTCATTGGTTCCCCGTCTTCCCGTTCATCCTCAGGACAAATTGCAACCTGTACGGAACAGGAGGTTAAAGGTGCTGATGCTCCAAGTAGGGAGATTGCTAGTAAAGTGGCTGGAATGGCGAACCCGAGCACAAGGAGATGAGAAATGAGGTGCGTTTTAGAAACCTTTCCCCATCACACGGTGTACCATCTTCTGGGTTTCTCATGCATGTTTTCGATGTAGGAAGATGCCCTTGAACCTGGAGATTTGGGACCCATGCGATGGTAGCACGCAGTATTGCTTTAAAGGGTCTGCTCACCCAACCTCACCAAACCTCTCGGCCCCAAGAGTGTCCACCCTTATGTCTCATCCAGCTGTGGGTCTAGATATGGTCAATCCAGGTTGCATCACAGCCCCTAAACGAATTGTGTAAGAATTTCTCTCTCTTTCCCTGTCTTTGTTTCATGGGTTTTTAAAAGTAATTTATTTTTATAATGGGGTTTAGCTGCTTTTCACGGCTGTGTTTATGCCGCTTTACACCCACTTGACACACTAACAGAGAGATATAAATACATAGGTTTTAAGATTATTACTAGTCAGATATATTCTTGTGCGGTGAATCGGGCGTGTTGAGTCCAGTTCTCTGAGCAAGGAGTAGGTCTTGTCTATTACATATTGGGTTTATGGAACGGTATCTGAGCTAATTTGAAACTCTTGTTTTATGTATCACCCCACCTCACCTTTCCCGTTAAGCAGCCATAGTGTGTTTTCTGCATGTGTGACTCTGTTCTGTTTTGTAATTCAGTTCAAGTGTAACGGTTTTTACATTCCCTCTATAAGTGACACCTTATGAGAAGTGTCCTTTTCTGTGTGACTTATTTCACTTAGAATCGTCTTACCTAAATCCACTCATCATGCTGCTGCTAGCCTTATGACATTGATTTCATGGCTGAGTGATATTCCATTGTACATAAGGACCACAACTTTTTTATCCATTTTTCGCTTTCCTGGGATATTTAAGGTGGAATGAAGTGGAGGTCCTTGTCAACAGAGCAGCCCTAAACTTTGGGGTGCTTGTGTCTTGCTGATTTTCAATTTTCCCACTTTATCCCCCCATGCGTGGAAGTGTCCTATGCTCTCTAAGCTGTGTTTTTTAGATATTTCAGGACACACCGTACACTTCTCCAGAGTGGCTGTTGGCAATTTACATCCCGCCCATCAGTGTAGCAAGGCTCCCATTTCTCCATGGCCTGTCCTGCATTTCTGGTTTTGACACTTTTTTCAGCATGGCCCTTTTGACCGATGGGAAGCGAGACTTCTTTGTAGCGCTGATTTGCCTTTCCAGGTTGCTTGGTTGGCCAAAAAGGGCGTATGCGTTTTTTCCTGAATATATTCAGGAAAAAACGCATACGCCCTTTTTGGCCAAGGGCATCATTGTCAACGTTTTGCCGCTTTTCATGTGCTTTAAAGGCGATTCGAATCTACCTCCTGAAATCTGTTTCCTGCAATTCTGCCTTGATTTCAAATCCTCTTCTTTGCCTTCCCTCAATATATTTGTGGACGAGAGTTATCATTTATAACTCTGCAGGTTTGTGAATTGCAGTGCCCTGAAGCTCCATTTTACAAGTCGCGTTTTTGGGAGCTGGCCGCAAAAGCGCAGGATGGCTTCAGGCCCTGTTCTGGTTCCGGGGGGCAGGCTGAGCCTGTGGTTAATCCTTCTTCCTGATTGGAAAATAGAGTGACCTGTGCCTGTCCCAACACCAAGAGCTAGTCTCTCATTGGTTCCCCATCTTCCCGTTCATCCTCAGGACAAATTGCAACCTGTACGGAACAGGAGGTTAAAGGTGCTGATGCTCCAAGTAGGGAGATTGCTAGTAAAGTGGCTGGAATGGCGAACCCGAGCACAAGGAGATGAGAAATGAGGTGCGTTTTAGAAACCTTTCCCCATCACACGGTGTACCATCTTCTGGGTTTCTCATGCATGTTTTCGATGTAGGAAGATGCCCTTGAACCTGGAGATTTGGGACCCATGCGATGGGTAGCACGCAGTATTACTTTAAAGTGTCTGCGTTTGCTCACCCAACCTCACCAAACCTCTCAGCCCCAAGAGTGTCCACCGTTATGTCTCATCCAGCTGTGGGTCTAGATATGGTCAATCCAGGTTGCATCACAGCCCCTGAACGAATTGTGTAAGAATTTCTCTCTCTTTCCCTGTCTTTGTTTCATGGGTTTTTAAAAGTAATTTATTTTTATAATGGGCTTTAGCTGCTTTTCACGGCTGTGTTTATGCCGCTTTACACCCACTTGACACACTAACAGAGAGATATCAATACATAGGTTTTAAGATTATTACTAGTCAGATATATTCTTGTGCGGTGAATCGGGCGTGTTGAGTCCAGTTCTCTGAGCAAGGAGTAGGTCTTGTCTATTACATATTGGGTTTATGGAACGGTATCTGAGCTAATTTGAAACTCTTGTTTTATGTATCACCCCACCTCACCTTTCCCGTTAAGCAGCCATAGTGTGTTTTCTGCATGTGTGACTCTGTTCTGTTTTGTAATTCAGTTCAAGTGTAACGGTTTTTACATTCCCTCTATAAGTGACACCTTATGAGAAGTGTCCTTTTCTGTGTGACTTATTTCACTTAGAATCGTCTTACCTAAATCCACTCATCATGCTGCTACTAGCCTTATGACATTGATTTCATGGCTGAGTGATATTCCATTGTACATAAGGACCACAACTTTTTTATCCATTTTTCGCTTTCCTGGGATATTTAAGGTGGAATGAAGTGGAGGTACTTGTCAACAGAGCAGCCCTAAACTTTGGGGTGCTTGTGTCTTGCTGATTTTCAATTTTCCCACTTTATCCCCCCATGCGTGGAAGTGCCCTATGCTCTCTAAGCTGTGTTTCTTAGATGTTTCAGGACACACCGTACACTTCTCCAGAGTGGCTGTTGGCAATTTACATCCCACCCATCAGTGTAGCAAGGCTCCCATTTCTCCATGGCCTGTCCTGCATTTCTGGTTTTGACACTTTTTTCAGCATGGCCCTTTTGACCGATGGGAAGCGTGACTTCTTTGTAGCGCTGATTTGCCTTTCCAGGTTGCTTGGTTGGCCAAAAAGGGCGTATGCGTTTTTTCCTGAATATATTCAGGAAAAAACGCATACGCGCTTTTTGGCCAAGGGCATCATTGTCAACGTTTTGCCGCTTTTCATGTGCTTTAAAGGGGATTCGAATCTACCTCCTGAAATCTGTTTCTTGCAATTCTGCCTTGATTTCAAATCCTCTTCTTTGCCTTCCCTCAATATATTTGTGGACGAGAGTTATCATTTATAACTCTGCAGGTTTGTGAATTGCAGTGCCCTGAAGCTCCATTTTCCAAGTCTCTTTTTTGGGAGCTGGCCGCAAAAGCGCAGGATGGCTTCAGGCCCTGTTCTGGTTCCGGGGGGCAGGCTGAGCCTGTGGTTAATCCTTCTTCCTGATGGGAAAATAGAGTGACCTGTGCCTGTCCCAACACCAAGAGCTAGTCTCTCATTGGTTCCCCATCTTCCCGTTCATCCTCAGGACAAATTGCAACCTGTACGGAACAGGAGGTTAAAGGTGCTGATGCTCCAAGTAGGGAGATTGCTAGTAAAGTGGCTGGAATGGCGAACCCGAGCACAAGGAGATGAGAAATGAGGTGCGTTTTAGAAACCTTTCCCCATCACACGGTGTACCATCTTCTGGGTTTCTCATGCATGTTTTCGATGTAGGAAGATGCCCTTGAACCTGGAGATTTGGGACCCATGCGATGGGTAGCACGCAGTATTACTTTAAAGGGTCTGCGTTTGCTCACCCAACCTCAGCAAACCTCTCAGCCCCAAGAGTGTCCACCGTTATGTCTCATCCAGCTGTGGGTCTAGATATGGTCAATCCAGGTTGCATCACAGCCCCTGAACGAATTGTGTAAGAATTTCTCTCTCTTTCCCTGTCTTTGTTTCATGGGTTTTTAAAAGTAATTTATTTTTATAATGGGCTTTAGCTGCTTTTCACGGCTGTGTTTATGCCGCTTTACACCCTCTTGACACACTAACAGAGAGATATCAATACATAGGTTTTAAGATTATTACTAGTCAGATATTTTCTTGTGCGGTGAATCGGGCGTGTTGAGTCCAGTTCTCTGAGCAAGGAGTAGGTCTTGTCTATTACATATTGGGTTTATGGAACGGTATCTGTGCTAATTTGAAACTCTTGTTTTATGTATCACCCCACCTCACCTTTCCCGTTAAGCAGCCATAGTGTGTTTTCTGCATGTGTGACTGTGTTCTGTTTTGTAATTCAGTTCAAGTGTAACGGTTTTTACATTCCCTCTATAAGTGACACCTTATGAGAAGTGTCCTTTTCTGTGTGACTTATTTCACTTAGAATCGTCTTACCTAAATCCACTCATCATGCTGCTGCTAGCCTTATGACATTGATTTCATGGCTGAGTGATATTCCATTGTACATAAGGACCACAACTTTTTTATCCATTTTTCGCTTTCCTGGGATATTTAAGGTGGAATGAAGTGGAGGTCTTTGTCAACAGAGCAGCCCTAAACTTTGGGGTGCTTGTGTCTTGCTGATTTTCAATTTTCCCACTTTATCCCCCCATGCGTGGAAGTGCCCTATGCTCTCTAAGCTGTGTTTTTTAGATATTTCAGGACACACCGTACACTTCTCCAGAGTGGCTGTTGGCAATTTACATCCCGCCCATCAGTGTAGCAAGGCTCCCATTTCTCCATGGCCTGTCCTGCATTTCTGGTTTTGACACTTTTTTCAGCATGGCCCTTTTGACCGATGGGAAGCGAGACTTCTTTGTAGCGCTGATTTGCCTTTCCAGGTTGCTTGGTTGGCCAAAAAGGGCGTATGCGTTTTTTCCTGAATATATTCAGGAAAAAACGCATACGCCCTTTTTGGCCAAGGGCATCATTGTCAACGTTTTGCCGCTTTTCATGTGCTTTAAAGGCGATTCGAATCTACCTCCTGAAATCTGTTTCCTGCAATTCTGCCTTGATTTCAAATCCTCTTCTTTGCCTTCCCTCAATATATTTGTGGACGAGAGTTATCATTTATAACTCTGCAGGTTTGTGAATTGCAGTGCCCTGAAGCTCCATTTTACAAGTCGCGTTTTTGGGACCTGGCCGCAAAAGCGCAGGATGGCTTCAGGCCCTGTTCTGGTTCCGGGGGGCAGGCTGAGCCTGTGGTTAATTCTTCTTCCTGATGGGAAAATAGAGTGACCTGTGCCTGTCCCAACACCAAGAGCTAGTCTCTCATTGGTTCCCCGTCTTCCCGTTCATCCTCAGGACAAATTGCAACCTGTACGGAACAGGAGGTTAAAGGTGCTGATGCTCCAAGTAGGGAGATTGCTAGTAAAGTGGCTGGAATGGCGAACCCGAGCACAAGGAGATGAGAAATGAGGTGCGTTTTAGAAACCTTTCCCCATCACACGGTGTACCATCTTCTGGGTTTCTCATGCATGTTTTCGATGTAGGAAGATGCCCTTGAACCTGGAGATTTGGGACCCATGCGATGGTAGCACGCAGTATTGCTTTAAAGGGTCTGCTCACCCAACCTCACCAAACCTCTCGGCCCCAAGAGTGTCCACCCTTATGTCTCATCCAGCTGTGGGTCTAGATATGGTCAATCCAGGTTGCATCACAGCCCCTAAACGAATTGTGTAAGAATTTCTCTCTCTTTCCCTGTCTTTGTTTCATGGGTTTTTAAAAGTAATTTATTTTTATAATGGGGTTTAGCTGCTTTTCACGGCTGTGTTTATGCCGCTTTACACCCACTTGACACACTAACAGAGAGATATAAATACATAGGTTTTAAGATTATTACTAGTCAGATATATTCTTGTGCGGTGAATCGGGCGTGTTGAGTCCAGTTCTCTGAGCAAGGAGTAGGTCTTGTCTATTACATATTGGGTTTATGGAACGGTATCTGAGCTAATTTGAAACTCTTGTTTTATGTATCACCCCACCTCACCTTTCCCGTTAAGCAGCCATAGTGTGTTTTCTGCATGTGTGACTCTGTTCTGTTTTGTAATTCAGTTCAAGTGTAACGGTTTTTACATTCCCTCTATAAGTGACACCTTATGAGAAGTGTCCTTTTCTGTGTGACTTATTTCACTTAGAATCGTCTTACCTAAATCCACTCATCATGCTGCTGCTAGCCTTATGACATTGATTTCATGGCTGAGTGATATTCCATTGTACATAAGGACCACAACTTTTTTATCCATTTTTCGCTTTCCTGGGATATTTAAGGTGGAATGAAGTGGAGGTCCTTGTCAACAGAGCAGCCCTAAACTTTGGGGTGCTTGTGTCTTGCTGATTTTCAATTTTCCCACTTTATCCCCCCATGCGTGGAAGTGTCCTATGCTCTCTAAGCTGTGTTTTTTAGATATTTCAGGACACACCGTACACTTCTCCAGAGTGGCTGTTGGCAATTTACATCCCGCCCATCAGTGTAGCAAGGCTCCCATTTCTCCATGGCCTGTCCTGCATTTCTGGTTTTGACACTTTTTTCAGCATGGCCCTTTTGACCGATGGGAAGCGAGACTTCTTTGTAGCGCTGATTTGCCTTTCCAGGTTGCTTGGTTGGCCAAAAAGGGCGTATGCGTTTTTTCCTGAATATATTCAGGAAAAAACGCATACGCCCTTTTTGGCCAAGGGCATCATTGTCAACGTTTTGCCGCTTTTCATGTGCTTTAAAGGCGATTCGAATCTACCTCCTGAAATCTGTTTCCTGCAATTCTGCCTTGATTTCAAATCCTCTTCTTTGCCTTCCCTCAATATATTTGTGGACGAGAGTTATCATTTATAACTCTGCAGGTTTGTGAATTGCAGTGCCCTGAAGCTCCATTTTACAAGTCGCGTTTTTGGGAGCTGGCCGCAAAAGCGCAGGATGGCTTCAGGCCCTGTTCTGGTTCCGGGGGGCAGGCTGAGCCTGTGGTTAATCCTTCTTCCTGATGGGAAAATAGAGTGACCTGTGCCTGTCCCAACACCAAGAGCTAGTCTCTCATTGGTTCCCCATCTTCCCGTTCATCCTCAGGACAAATTGCAACCTGTACGGAACAGGAGGTTAAAGGTGCTGATGCTCCAAGTAGGGAGATTGCTAGTAAAGTGGCTGGAATGGCGAACCCGAGCACAAGGAGATGAGAAATGAGGTGCGTTTTAGAAACCTTTCCCCATCACACGGTGTACCATCTTCTGGGTTTCTCATGCATGTTTTCGATGTAGGAAGATGCCCTTGAACCTGGAGATTTGGGACCCATGCGATGGGTAGCACGCAGTATTACTTTAAAGTGTCTGCGTTTGCTCACCCAACCTCACCAAACCTCTCAGCCCCAAGAGTGTCCACCGTTATGTCTCATCCAGCTGTGGGTCTAGATATGGTCAATCCAGGTTGCATCACAGCCCCTGAACGAATTGTGTAAGAATTTCTCTCTCTTTCCCTGTCTTTGTTTCATGGGTTTTTAAAAGTAATTTATTTTTATAATGGGCTTTAGCTGCTTTTCACGGCTGTGTTTATGCCGCTTTACACCCTCTTGACACACTAACAGAGAGATATCAATACATAGGTTTTAAGATTATTACTAGTCAGATATTTTCTTGTGCGGTGAATCGGGCGTGTTGAGTCCAGTTCTCTGAGCAAGGAGTAGGTCTTGTCTATTACATATTGGGTTTATGGAACGGTATCTGTGCTAATTTGAAACTCTTGTTTTATGTATCACCCCACCTCACCTTTCCCGTTAAGCAGCCATAGTGTGTTTTCTGCATGTGTGACTCTGTTCTGTTTTGTAATTCAGTTCAAGTGTAACGGTTTTTACATTCCCTCTATAAGTGACACCTTATGAGAAGTGTCCTTTTCTGTGTGACTTATTTCACTTAGAATCGTCTTACCTAAATCCACTCATCATGCTGCTGCTAGCCTTATGACATTGATTTCATGGCTGAGTGATATTCCATTGTACATAAGGACCACAACTTTTTTATCCATTTTTCGCTTTCCTGGGATATTTAAGGTGGAATGAAGTGGAGGTCCTTGTCAACAGAGCAGCCCTAAACTTTGGGGTGCTTGTGTCTTGCTGATTTTCAATTTTCCCACTTTATCCCCCATGCGTGGAAGTGCCCTATGCTCTCTAAGCTGTGTTTTTTAGATATTTCAGGACACACCGTACACTTCTCCAGAGTGGCTGTTGGCAATTTACATCCCGCCCATCAGTGTACCAAGGCTCCCATTTCTCCATGGCCTGTCCTGCATTTCTGGTTTTGACACTTTTTTCAGCATGGCCCTTTTGACCGATGGGAAGCGAGACTTCTTTGTAGCGCTGATTTGCCTTTCCAGGTTGCTTGGTTGGCCAAAAAGGGCGTATGCGTTTTTTCCTGAATATATTCAGGAAAAAACGCATACGCCCTTTTTGGCCAAGGGCATCATTGTCAACGTTTTGCCGCTTTTCATGTGCTTTAAAGGCGATTCGAATCTACCTCCTGAAATCTGTTTCCTGCAATTCTGCCTTGATTTCAAATCCTCTTCTTTGCCTTCCCTCAATATATTTGTGGACGAGAGTTATCATTTATAACTCTGCAGGTTTGTGAATTGCAGTGCCCTGAAGCTCCATTTTACAAGTCGCGTTTTTGGGAGCTGGCCGCAAAAGCGCAGGATGGCTTCAGGCCCTGTTCTGGTTCCGGGGGGCAGGCTGAGCTTGTGGTTAATTCTTCTTCCTGATGGGAAAATAGAGTGACCTGTGCCTGTCCCAACACCAAGAGCTAGTCTCTCATTGGTTCCCCGTCTTCCCGTTCATCCTCAGGACAAATTGCAACCTGTACGGAACAGGAGGTTAAAGGTGCTGATGCTCCAAGTAGGGAGATTGCTAGTAAAGTGGCTGGAATGGCGAACCCGAGCACAAGGAGATGAGAAATGAGGTGCGTTTTAGAAACCTTTCCCCATCACACGGTGTACCATCTTCTGGGTTTCTCATGCATGTTTTCGATGTAGGAAGATGCCCTTGAACCTGGAGATTTGGGACCCATGCGATGGTAGCACGCAGTATTGCTTTAAAGGGTCTGCTCACCCAACCTCACCAAACCTCTCGGCCCCAAGAGTGTCCACCCTTATGTCTCATCCAGCTGTGGGTCTAGATATGGTCAATCCAGGTTGCATCACAGCCCCTAAACGAATTGTGTAAGAATTTCTCTCTCTTTCCCTGTCTTTGTTTCATGGGTTTTTAAAAGTAATTTATTTTTATAATGGGGTTTAGCTGCTTTTCACGGCTGTGTTTATGCCGCTTTACACCCACTTGACACACTAACAGAGAGATATAAATACATAGGTTTTAAGATTATTACTAGTCAGATATATTCTTGTGCGGTGAATCGGGCGTGTTGAGTCCAGTTCTCTGAGCAAGGAGTAGGTCTTGTCTATTACATATTGGGTTTATGGAACGGTATCTGAGCTAATTTGAAACTCTTGTTTTATGTATCACCCCACCTCACCTTTCCCGTTAAGCAGCCATAGTGTGTTTTCTGCATGTGTGACTCTGTTCTGTTTTGTAATTCAGTTCAAGTGTAACGGTTTTTACATTCCCTCTATAAGTGACACCTTATGAGAAGTGTCCTTTTCTGTGTGACTTATTTCACTTAGAATCGTCTTACCTAAATCCACTCATCATGCTGCTGCTAGCCTTATGACATTGATTTCATGGCTGAGTGATATTCCATTGTACATAAGGACCACAACTTTTTCATCCATTTTTCGCTTTCCTGGGATATTTAAGGTGGAATGAAGTGGAGGTCCTTGTCAACAGAGCAGCCCTAAACTTTGGGGTGCTTGTGTCTTGCTGATTTTCAATTTTCCCACTTTATCCCCCCATGCGTGGAAGTGCCCTATGCTCTCTAAGCTGTGTTTTTTAGATATTTCAGGACACACCGTACACTTCTCCAGAGTGGCTGTTGGCAATTTACATCCCGCCCATCAGTGTAGCAAGGCTCCCATTTCTCCATGGCCTGTCCTGCATTTCTGGTTTTGACACTTTTTTCAGCATGGCCCTTTTGACCGATGGGAAGCGAGACTTCTTTGTAGCGCTGATTTGCCTTTCCAGGTTGCTTGGTTGGCCAAAAAGGGCGTATGCGTTTTTTCCTGAATATATTCAGGAAAAAACGCATACGCCCTTTTTGGCCAAGGGCATCATTGTCAACGTTTTGCCGCTTTTCATGTGCTTTAAAGGCGATTCGAATCTACCTCCTGAAATCTGTTTCCTGCAATTCTGCCTTGATTTCAAATCCTCTTCTTTGCCTTCCCTCAATATATTTGTGGACGAGAGTTATCATTTATAACTCTGCAGGTTTGTGAATTGCAGTGCCCTGAAGCTCCATTTTACAAGTCGCGTTTTTGGGAGCTGGCCGCAAAAGCGCAGGATGGCTTCAGGCCCTGTTCTGGTTCCGGGGGGCAGGCTGAGCCTGTGGTTAATTCTTCTTCCTGATGGGAAAATAGAGTGACCTGTGCCTGTCCCAACACCAAGAGCTAGTCTCTCATTGGTTCCCCGTCTTCCCGTTCATCCTCAGGACAAATTGCAACCTGTACGGAACAGGAGGTTAAAGGTGCTGATGCTCCAAGTAGGGAGATTGCTAGTAAAGTGGCTGGAATGGCGAACCCGAGCACAAGGAGATGAGAAATGAGGTGCGTTTTAGAAACCTTTCCCCATCACACGGTGTACCATCTTCTGGGTTTCTCATGCATGTTTTCGATGTAGGAAGATGCCCTTGAACCTGGAGATTTGGGACCCATGCGATGGTAGCACACAGTATTGCTTTAAAGGGTCTGCTCACCCAACCTCACCAAACCTCTCAGCCCCAAGAGTGTCCACCCTTATGTCTCATCCAGCTGTCGGTCTAGATATGGTCAATCCAGGTTGCATCACAGCCCCTAAACGAATTGTGTAAGAATTTCTCTCTCTTTCCCTGTCTTTGTATCATGGGTTTTTAAAAGTAATTTATTTTTATAATGGGGTTTAGCTGCTTTTCACGGCTGTGTTTATGCCGCTTTACACCCACTTGACACACTAACAGAGAGATATAAATACATAGGTTTTAAGATTATTACTAGTCAGATATATTCTTGTGCGGTGAATCGGGCGTGTTGAGTCCAGTTCTCTGAGCAAGGAGTAGGTCTTGTCTATTACATATTGGGTTTATGGAACGGTATCTGAGCTAATTTGAAACTCTTGTTTTATGTATCACCCCACCTCACCTTTCCCGTTAAGCAGCCATAGTGTGTTTTCTGCATGTGTGACTCTGTTCTGTTTTGTAATTCAGTTCAAGTGTAACGGTTTTTACATTCCCTCTATAAGTGACACCTTATGAGAAGTGTCCTTTTCTGTGTGACTTATTTCACTTAGAATCGTCTTACCTAAATCCACTCATCATGCTGCTACTAACCTTATGACATTGATTTCATGGCTGAGTGATATTCCATTGTACATAAGGACCATAACTTTTTTATCCATTTTTCGCTTTCCTGGGATATTTAAGGTGGAATGAAGTGGAGGTCCTTGTCAACAGAGCAGCCCTAAACTTTGGGGTGCTTGTGTCTTGCTGATTTTCAATTTTCCCACTTTATCTCCCCATGCGTGGAAGTGCCCTATGCTCTCTAAGCTGTGTTTCTTAGATGTTTCAGGACACACCGTACACTTCTCCAGAGTGGCTGTTGGCAATTTACATCCCACCCATCAGTGTAGCAAGGCTCCCATTTCTCCATGGCCTGTCCTCCATTTCTGGTTTTGACACTTTTTTCAGCATGGCCCTTTTGACCGATGGGAAGCGAGACTTCTTTGTAGCGCTGATTTGCCTTTCCAGGTTGCTTGGTTGGCCAAAAAGGGCGTATGCGTTTTTTCCTGAATATATTCAGGAAAAAACGCATACGCCCTTTTTGGCCAAGGGCATCATTGTCAACGTTTTGCCGCTTTTCATGTGCTTTAAAGGCGATTCGAATCTACCTCCTGAAATCTGTTTCCTGCAATTCTGCCTTGATTTCAAATCCTCTTCTTTGCCTTCCCTCAATATATTTGTGGACGAGAGTTATCATTTATAACTCTGCAGGTTTGTGAATTGCAGTGCCCTGAAGCTCCATTTTACAAGTCGCATTTTTGGGAGCTGGCCGCAAAAGCGCAGGATGGCTTCAGGCCCTGTTCTGGTTCCGGGGGGCAGGCTGAGCCTGTGGTTAATTCTTCTTCCTGATGGGAAAATAGAGTGACCTGTGCCTGTCCCAACACCAAGAGCTAGTCTCTCATTGGTTCCCCGTCTTCCCGTTCATCCTCAGGACAAATTGCAACCTGTACGGAACAGGAGGTTAAAGGTGCTGATGCTCCAAGTAGGGAGATTGCTAGTAAAGTGGCTGGAATGGCGAACCCGAGCACAAGGAGATGAGAAATGAGGTGCGTTTTAGAAACCTTTCCCCATCACACGGTGTACCATCTTCTGGGTTTCTCATGCATGTTTTCGATGTAGGAAGATGCCCTTGAACCTGGAGATTTGGGATCCATGCGATGGGTAGCACGCAGTATTACTTTAAAGGGTCTGCGTTTGCTCACCCAACCTCACCAAACCTCTCAGCCCCAAGAGTGTCCACCCTTATGTCTCATCCAGCTGTGGGTCTAGATATGGTCAATCCAGGTTGCATCACAGCCCCTGAACGAATTGTGTAAGAATTTCTCTCTCTTTCCCTGTCTTTGTTTCATGGGTTTTTTAAAGTAATTTATTTTTATAATGGGGTTTAGCTGCTTTTCACGGCTGTGTTTATGCCGCTTTACACCCACTTGACACACTAACAGAGAGATATCAATACATAGGTTTTAAGATTATTACTAGTCAGATATATTCTTGTGCCGTGAATCGGGCGTGTTGAGTCCAGTTCTCTGAGCAAGGAGTAGGTCTTGTCTATTACATATTGGGTTTATGGAACGGTATCTGAGCTAATTTGAAACTCTTGTTTTATGTATCACCCCACCTCACCTTTCCCGTTAAGCAGCCATAGTGTGTTTTCTGCATGTGTGACTCTGTTCTGTTTTGTAATTCAGTTCAAGTGTAACGGTTTTTACATTCCCTCTATAAGTGACACCTTATGAGAAGTGTCCTTTTCTGTGTGACTTATTTCACTTAGAATCGTCTTACCTAAATCCACTCATCATGCTGCTGCTAGCCTTATGACATTGATTTCATGGCTGAGTGATATTCCATTGTACATAAGGACCACAACTTTTTGATCCATTTTTCGCTTTCCTGGGATATTTAAGGTGGAATGAAGTGGAGGTCCTTGTCAACAGAGCAGCCCTAAACTTTGGGGTGCTTGTGTCTTGCTGATTTTCAATTTTCCCACTTTATCCCCCCATGCGTGGAAGTGCCCTATGCTCTCTAAGCTGTGTTTTTTAGATATTTCAGGACACACCGTACACTTCTCCAGAGTGGCTGTTGGCAATTTACATCCCGCCCATCAGTGTAGCAAGGCTCCCATTTCTCCATGGCCTGTCCTGCATTTCTGGTTTTGACACTTTTTTCAGCATGGCCCTTTTGACCGATGGGAAGCGAGACTTCTTTGTAGCGCTGATTTGCCTTTCCAGGTTGCTTGGTTGGCCAAAAAGGGCGTATGCGTTTTTTCCTGAATATATTCAGGAAAAAACGCATACGCCCTTTTTGGCCAAGGGCATCATTGTCAACGTTTTGCCGCTTTTCATGTGCTTTAAAGGCGATTCGAATCTACCTCCTGAAATCTGTTTCCTGCAATTCTGCCTTGATTTCAAATCCTCTTCTTTGCCTTCCCTCAATATATTTGTGGACGAGAGTTATCATTTATAACTCTGCAGGTTTGTGAATTGCAGTGCCCTGAAGCTCCATTTTACAAGTCGCGTTTTTGGGAGCTGGCCGCAAAAGCGCAGGATGGCTTCAGGCCCTGTTCTGGTTCCGGGGGGCAGGCTGAGCCTGTGGTTAATTCTTCTTCCTGATGGGAAAATAGAGTGACCTGTGCCTGTCCCAACACCAAGAGCTAGTCTCTCATTGGTTCCCCGTCTTCCCGTTCATCCTCAGGACAAATTGCAACCTGTACGGAACAGGAGGTTAAAGGTGCTGATGCTCCAAGTAGGGAGATTGCTAGTAAAGTGGCTGGAATGGCGAACCCGAGCACAAGGAGATGAGAAATTAGGTGCGTTTTAGAAACCTTTCCCCATCACACGGTGTACCATCTTCTGGGTTTCTCATGCATGTTTTCGATGTAGGAAGATGCCCTTGAACCTGGAGATTTGGGACCCATGCGATGGTAGCACACAGTATTGCTTTAAAGGGTCTGCTCACCCAACCTCACCAAACCTCTCAGCCCCAAGAGTGTCCACCCTTATGTCTCATCCAGCTGTCGGTCTAGATATGGTCAATCCAGGTTGCATCACAGCCCCTAAACGAATTGTGTAAGAATTTCTCTCTCTTTCCCTGTCTTTGTTTCATGGGTTTTTAAAAGTAATTTATTTTTATAATGGGGTTTAGCTGCTTTTCACGGCTGTGTTTATGCCGCTTTACACCCACTTGACACACTAACAGAGAGATATAAATACATAGGTTTTAAGATTATTACTAGTCAGATATATTCTTGTGCGGTGAATCGGGCGTGTTGAGTCCAGTTCTCTGAGCAAGGAGTAGGTCTTGTCTATTACATATTGGGTTTATGGAACGGTATCTGAGCTAATTTGAAACTCTTGTTTTATGTATCACCCCACCTCACCTTTCCCGTTAAGCAGCCATAGTGTGTTTTCTGCATGTGTGACTCTGTTCTGTTTTGTAATTCAGTTCAAGTGTAACGGTTTTTACATTCCCTCTATAAGTGACACCTTATGAGAAGTGTCCTTTTCTGTGTGACTTATTTCACTTAGAATCGTCTTACCTAAATCCACTCATCATGCTGCTACTAACCTTATGACATTGATTTCATGGCTGAGTGATATTCCATTGTACATAAGGACCATAACTTTTTTATCCATTTTTCGCTTTCCTGGGATATTTAAGGTGGAATGAAGTGGAGGTCCTTGTCAACAGAGCAGCCCTAAACTTTGGGGTGCTTGTGTCTTGCTGATTTTCAATTTTCCCACTTTATCTCCCCATGCGTGGAAGTGCCCTATGCTCTCTAAGCTGTGTTTCTTAGATGTTTCAGGACACACCGTACACTTCTCCAGAGTGGCTGTTGGCAATTTACATCCCACCCATCAGTGTAGCAAGGCTCCCATTTCTCCATGGCCTGTCCTCCATTTCTGGTTTTGACACTTTTTTCAGCATGGCCCTTTTGACCGATGGGAAGCGAGACTTCTTTGTAGCGCTGATTTGCCTTTCCAGGTTGCTTGGTTGGCCAAAAAGGGCGTATGCGTTTTTTCCTGAATATATTCAGGAAAAAACGCATACGCCCTTTTTGGCCAAGGGCATCATTGTCAACGTTTTGCCGCTTTTCATGTGCTTTAAAGGCGATTCGAATCTACCTCCTGAAATCTGTTTCCTGCAATTCTGCCTTGATTTCAAATCCTCTTCTTTGCCTTCCCTCAATATATTTGTGGACGAGAGTTATCATTTATAACTCTGCAGGTTTGTGAATTGCAGTGCCCTGAAGCTCCATTTTACAAGTCGCATTTTTGGGAGCTGGCCGCAAAAGCGCAGGATGGCTTCAGGCCCTGTTCTGGTTCCGGGGGGCAGGCTGAGCCTGTGGTTAATTCTTCTTCCTGATGGGAAAATAGAGTGACCTGTGCCTGTCCCAACACCAAGAGCTAGTCTCTCATTGGTTCCCCGTCTTCCCGTTCATCCTCAGGACAAATTGCAACCTGTACGGAACAGGAGGTTAAAGGTGCTGATGCTCCAAGTAGGGAGATTGCTAGTAAAGTGGCTGGAATGGCGAACCCGAGCACAAGGAGATGAGAAATGAGGTGCGTTTTAGAAACCTTTCCCCATCACACGGTGTACCATCTTCTGGGTTTCTCATGCATGTTTTCGATGTAGGAAGATGCCCTTGAACCTGGAGATTTGGGATCCATGCGATGGGTAGCACGCAGTATTACTTTAAAGGGTCTGCGTTTGCTCACCCAACCTCACCAAACCTCTCAGCCCCAAGAGTGTCCACCCTTATGTCTCATCCAGCTGTGGGTCTAGATATGGTCAATCCAGGTTGCATCACAGCCCCTGAACGAATTGTGTAAGAATTTCTCTCTCTTTCCCTGTCTTTGTTTCATGGGTTTTTTAAAGTAATTTATTTTTATAATGGGGTTTAGCTGCTTTTCACGGCTGTGTTTATGCCGCTTTACACCCACTTGACACACTAACAGAGAGATATCAATACATAGGTTTTAAGATTATTACTAGTCAGATATATTCTTGTGCGGTGAATCGGGCGTGTTGAGTCCAGTTCTCTGAGCAAGGAGTAGGTCTTGTCTATTACATATTGGGTTTATGGAACGGTATCTGAGCTAATTTGAAACTCTTGTTTTATGTATCACCCCACCTCACCTTTCCCGTTAAGCAGCCATAGTGTGTTTTCTGCATGTGTGACTCTGTTCTGTTTTGTAATTCAGTTCAAGTGTAACGGTTTTTACATTCCCTCTATAAGTGACACCTTATGAGAAGTGTCCTTTTCTGTGTGACTTATTTCACTTAGAATCGTCTTACCTAAATCCACTCATCATGCTGCTGCTAGCCTTATGACATTGATTTCATGGCTGAGTGATATTCCATTGTACATAAGGACCACAACTTTTTGATCCATTTTTCGCTTTCCTGGGATATTTAAGGTGGAATGAAGTGGAGGTCCTTGTCAACAGAGCAGCCCTAAACTTTGGGGTGCTTGTGTCTTGCTGATTTTCAATTTTCCCACTTTATCCCCCCATGCGTGGAAGTGCCCTATGCTCTCTAAGCTGTGTTTTTTAGATATTTCAGGACACACCGTACACTTCTCCAGAGTGGCTGTTGGCAATTTACATCCCGCCCATCAGTGTAGCAAGGCTCCCATTTCTCCATGGCCTGTCCTGCATTTCTGGTTTTGACACTTTTTTCAGCATGGCCCTTTTGACCGATGGGAAGCGAGACTTCTTTGTAGCGCTGATTTGCCTTTCCAGGTTGCTTGGTTGGCCAAAAAGGGCGTATGCGTTTTTTCCTGAATATATTCAGGAAAAAACGCATACGCCCTTTTTGGCCAAGGGCATCATTGTCAACGTTTTGCCGCTTTTCATGTGCTTTAAAGGCGATTCGAATCTACCTCCTGAAATCTGTTTCCTGCAATTCTGCCTTGATTTCAAATCCTCTTCTTTGCCTTCCCTCAATATATTTGTGGACGAGAGTTATCATTTATAACTCTGCAGGTTTGTGAATTGCAGTGCCCTGAAGCTCCATTTTACAAGTCGCGTTTTTGGGAGCTGGCCGCAAAAGCGCAGGATGGCTTCAGGCCCTGTTCTGGTTCCGGGGGGCAGGCTGAGCCTGTGGTTAATTCTTCTTCCTGATGGGAAAATAGAGTGACCTGTGCCTGTCCCAACACCAAGAGCTAGTCTCTCATTGGTTCCCCGTCTTCCCGTTCATCCTCAGGACAAATTGCAACCTGTACGGAACAGGAGGTTAAAGGTGCTGATGCTCCAAGTAGGGAGATTGCTAGTAAAGTGGCTGGAATGGCGAACCCGAGCACAAGGAGATGAGAAATGAGGTGCGTTTTAGAAACCTTTCCCCATCACACGGTGTACCATCTTCTGGGTTTCTCATGCATGTTTTCGATGTAGGAAGATGCCCTTGAACCTGGAGATTTGGGACCCATGCGATGGTAGCACGCAGTATTACTTTAAAGGGTCTGCTCACCCAAACTCACCAAACCTCTCAGCCCCAAGAGTGTCCACCCTTATGTCTCTTCCAGCTGTGGGTCTAGATATGGTCAATCCAGGTTGCATCACAGCCCCTAAACGAATTGTGTAAGAATTTCTCTCTCTTTTCCTGTCTTTGTTTCATGGGTTTTTAAAAGTAATTTATTTTTATAATGGGGTTTAGCTCCTTTTCACGGCTGTGTTTATGCCGCTTTACACCCACTTGACACACTAACAGAGAGATATCAATACATAGGTTTTAAGATTATTACTAGTCAGATATATTCTTGTGCGGTGAATCGGGCGTGTTGAGTCCAGTTCTCTGAGCAAGGAGTAGGTCTTGTCTATTACATATTGGGTTTATGGAACGGTATCTGAGCTAATTTGAAACTCTTGTTTTATGTATCACCTCACCTCACCTTTCCCGTTAAGCAGCCATAGTGTGTTTTCTGCATGTGTGACTCTGTTCTGTTTTGTAATTCAGTTCAAGTGTAACGGTTTTTACATTCCCTCTATAAGTGACACCTTATGAGAAGTGTCCTTTTCTGTGTGACTTATTTCACTTAGAATCGTCTTACCTAAATCCACTCATCATGCTGCTACTAGCCTTATGACATTGATTTCATGGCTGAGTGATATTCCATTGTACATAAGGACCACAACTTTTTGATCCATTTTTCGCTTTCCTGGGATATTTAAGGTGGAATGAAGTGGAGGTCCTTGTCAACAGAGCAGCCCTAAACTTTGGGGTGCTTGTGTCTTGCTGATTTTCAATTTTCCCACTTTATACCCCCATGCGTGGAAGTGCCCTATGCTCTCTAAGCTGTGTTTTTTAGATGTTTCAGGACACACCGTACACTTCTCCAGAGTGGCTGTTGGCGATTTACATCCCGCCCATCAGTGTAGCAAGGCTCCCATTTCTCCATGGCCTGTCCTGCATTTCTGGTTTTGACACTTTTTTCAGCATGGCCCTTTTGACCGATGGGAAGCGAGACTTCTTTGTAGCGCTGATTTGCCTTTCCAGGTTGCTTGGTTGGCCAAAAAGGGCGTATGCGTTTTTTCCTGAATATATTCAGGAAAAAACGCATACGCCCTTTTTGGCCAAGGGCATCATTGTCAACGTTTTGCCGCTTTTCATGTGCTTTAAAGGCGATTCGAATCTACCTCCTGAAATCTGTTTCCTGCAATTCTGCCTTGATTTCAAATCCTCTTCTTTGCCTTCCCTCAATATATTTGTGGACGAGAGTTATCATTTATAACTCTGCAGGTTTGTGAATTGCAGTGCCCTGAAGCTCCATTTTACAAGTCGCGTTTTTGGGAGCTGGCCGCAAAAGCGCAGGATGGCTTCAGGCCCTGTTCTGGTTCCGGGGGCAGGCTGAGCCTGTGGTTAATTCTTCTTCCTGATGGGAAAATAGAGTGACCTGTGCCTGTCCCAACACCAAGAGCTAGTCTCTCATTGGTTCCCCGTCTTCCCGTTCATCCTCAGGACAAATTGCAACCTGTACGGAACAGGAGGTTAAAGGTGCTGATGCTCCAAGTAGGGAGATTGCTAGTAAAGTGGCTGGAATGGCGAACCCGAGCACAAGGAGATGAGAAATGAGGTGCGTTTTAGAAACCTTTCCCCATCACACGGTGTACCATCTTCTGGGTTTCTCATGCATGTTTTCGATGTAGGAAGATGCCCTTGAACCTGGAGATTTGGGACCCATGCGATGGGTAGCACGCAGTATTACTTTAAAGGGTCTGCGTTTGCTCACCCAACCTCACCAAACCTCTCAGCCCCAAGAGTGTCCACCCTTATGTCTCATCCAGCTGTGGGTCTAGATATGGTCAATCCAGGTTGCATCACAGCCCCTGAACGAATTGTGTAAGAATTTCTCTCTCTTTCCCTGTCTTTGTTTCATGGGTTTTTAAAAGTAATTTATTTTTATAATGGGGTTTAGCTGCTTTTCACGGCTGTGTTTATGCCGCTTTACACCCACTTGACACACTAACAGAGAGATATCAATACATAGGTTTTAAGATTATTACTAGTCAGATATATTCTTGTGCGGTGAATCGGGCGTGTTGAGTCCAGTTCTCTGAGCAAGGAGTAGGTCTTGTCTATTACATATTGGGTTTATGGAACGGTATCTGAGCTAATTTGAAACTCTTGTTTTATGTATCACCCCACCTCACCTTTCCCGTTAAGCAGCCATAGTGTGTTTTCTGCATGTGTAACTCTGTTCTGTTTTGTAATTCAGTTCTAGTGTAACGGTTTTTACATTCCCTCTATAAGTGACACCTTATGAGAAGTGTCCTTTTCTGTGTGACTTATTTCACTTAGAATCGTCTTACCTAAATCCACTCATCATGCTGCTACTAGCCTTATGACATTGATTTCATGGCTGAGTGATATTCCATTGTACATAAGGACCACAACTTTTTGATCCATTTTTCGCTTTCCTGGGATATTTAAGGTGGAATGAAGTGGAGGTCCTTGTCAACAGAGCAGCCCTAAACTTTGGGGTGCTTGTGTCTTGCTGATTTTCAATTTTCCCACTTTATCCCCCCATGCGTGGAAGTGCCCTATGCTCTCTAAGCTGTGTTTTTTAGATGTTTCAGGACACACCGTACACTTCTCCAGAGTGGCTGTTGGCGATTTACATCCCGCCCATCAGTGTAGCAAGGCTCCCATTTCTCCATGGCCTGTCCTGCATTTCTGGTTTTGACACTTTTTTCAGCATGGCCCTTTTGACCGATGGGAAGCGAGACTTCTTTGTAGCGCTGATTTGCCTTTCCAGGTTGCTTGGTTGGCCAAAAAGGGCGTATGCGTTTTTTCCTGAATATATTCAGGAAAAAACGCATACGCCCTTTTTGGCCAAGGGCATCATTGTCAACGTTTTGCCGCTTTTCATGTGCTTTAAAGGCGATTCGAATCTACCTCCTGAAATCTGTTTCCTGCAATTCTGCCTTGATTTCAAATCCTCTTCTTTGCCTTCCCTCAATATATTTGTGGACGAGAGTTATCATTTATAACTCTGCAGGTTTGTGAATTGCAGTGCCCTGAAGCTCCATTTTACAAGTCGCGTTTTTGGGAGCTGGCCGCAAAAGCGCAGGATGGCTTCAGGCCCTGTTCTGGTTCCGGGGGGCAGGCTGAGCTTGTGGTTAATTCTTCTTCCTGATGGGAAAATAGAGTGACCTGTGCCTGTCCCAACACCAAGAGCTAGTCTCTCATTGGTTCCCCGTCTTCCCGTTCATCCTCAGGACAAATTGCAACCTGTACGGAACAGGAGGTTAAAGGTGCTGATGCTCCAAGTAGGGAGATTGCTAGTAAAGTGGCTGGAATGGCGAACCCGAGCACAAGGAGATGAGAAATGAGGTGCGTTTTAGAAACCTTTCCCCATCACACGGTGTACCATCTTCTGGGTTTCTCATGCATGTTTTCGATGTAGGAAGATGCCCTTGAACCTGGAGATTTGGGACCCATGCGATGGTAGCACGCAGTATTGCTTTAAAGGGTCTGCTCACCCAACCTCACCAAACCTCTCGGCCCCAAGAGTGTCCACCCTTATGTCTCATCCAGCTGTGGGTCTAGATATGGTCAATCCAGGTTGCATCACAGCCCCTAAACGAATTGTGTAAGAATTTCTCTCTCTTTCCCTGTCTTTGTTTCATGGGTTTTTAAAAGTAATTTATTTTTATAATGGGGTTTAGCTGCTTTTCACGGCTGTGTTTATGCCGCTTTACACCCACTTGACACACTAACAGAGAGATATAAATACATAGGTTTTAAGATTATTACTAGTCAGATATATTCTTGTGCGGTGAATCGGGCGTGTTGAGTCCAGTTCTCTGAGCAAGGAGTAGGTCTTGTCTATTACATATTGGGTTTATGGAACGGTATCTGAGCTAATTTGAAACTCTTGTTTTATGTATCACCCCACCTCACCTTTCCCGTTAAGCAGCCATAGTGTGTTTTCTGCATGTGTGACTCTGTTCTGTTTTGTAATTCAGTTCAAGTGTAACGGTTTTTACATTCCCTCTATAAGTGACACCTTATGAGAAGTGTCCTTTTCTGTGTGACTTATTTCACTTAGAATCGTCTTACCTAAATCCACTCATCATGCTGCTGCTAGCCTTATGACATTGATTTCATGGCTGAGTGATATTCCATTGTACATAAGGACCACAACTTTTTCATCCATTTTTCGCTTTCCTGGGATATTTAAGGTGGAATGAAGTGGAGGTCCTTGTCAACAGAGCAGCCCTAAACTTTGGGGTGCTTGTGTCTTGCTGATTTTCAATTTTCCCACTTTATCCCCCCATGCGTGGAAGTGCCCTATGCTCTCTAAGCTGTGTTTTTTAGATATTTCAGGACACACCGTACACTTCTCCAGAGTGGCTGTTGGCAATTTACATCCCGCCCATCAGTGTAGCAAGGCTCCCATTTCTCCATGGCCTGTCCTGCATTTCTGGTTTTGACACTTTTTTCAGCATGGCCCTTTTGACCGATGGGAAGCGAGACTTCTTTGTAGCGCTGATTTGCCTTTCCAGGTTGCTTGGTTGGCCAAAAAGGGCGTATGCGTTTTTTCCTGAATATATTCAGGAAAAAACGCATACGCCCTTTTTGGCCAAGGGCATCATTGTCAACGTTTTGCCGCTTTTCATGTGCTTTAAAGGCGATTCGAATCTACCTCCTGAAATCTGTTTCCTGCAATTCTGCCTTGATTTCAAATCCTCTTCTTTGCCTTCCCTCAATATATTTGTGGACGAGAGTTATCATTTATAACTCTGCAGGTTTGTGAATTGCAGTGCCCTGAAGCTCCATTTTACAAGTCGCGTTTTTGGGAGCTGGCCGCAAAAGCGCAGGATGGCTTCAGGCCCTGTTCTGGTTCCGGGGGGCAGGCTGAGCCTGTGGTTAATTCTTCTTCCTGATGGGAAAATAGAGTGACCTGTGCCTGTCCCAACACCAAGAGCTAGTCTCTCATTGGTTCCCCGTCTTCCCGTTCATCCTCAGGACAAATTGCAACCTGTACGGAACAGGAGGTTAAAGGTGCTGATGCTCCAAGTAGGGAGATTGCTAGTAAAGTGGCTGGAATGGCGAACCCGAGCACAAGGAGATGAGAAATGAGGTGCGTTTTAGAAACCTTTCCCCATCACACGGTGTACCATCTTCTGGGTTTCTCATGCATGTTTTCGATGTAGGAAGATGCCCTTGAACCTGGAGATTTGGGACCCATGCGATGGTAGCACACAGTATTGCTTTAAAGGGTCTGCTCACCCAACCTCACCAAACCTCTCAGCCCCAAGAGTGTCCACCCTTATGTCTCATCCAGCTGTCGGTCTAGATATGGTCAATCCAGGTTGCATCACAGCCCCTAAACGAATTGTGTAAGAATTTCTCTCTCTTTCCCTGTCTTTGTATCATGGGTTTTTAAAAGTAATTTATTTTTATAATGGGGTTTAGCTGCTTTTCACGGCTGTGTTTATGCCGCTTTACACCCACTTGACACACTAACAGAGAGATATAAATACATAGGTTTTAAGATTATTACTAGTCAGATATATTCTTGTGCGGTGAATCGGGCGTGTTGAGTCCAGTTCTCTGAGCAAGGAGTAGGTCTTGTCTATTACATATTGGGTTTATGGAACGGTATCTGAGCTAATTTGAAACTCTTGTTTTATGTATCACCCCACCTCACCTTTCCCGTTAAGCAGCCATAGTGTGTTTTCTGCATGTGTGACTCTGTTCTGTTTTGTAATTCAGTTCAAGTGTAACGGTTTTTACATTCCCTCTATAAGTGACACCTTATGAGAAGTGTCCTTTTCTGTGTGACTTATTTCACTTAGAATCGTCTTACCTAAATCCACTCATCATGCTGCTACTAACCTTATGACATTGATTTCATGGCTGAGTGATATTCCATTGTACATAAGGACCATAACTTTTTTATCCATTTTTCGCTTTCCTGGGATATTTAAGGTGGAATGAAGTGGAGGTCCTTGTCAACAGAGCAGCCCTAAACTTTGGGGTGCTTGTGTCTTGCTGATTTTCAATTTTCCCACTTTATCTCCCCATGCGTGGAAGTGCCCTATGCTCTCTAAGCTGTGTTTCTTAGATGTTTCAGGACACACCGTACACTTCTCCAGAGTGGCTGTTGGCAATTTACATCCCACCCATCAGTGTAGCAAGGCTCCCATTTCTCCATGGCCTGTCCTCCATTTCTGGTTTTGACACTTTTTTCAGCATGGCCCTTTTGACCGATGGGAAGCGAGACTTCTTTGTAGCGCTGATTTGCCTTTCCAGGTTGCTTGGTTGGCCAAAAAGGGCGTATGCGTTTTTTCCTGAATATATTCAGGAAAAAACGCATACGCCCTTTTTGGCCAAGGGCATCATTGTCAACGTTTTGCCGCTTTTCATGTGCTTTAAAGGCGATTCGAATCTACCTCCTGAAATCTGTTTCCTGCAATTCTGCCTTGATTTCAAATCCTCTTCTTTGCCTTCCCTCAATATATTTGTGGACGAGAGTTATCATTTATAACTCTGCAGGTTTGTGAATTGCAGTGCCCTGAAGCTCCATTTTACAAGTCGCATTTTTGGGAGCTGGCCGCAAAAGCGCAGGATGGCTTCAGGCCCTGTTCTGGTTCCGGGGGGCAGGCTGAGCCTGTGGTTAATTCTTCTTCCTGATGGGAAAATAGAGTGACCTGTGCCTGTCCCAACACCAAGAGCTAGTCTCTCATTGGTTCCCCGTCTTCCCGTTCATCCTCAGGACAAATTGCAACCTGTACGGAACAGGAGGTTAAAGGTGCTGATGCTCCAAGTAGGGAGATTGCTAGTAAAGTGGCTGGAATGGCGAACCCGAGCACAAGGAGATGAGAAATGAGGTGCGTTTTAGAAACCTTTCCCCATCACACGGTGTACCATCTTCTGGGTTTCTCATGCATGTTTTCGATGTAGGAAGATGCCCTTGAACCTGGAGATTTGGGATCCATGCGATGGGTAGCACGCAGTATTACTTTAAAGGGTCTGCGTTTGCTCACCCAACCTCACCAAACCTCTCAGCCCCAAGAGTGTCCACCCTTATGTCTCATCCAGCTGTGGGTCTAGATATGGTCAATCCAGGTTGCATCACAGCCCCTGAACGAATTGTGTAAGAATTTCTCTCTCTTTCCCTGTCTTTGTTTCATGGGTTTTTTAAAGTAATTTATTTTTATAATGGGGTTTAGCTGCTTTTCACGGCTGTGTTTATGCCGCTTTACACCCACTTGACACACTAACAGAGAGATATCAATACATAGGTTTTAAGATTATTACTAGTCAGATATATTCTTGTGCCGTGAATCGGGCGTGTTGAGTCCAGTTCTCTGAGCAAGGAGTAGGTCTTGTCTATTACATATTGGGTTTATGGAACGGTATCTGAGCTAATTTGAAACTCTTGTTTTATGTATCACCCCACCTCACCTTTCCCGTTAAGCAGCCATAGTGTGTTTTCTGCATGTGTGACTCTGTTCTGTTTTGTAATTCAGTTCAAGTGTAACGGTTTTTACATTCCCTCTATAAGTGACACCTTATGAGAAGTGTCCTTTTCTGTGTGACTTATTTCACTTAGAATCGTCTTACCTAAATCCACTCATCATGCTGCTGCTAGCCTTATGACATTGATTTCATGGCTGAGTGATATTCCATTGTACATAAGGACCACAACTTTTTGATCCATTTTTCGCTTTCCTGGGATATTTAAGGTGGAATGAAGTGGAGGTCCTTGTCAACAGAGCAGCCCTAAACTTTGGGGTGCTTGTGTCTTGCTGATTTTCAATTTTCCCACTTTATCCCCCCATGCGTGGAAGTGCCCTATGCTCTCTAAGCTGTGTTTTTTAGATATTTCAGGACACACCGTACACTTCTCCAGAGTGGCTGTTGGCAATTTACATCCCGCCCATCAGTGTAGCAAGGCTCCCATTTCTCCATGGCCTGTCCTGCATTTCTGGTTTTGACACTTTTTTCAGCATGGCCCTTTTGACCGATGGGAAGCGAGACTTCTTTGTAGCGCTGATTTGCCTTTCCAGGTTGCTTGGTTGGCCAAAAAGGGCGTATGCGTTTTTTCCTGAATATATTCAGGAAAAAACGCATACGCCCTTTTTGGCCAAGGGCATCATTGTCAACGTTTTGCCGCTTTTCATGTGCTTTAAAGGCGATTCGAATCTACCTCCTGAAATCTGTTTCCTGCAATTCTGCCTTGATTTCAAATCCTCTTCTTTGCCTTCCCTCAATATATTTGTGGACGAGAGTTATCATTTATAACTCTGCAGGTTTGTGAATTGCAGTGCCCTGAAGCTCCATTTTACAAGTCGCGTTTTTGGGAGCTGGCCGCAAAAGCGCAGGATGGCTTCAGGCCCTGTTCTGGTTCCGGGGGGCAGGCTGAGCCTGTGGTTAATTCTTCTTCCTGATGGGAAAATAGAGTGACCTGTGCCTGTCCCAACACCAAGAGCTAGTCTCTCATTGGTTCCCCGTCTTCCCGTTCATCCTCAGGACAAATTGCAACCTGTACGGAACAGGAGGTTAAAGGTGCTGATGCTCCAAGTAGGGAGATTGCTAGTAAAGTGGCTGGAATGGCGAACCCGAGCACAAGGAGATGAGAAATTAGGTGCGTTTTAGAAACCTTTCCCCATCACACGGTGTACCATCTTCTGGGTTTCTCATGCATGTTTTCGATGTAGGAAGATGCCCTTGAACCTGGAGATTTGGGACCCATGCGATGGTAGCACACAGTATTGCTTTAAAGGGTCTGCTCACCCAACCTCACCAAACCTCTCAGCCCCAAGAGTGTCCACCCTTATGTCTCATCCAGCTGTCGGTCTAGATATGGTCAATCCAGGTTGCATCACAGCCCCTAAACGAATTGTGTAAGAATTTCTCTCTCTTTCCCTGTCTTTGTTTCATGGGTTTTTAAAAGTAATTTATTTTTATAATGGGGTTTAGCTGCTTTTCACGGCTGTGTTTATGCCGCTTTACACCCACTTGACACACTAACAGAGAGATATAAATACATAGGTTTTAAGATTATTACTAGTCAGATATATTCTTGTGCGGTGAATCGGGCGTGTTGAGTCCAGTTCTCTGAGCAAGGAGTAGGTCTTGTCTATTACATATTGGGTTTATGGAACGGTATCTGAGCTAATTTGAAACTCTTGTTTTATGTATCACCCCACCTCACCTTTCCCGTTAAGCAGCCATAGTGTGTTTTCTGCATGTGTGACTCTGTTCTGTTTTGTAATTCAGTTCAAGTGTAACGGTTTTTACATTCCCTCTATAAGTGACACCTTATGAGAAGTGTCCTTTTCTGTGTGACTTATTTCACTTAGAATCGTCTTACCTAAATCCACTCATCATGCTGCTACTAACCTTATGACATTGATTTCATGGCTGAGTGATATTCCATTGTACATAAGGACCATAACTTTTTTATCCATTTTTCGCTTTCCTGGGATATTTAAGGTGGAATGAAGTGGAGGTCCTTGTCAACAGAGCAGCCCTAAACTTTGGGGTGCTTGTGTCTTGCTGATTTTCAATTTTCCCACTTTATCTCCCCATGCGTGGAAGTGCCCTATGCTCTCTAAGCTGTGTTTCTTAGATGTTTCAGGACACACCGTACACTTCTCCAGAGTGGCTGTTGGCAATTTACATCCCACCCATCAGTGTAGCAAGGCTCCCATTTCTCCATGGCCTGTCCTCCATTTCTGGTTTTGACACTTTTTTCAGCATGGCCCTTTTGACCGATGGGAAGCGAGACTTCTTTGTAGCGCTGATTTGCCTTTCCAGGTTGCTTGGTTGGCCAAAAAGGGCGTATGCGTTTTTTCCTGAATATATTCAGGAAAAAACGCATACGCCCTTTTTGGCCAAGGGCATCATTGTCAACGTTTTGCCGCTTTTCATGTGCTTTAAAGGCGATTCGAATCTACCTCCTGAAATCTGTTTCCTGCAATTCTGCCTTGATTTCAAATCCTCTTCTTTGCCTTCCCTCAATATATTTGTGGACGAGAGTTATCATTTATAACTCTGCAGGTTTGTGAATTGCAGTGCCCTGAAGCTCCATTTTACAAGTCGCATTTTTGGGAGCTGGCCGCAAAAGCGCAGGATGGCTTCAGGCCCTGTTCTGGTTCCGGGGGGCAGGCTGAGCCTGTGGTTAATTCTTCTTCCTGATGGGAAAATAGAGTGACCTGTGCCTGTCCCAACACCAAGAGCTAGTCTCTCATTGGTTCCCCGTCTTCCCGTTCATCCTCAGGACAAATTGCAACCTGTACGGAACAGGAGGTTAAAGGTGCTGATGCTCCAAGTAGGGAGATTGCTAGTAAAGTGGCTGGAATGGCGAACCCGAGCACAAGGAGATGAGAAATGAGGTGCGTTTTAGAAACCTTTCCCCATCACACGGTGTACCATCTTCTGGGTTTCTCATGCATGTTTTCGATGTAGGAAGATGCCCTTGAACCTGGAGATTTGGGATCCATGCGATGGGTAGCACGCAGTATTACTTTAAAGGGTCTGCGTTTGCTCACCCAACCTCACCAAACCTCTCAGCCCCAAGAGTGTCCACCCTTATGTCTCATCCAGCTGTGGGTCTAGATATGGTCAATCCAGGTTGCATCACAGCCCCTGAACGAATTGTGTAAGAATTTCTCTCTCTTTCCCTGTCTTTGTTTCATGGGTTTTTTAAAGTAATTTATTTTTATAATGGGGTTTAGCTGCTTTTCACGGCTGTGTTTATGCCGCTTTACACCCACTTGACACACTAACAGAGAGATATCAATACATAGGTTTTAAGATTATTACTAGTCAGATATATTCTTGTGCGGTGAATCGGGCGTGTTGAGTCCAGTTCTCTGAGCAAGGAGTAGGTCTTGTCTATTACATATTGGGTTTATGGAACGGTATCTGAGCTAATTTGAAACTCTTGTTTTATGTATCACCCCACCTCACCTTTCCCGTTAAGCAGCCATAGTGTGTTTTCTGCATGTGTGACTCTGTTCTGTTTTGTAATTCAGTTCAAGTGTAACGGTTTTTACATTCCCTCTATAAGTGACACCTTATGAGAAGTGTCCTTTTCTGTGTGACTTATTTCACTTAGAATCGTCTTACCTAAATCCACTCATCATGCTGCTGCTAGCCTTATGACATTGATTTCATGGCTGAGTGATATTCCATTGTACATAAGGACCACAACTTTTTGATCCATTTTTCGCTTTCCTGGGATATTTAAGGTGGAATGAAGTGGAGGTCCTTGTCAACAGAGCAGCCCTAAACTTTGGGGTGCTTGTGTCTTGCTGATTTTCAATTTTCCCACTTTATCCCCCCATGCGTGGAAGTGCCCTATGCTCTCTAAGCTGTGTTTTTTAGATATTTCAGGACACACCGTACACTTCTCCAGAGTGGCTGTTGGCAATTTACATCCCGCCCATCAGTGTAGCAAGGCTCCCATTTCTCCATGGCCTGTCCTGCATTTCTGGTTTTGACACTTTTTTCAGCATGGCCCTTTTGACCGATGGGAAGCGAGACTTCTTTGTAGCGCTGATTTGCCTTTCCAGGTTGCTTGGTTGGCCAAAAAGGGCGTATGCGTTTTTTCCTGAATATATTCAGGAAAAAACGCATACGCCCTTTTTGGCCAAGGGCATCATTGTCAACGTTTTGCCGCTTTTCATGTGCTTTAAAGGCGATTCGAATCTACCTCCTGAAATCTGTTTCCTGCAATTCTGCCTTGATTTCAAATCCTCTTCTTTGCCTTCCCTCAATATATTTGTGGACGAGAGTTATCATTTATAACTCTGCAGGTTTGTGAATTGCAGTGCCCTGAAGCTCCATTTTACAAGTCGCGTTTTTGGGAGCTGGCCGCAAAAGCGCAGGATGGCTTCAGGCCCTGTTCTGGTTCCGGGGGGCAGGCTGAGCCTGTGGTTAATTCTTCTTCCTGATGGGAAAATAGAGTGACCTGTGCCTGTCCCAACACCAAGAGCTAGTCTCTCATTGGTTCCCCGTCTTCCCGTTCATCCTCAGGACAAATTGCAACCTGTACGGAACAGGAGGTTAAAGGTGCTGATGCTCCAAGTAGGGAGATTGCTAGTAAAGTGGCTGGAATGGCGAACCCGAGCACAAGGAGATGAGAAATGAGGTGCGTTTTAGAAACCTTTCCCCATCACACGGTGTACCATCTTCTGGGTTTCTCATGCATGTTTTCGATGTAGGAAGATGCCCTTGAACCTGGAGATTTGGGACCCATGCGATGGTAGCACGCAGTATTACTTTAAAGGGTCTGCTCACCCAAACTCACCAAACCTCTCAGCCCCAAGAGTGTCCACCCTTATGTCTCTTCCAGCTGTGGGTCTAGATATGGTCAATCCAGGTTGCATCACAGCCCCTAAACGAATTGTGTAAGAATTTCTCTCTCTTTTCCTGTCTTTGTTTCATGGGTTTTTAAAAGTAATTTATTTTTATAATGGGGTTTAGCTCCTTTTCACGGCTGTGTTTATGCCGCTTTACACCCACTTGACACACTAACAGAGAGATATCAATACATAGGTTTTAAGATTATTACTAGTCAGATATATTCTTGTGCGGTGAATCGGGCGTGTTGAGTCCAGTTCTCTGAGCAAGGAGTAGGTCTTGTCTATTACATATTGGGTTTATGGAACGGTATCTGAGCTAATTTGAAACTCTTGTTTTATGTATCACCCCACCTCACCTTTCCCGTTAAGCAGCCATAGTGTGTTTTCTGCATGTGTGACTCTGTTCTGTTTTGTAATTCAGTTCAAGTGTAACGGTTTTTACATTCCCTCTATAAGTGACACCTTATGAGAAGTGTCCTTTTCTGTGTGACTTATTTCACTTAGAATCGTCTTACCTAAATCCACTCATCATGCTGCTACTAGCCTTATGACATTGATTTCATGGCTGAGTGATATTCCATTGTACATAAGGACCACAACTTTTTGATCCATTTTTCGCTTTCCTGGGATATTTAAGGTGGAATGAAGTGGAGGTCCTTGTCAACAGAGCAGCCCTAAACTTTGGGGTGCTTGTGTCTTGCTGATTTTCAATTTTCCCACTTTATACCCCCATGCGTGGAAGTGCCCTATGCTCTCTAAGCTGTGTTTTTTAGATGTTTCAGGACACACCGTACACTTCTCCAGAGTGGCTGTTGGCGATTTACATCCCGCCCATCAGTGTAGCAAGGCTCCCATTTCTCCATGGCCTGTCCTGCATTTCTGGTTTTGACACTTTTTTCAGCATGGCCCTTTTGACCGATGGGAAGCGAGACTTCTTTGTAGCGCTGATTTGCCTTTCCAGGTTGCTTGGTTGGCCAAAAAGGGCGTATGCGTTTTTTCCTGAATATATTCAGGAAAAAACGCATACGCCCTTTTTGGCCAAGGGCATCATTGTCAACGTTTTGCCGCTTTTCATGTGCTTTAAAGGCGATTCGAATCTACCTCCTGAAATCTGTTTCCTGCAATTCTGCCTTGATTTCAAATCCTCTTCTTTGCCTTCCCTCAATATATTTGTGGACGAGAGTTATCATTTATAACTCTGCAGGTTTGTGAATTGCAGTGCCCTGAAGCTCCATTTTACAAGTCGCGTTTTTGGGAGCTGGCCGCAAAAGCGCAGGATGGCTTCAGGCCCTGTTCTGGTTCCGGGGGCAGGCTGAGCCTGTGGTTAATTCTTCTTCCTGATGGGAAAATAGAGTGACCTGTGCCTGTCCCAACACCAAGAGCTAGTCTCTCATTGGTTCCCCGTCTTCCCGTTCATCCTCAGGACAAATTGCAACCTGTACGGAACAGGAGGTTAAAGGTGCTGATGCTCCAAGTAGGGAGATTGCTAGTAAAGTGGCTGGAATGGCGAACCCGAGCACAAGGAGATGAGAAATGAGGTGCGTTTTAGAAACCTTTCCCCATCACACGGTGTACCATCTTCTGGGTTTCTCATGCATGTTTTCGATGTAGGAAGATGCCCTTGAACCTGGAGATTTGGGATCCATGCGATGGGTAGCACGCAGTATTACTTTAAAGGGTCTGCGTTTGCTCACCCAACCTCACCAAACCTCTCAGCCCCAAGAGTGTCCACCCTTATGTCTCATCCAGCTGTGGGTCTAGATATGGTCAATCCAGGTTGCATCACAGCCCCTGAACGAATTGTGTAAGAATTTCTCTCTCTTTCCCTGTCTTTGTTTCATGGGTTTTTTAAAGTAATTTATTTTTATAATGGGGTTTAGCTGCTTTTCACGGCTGTGTTTATGCCGCTTTACACCCACTTGACACACTAACAGAGAGATATCAATACATAGGTTTTAAGATTATTACTAGTCAGATATATTCTTGTGCGGTGAATCGGGCGTGTTGAGTCCAGTTCTCTGAGCAAGGAGTAGGTCTTGTCTATTACATATTGGGTTTATGGAACGGTATCTGAGCTAATTTGAAACTCTTGTTTTATGTATCACCCCACCTCACCTTTCCCGTTAAGCAGCCATAGTGTGTTTTCTGCATGTGTGACTCTGTTCTGTTTTGTAATTCAGTTCAAGTGTAACGGTTTTTACATTCCCTCTATAAGTGACACCTTATGAGAAGTGTCCTTTTCTGTGTGACTTATTTCACTTAGAATCGTCTTACCTAAATCCACTCATCATGCTGCTGCTAGCCTTATGACATTGATTTCATGGCTGAGTGATATTCCATTGTACATAAGGACCACAACTTTTTGATCCATTTTTCGCTTTCCTGGGATATTTAAGGTGGAATGAAGTGGAGGTCCTTGTCAACAGAGCAGCCCTAAACTTTGGGGTGCTTGTGTCTTGCTGATTTTCAATTTTCCCACTTTATCCCCCCATGCGTGGAAGTGCCCTATGCTCTCTAAGCTGTGTTTTTTAGATATTTCAGGACACACCGTACACTTCTCCAGAGTGGCTGTTGGCAATTTACATCCCGCCCATCAGTGTAGCAAGGCTCCCATTTCTCCATGGCCTGTCCTGCATTTCTGGTTTTGACACTTTTTTCAGCATGGCCCTTTTGACCGATGGGAAGCGAGACTTCTTTGTAGCGCTGATTTGCCTTTCCAGGTTGCTTGGTTGGCCAAAAAGGGCGTATGCGTTTTTTCCTGAATATATTCAGGAAAAAACGCATACGCCCTTTTTGGCCAAGGGCATCATTGTCAACGTTTTGCCGCTTTTCATGTGCTTTAAAGGCGATTCGAATCTACCTCCTGAAATCTGTTTCCTGCAATTCTGCCTTGATTTCAAATCCTCTTCTTTGCCTTCCCTCAATATATTTGTGGACGAGAGTTATCATTTATAACTCTGCAGGTTTGTGAATTGCAGTGCCCTGAAGCTCCATTTTACAAGTCGCGTTTTTGGGAGCTGGCCGCAAAAGCGCAGGATGGCTTCAGGCCCTGTTCTGGTTCCGGGGGGCAGGCTGAGCCTGTGGTTAATTCTTCTTCCTGATGGGAAAATAGAGTGACCTGTGCCTGTCCCAACACCAAGAGCTAGTCTCTCATTGGTTCCCCGTCTTCCCGTTCATCCTCAGGACAAATTGCAACCTGTACGGAACAGGAGGTTAAAGGTGCTGATGCTCCAAGTAGGGAGATTGCTAGTAAAGTGGCTGGAATGGCGAACCCGAGCACAAGGAGATGAGAAATGAGGTGCGTTTTAGAAACCTTTCCCCATCACACGGTGTACCATCTTCTGGGTTTCTCATGCATGTTTTCGATGTAGGAAGATGCCCTTGAACCTGGAGATTTGGGACCCATGCGATGGTAGCACGCAGTATTACTTTAAAGGGTCTGCTCACCCAAACTCACCAAACCTCTCAGCCCCAAGAGTGTCCACCCTTATGTCTCTTCCAGCTGTGGGTCTAGATATGGTCAATCCAGGTTGCATCACAGCCCCTAAACGAATTGTGTAAGAATTTCTCTCTCTTTTCCTGTCTTTGTTTCATGGGTTTTTAAAAGTAATTTATTTTTATAATGGGGTTTAGCTGCTTTTCACGGCTGTGTTTATGCCGCTTTACACCCACTTGACACACTAACAGAGAGATATCAATACATAGGTTTTAAGATTATTACTAGTCAGATATATTCTTGTGCGGTGAATCGGGCGTGTTGAGTCCAGTTCTCTGAGCAAGGAGTAGGTCTTGTCTATTACATATTGGGTTTATGGAACGGTATCTGAGCTAATTTGAAACTCTTGTTTTATGTATCACCCCACCTCACCTTTCCCGTTAAGCAGCCATAGTGTGTTTTCTGCATGTGTGACTCTGTTCTGTTTTGTAATTCAGTTCAAGTGTAACGGTTTTTACATTCCCTCTATAAGTGACACCTTATGAGAAGTGTCCTTTTCTGTGTGACTTATTTCACTTAGAATCGTCTTACCTAAATCCACTCATCATGCTGCTACTAGCCTTATGACATTGATTTCATGGCTGAGTGATATTCCATTGTACATAAGGACCACAACTTTTTGATCCATTTTTCGCTTTCCTGGGATATTTAAGGTGGAATGAAGTGGAGGTCCTTGTCAACAGAGCAGCCCTAAACTTTGGGGTGCTTGTGTCTTGCTGATTTTCAATTTTCCCACTTTATACCCCCATGCGTGGAAGTGCCCTATGCTCTCTAAGCTGTGTTTTTTAGATGTTTCAGGACACACCGTACACTTCTCCAGAGTGGCTGTTGGCGATTTACATCCCGCCCATCAGTGTAGCAAGGCTCCCATTTCTCCATGGCCTGTCCTGCATTTCTGGTTTTGACACTTTTTTCAGCATGGCCCTTTTGACCGATGGGAAGCGAGACTTCTTTGTAGCGCTGATTTGCCTTTCCAGGTTGCTTGGTTGGCCAAAAAGGGCGTATGCGTTTTTTCCTGAATATATTCAGGAAAAAACGCATACGCCCTTTTTGGCCAAGGGCATCATTGTCAACGTTTTGCCGCTTTTCATGTGCTTTAAAGGCGATTCGAATCTACCTCCTGAAATCTGTTTCCTGCAATTCTGCCTTGATTTCAAATCCTCTTCTTTGCCTTCCCTCAATATATTTGTGGACGAGAGTTATCATTTATAACTCTGCAGGTTTGTGAATTGCAGTGCCCTGAAACTCCATTTTACAAGTCGCTTTTTTGGGAGCTGGCCGCAAAAGCGCAGGATGGCTTCAGGCCCAGTTCTGGTTCCGGGGGGCAGGCTGAGCCTGTGGTTAATTCTTCTTCCTGATGGGAAAATAGAGTGACCTGTGCCTGTCCCAACACCAAGAGCTAGTCTCTCATTGGTTCCCCGTCTTCCCGTTCATCCTCAGGACAAATTGCAACCTGTACGGAACAGGAGGTTAAAGGTGCTGATGCTCCAAGTAGGGAGATTGCTAGTAAAGTGGATGGAATGGCGAACCCGAGCACAAGGAGATGAGAAATGAGGTGCGTTTTAGAAACCTTTCCCCATCACACGGTGTACCATCTTCTGGGTTTCTCATGCATGTTTTCTATGTAGGAAGATGCCCTTGAACCTGGAGATTTGGGACCCATGCGATGGGTAGCACGCAGTATTACTTTAAAGGGTCTGCGTTTGCTCACCCAACCTCACCAAACCTCTCAGCCCCAAGAGTGTCCACCCTTATGTCTCATCCAGCTGTCGGTCTAGATATGGTCAATCCAGGTTGCATCACAGCCCCTGAACGAATTGTGTAAGAATTTCTCTCTCTTTCCCTGTCTTTGTTTCATGGGTTTTTAAAAGTAATTTATTTTTATAATGGGGTTTAGCTGCTTTTCACGGCTGTGTTTATGCCGCTTTACACCCACTTGACACACTAACAGAGAGATATCAATACATAGGTTTTAAGATTATTACTAGTCAGATATATTCTTGTGCGGTGAATCGGGCGTGTTGAGTCCAGTTCTCTGAGCAAGGAGTAGGTCTTGTCTATTACATATTGGGTTTATGGAACGGTATCTGAGCTAATTTGAAACTCTTGTTTTATGTATCACCCCACCTCACCTTTCCCGTTAAGCAGCCATAGTGTGTTTTCTGCATGTGTGACTCTGTTCTGTTTTGTAATTCAGTTCAAGTGTAACGGTTTTTACATTCCCTCTATAAGTGACACCTTATGAGAAGTGTCCTTTTCTGTGTGACTTATTTCACTTAGAATCGTCTTACCTAAATCCACTCATCATGCTGCTACTAGCCTTATGACATTGATTTCATGGCTGAGTGATATTCCATTGTACATAAGGACCACAACTTTTTGATCCATTTTTCGCTTTCCTGGGATATTTAAGGTGGAATGAAGTGGAGGTCCTTGTCAACAGAGCAGCCCTAAACTTTGGGGTGCTTGTGTCTTGCTGATTTTCAATTTTCCCACTTTATCCCCCCATGCGTGGAAGTGCCCTATGCTCTCTAAGCTGTGTTTTTTAGATGTTTCAGGACACACCGTACACTTCTCCAGAGTGGCTGTTGGCGATTTACATCCCGCCCATCAGTGAAGCAATGCTCCCATTTCTCCATGGCCTGTCCTGCATTTCTGGTTTTGACACTTTTTTCAGCATGGCCCTTTTGACCGATGGGAAGCGAGACTTCTTTGTAGCGCTGATTTGCCTTTCCAGGTTGCTTGGTTGGCCAAAAAGGGCGTATGCGTTTTTTCCTGAATATATTCAGGAAAAAACGCATACGCCCTTTTTGGCCAAGGGCATCATTGTCAACGTTTTGCCGCTTTTCATGTGCTTTAAAGGCGATTCGAATCTACCTCCTGAAATCTGTTTCCTGCAATTCTGCCTTGATTTCAAATCCTCTTCTTTGCCTTCCCTCAATATATTTGTGGACGAGAGTTATCATTTATAACTCTGCAGGTTTGTGAATTGCAGTGCCCTGAAGCTCCATTTTACAAGTCACGTTTTTGGGAGCTGGCCGCAAAAGCGCAGGATGGCTTCAGGCGCTGTTCCGGTTCCGGGGGGCAGGCTGAGCCTGTGGTTAATTCTTCTTCCTGATGGGAAAATAGAGTGACCTGTGCCTGTCCCAACACCAAGAGCTAGTCTCTCATTGGTTCCCCGTCTTCCCGTTCATCCTCAGGACAAATTGCAACCTGTACGAAACAGGAGGTTAAAGGTGCTGATGCTCCAAGTAGGGAGATTGCTAGTAAAGTGGATGGAATGGCGAACCCGAGCACAAGGAGATGAGAAATGAGGTGCGTTTTAGAAACCTTTCCCCATCACACTTTGTACCATCTTCTGGGTTTCTCATGCATGTTTTCGATGTAGGAAGATGCCCTTGAACCTGGAGATTTGGGACCCATGCGATGGGTAGCACGCAGTATTACTTTAAAGGGTCTGCGTTTGCTCACCCAGCCTCACCAAACCTCTCAGCCCCAAGAGTGTCCACCCTTATGTCTCATCCAGCTGTGGGTCTAGATATGGTCAATCCAGGTTGCATCACAGCCCCTGAACGAATTGTGTAAGAATTTCTCTCTCTTTCCCTGTCTTTGTTTCATGGGTTTTTAAAAGTAATTTATTTTTATAATGGGGTTTAGCTGCTTTTCACGGCTGTGTTTATGCCGCTTTACACCCACTTGACACACTAACAGAGAGATATCAATACATAGGTTTTAAGATTATTACTAGTCAGATATATTCTTGTGCGGTGAATCGGGCGTGTTGAGTCCAGTTCTCTGAGCAAGGAGTAGGTCTTGTCTATTACATATTGGGTTTATGGAACGGTATCTGAGCTAATTTGAAACTCTTGTTTTATGTATCACCCCACCTCACCTTTCCCGTTAAGCAGCCATAGTGTGTTTTCTGCATGTGTGACTCTGTTCTGTTTTGTAATTCAGTTCAAGTGTAACGGTTTTTACATTCCCTCTATAAGTGACACCTTATGAGAAGTGTCCTTTTCTGTGTGACTTATTTCACTTAGAATCGTCTTACCTAAATCCACTCATCATGCTGCTGCTAGCCTTATGACATTGATTTCATGGCTGAGTGATATTCCATTGTACATAAGGACCACAACTTTTTGATCCATTTTTCGCTTTCCTGGGATATTTAAGGTGGAATGAAGTGGAGGTCCTTGTCAACAGAGCAGCCCTAAACTTTGGGGTGCTTGTGTCTTGCTGATTTTCAATTTTCCCACTTTATCCCCCCATGCGTGGAAGTGCCCTATGCTCTCTAAGCTGTGTTTTTTAGATATTTCAGGACACACCGTACACTTCTCCAGAGTGGCTGTTGGCAATTTACATCCCGCCCATCAGTGTAGCAAGGCTCCCATTTCTCCATGGCCTGTCCTGCATTTCTGGTTTTGACACTTTTTTCAGCATGGCCCTTTTGACCGATGGGAAGCGAGACTTCTTTGTAGCGCTGATTTGCCTTTCCAGGTTGCTTGGTTGGCCAAAAAGGGCGTATGCGTTTTTTCCTGAATATATTCAGGAAAAAACGCATACGCCCTTTTTGGCCAAGGGCATCATTGTCAACGTTTTGCCGCTTTTCATGTGCTTTAAAGGCGATTCGAATCTACCTCCTGAAATCTGTTTCCTGCAATTCTGCCTTGATTTCAAATCCTCTTCTTTGCCTTCCCTCAATATATTTGTGGACGAGAGTTATCATTTATAACTCTGCAGGTTTGTGAATTGCAGTGCCCTGAAGCTCCATTTTACAAGTCGCGTTTTTGGGAGCTGGCCGCAAAAGCGCAGGATGGCTTCAGGCCCTGTTCTGGTTCCGGGGGGCAGGCTGAGCCTGTGGTTAATTCTTCTTCCTGATGGGAAAATAGAGTGACCTGTGCCTGTCCCAACACCAAGAGCTAGTCTCTCATTGGTTCCCCGTCTTCCCGTTCATCCTCAGGACAAATTGCAACCTGTACGGAACAGGAGGTTAAAGGTGCTGATGCTCCAAGTAGGGAGATTGCTAGTAAAGTGGCTGGAATGGCGAACCCGAGCACAAGGAGATGAGAAATGAGGTGCGTTTTAGAAACCTTTCCCCATCACACGGTGTACCATCTTCTGGGTTTCTCATGCATGTTTTCGATGTAGGAAGATGCCCTTGAACCTGGAGATTTGGGACCCATGCGATGGTAGCACGCAGTATTACTTTAAAGGGTCTGCTCACCCAAACTCACCAAACCTCTCAGCCCCAAGAGTGTCCACCCTTATGTCTCTTCCAGCTGTGGGTCTAGATATGGTCAATCCAGGTTGCATCACAGCCCCTAAACGAATTGTGTAAGAATTTCTCTCTCTTTTCCTGTCTTTGTTTCATGGGTTTTTAAAAGTAATTTATTTTTATAATGGGGTTTAGCTCCTTTTCACGGCTGTGTTTATGCCGCTTTACACCCACTTGACACACTAACAGAGAGATATCAATACATAGGTTTTAAGATTATTACTAGTCAGATATATTCTTGTGCGGTGAATCGGGCGTGTTGAGTCCAGTTCTCTGAGCAAGGAGTAGGTCTTGTCTATTACATATTGGGTTTATGGAACGGTATCTGAGCTAATTTGAAACTCTTGTTTTATGTATCACCCCACCTCACCTTTCCCGTTAAGCAGCCATAGTGTGTTTTCTGCATGTGTGACTCTGTTCTGTTTTGTAATTCAGTTCAAGTGTAACGGTTTTTACATTCCCTCTATAAGTGACACCTTATGAGAAGTGTCCTTTTCTGTGTGACTTATTTCACTTAGAATCGTCTTACCTAAATCCACTCATCATGCTGCTACTAGCCTTATGACATTGATTTCATGGCTGAGTGATATTCCATTGTACATAAGGACCACAACTTTTTGATCCATTTTTCGCTTTCCTGGGATATTTAAGGTGGAATGAAGTGGAGGTCCTTGTCAACAGAGCAGCCCTAAACTTTGGGGTGCTTGTGTCTTGCTGATTTTCAATTTTCCCACTTTATACCCCCATGCGTGGAAGTGCCCTATGCTCTCTAAGCTGTGTTTTTTAGATGTTTCAGGACACACCGTACACTTCTCCAGAGTGGCTGTTGGCGATTTACATCCCGCCCATCAGTGTAGCAAGGCTCCCATTTCTCCATGGCCTGTCCTGCATTTCTGGTTTTGACACTTTTTTCAGCATGGCCCTTTTGACCGATGGGAAGCGAGACTTCTTTGTAGCGCTGATTTGCCTTTCCAGGTTGCTTGGTTGGCCAAAAAGGGCGTATGCGTTTTTTCCTGAATATATTCAGGAAAAAACGCATACGCCCTTTTTGGCCAAGGGCATCATTGTCAACGTTTTGCCGCTTTTCATGTGCTTTAAAGGCGATTCGAATCTACCTCCTGAAATCTGTTTCCTGCAATTCTGCCTTGATTTCAAATCCTCTTCTTTGCCTTCCCTCAATATATTTGTGGACGAGAGTTATCATTTATAACTCTGCAGGTTTGTGAATTGCAGTGCCCTGAAGCTCCATTTTACAAGTCGCGTTTTTGGGAGCTGGCCGCAAAAGCGCAGGATGGCTTCAGGCCCTGTTCTGGTTCCGGGGGCAGGCTGAGCCTGTGGTTAATTCTTCTTCCTGATGGGAAAATAGAGTGACCTGTGCCTGTCCCAACACCAAGAGCTAGTCTCTCATTGGTTCCCCGTCTTCCCGTTCATCCTCAGGACAAATTGCAACCTGTACGGAACAGGAGGTTAAAGGTGCTGATGCTCCAAGTAGGGAGATTGCTAGTAAAGTGGCTGGAATGGCGAACCCGAGCACAAGGAGATGAGAAATGAGGTGCGTTTTAGAAACCTTTCCCCATCACACGGTGTACCATCTTCTGGGTTTCTCATGCATGTTTTCGATGTAGGAAGATGCCCTTGAACCTGGAGATTTGGGATCCATGCGATGGGTAGCACGCAGTATTACTTTAAAGGGTCTGCGTTTGCTCACCCAACCTCACCAAACCTCTCAGCCCCAAGAGTGTCCACCCTTATGTCTCATCCAGCTGTGGGTCTAGATATGGTCAATCCAGGTTGCATCACAGCCCCTGAACGAATTGTGTAAGAATTTCTCTCTCTTTCCCTGTCTTTGTTTCATGGGTTTTTTAAAGTAATTTATTTTTATAATGGGGTTTAGCTGCTTTTCACGGCTGTGTTTATGCCGCTTTACACCCACTTGACACACTAACAGAGAGATATCAATACATAGGTTTTAAGATTATTACTAGTCAGATATATTCTTGTGCGGTGAATCGGGCGTGTTGAGTCCAGTTCTCTGAGCAAGGAGTAGGTCTTGTCTATTACATATTGGGTTTATGGAACGGTATCTGAGCTAATTTGAAACTCTTGTTTTATGTATCACCCCACCTCACCTTTCCCGTTAAGCAGCCATAGTGTGTTTTCTGCATGTGTGACTCTGTTCTGTTTTGTAATTCAGTTCAAGTGTAACGGTTTTTACATTCCCTCTATAAGTGACACCTTATGAGAAGTGTCCTTTTCTGTGTGACTTATTTCACTTAGAATCGTCTTACCTAAATCCACTCATCATGCTGCTGCTAGCCTTATGACATTGATTTCATGGCTGAGTGATATTCCATTGTACATAAGGACCACAACTTTTTGATCCATTTTTCGCTTTCCTGGGATATTTAAGGTGGAATGAAGTGGAGGTCCTTGTCAACAGAGCAGCCCTAAACTTTGGGGTGCTTGTGTCTTGCTGATTTTCAATTTTCCCACTTTATCCCCCCATGCGTGGAAGTGCCCTATGCTCTCTAAGCTGTGTTTTTTAGATATTTCAGGACACACCGTACACTTCTCCAGAGTGGCTGTTGGCAATTTACATCCCGCCCATCAGTGTAGCAAGGCTCCCATTTCTCCATGGCCTGTCCTGCATTTCTGGTTTTGACACTTTTTTCAGCATGGCCCTTTTGACCGATGGGAAGCGAGACTTCTTTGTAGCGCTGATTTGCCTTTCCAGGTTGCTTGGTTGGCCAAAAAGGGCGTATGCGTTTTTTCCTGAATATATTCAGGAAAAAACGCATACGCCCTTTTTGGCCAAGGGCATCATTGTCAACGTTTTGCCGCTTTTCATGTGCTTTAAAGGCGATTCGAATCTACCTCCTGAAATCTGTTTCCTGCAATTCTGCCTTGATTTCAAATCCTCTTCTTTGCCTTCCCTCAATATATTTGTGGACGAGAGTTATCATTTATAACTCTGCAGGTTTGTGAATTGCAGTGCCCTGAAGCTCCATTTTACAAGTCGCGTTTTTGGGAGCTGGCCGCAAAAGCGCAGGATGGCTTCAGGCCCTGTTCTGGTTCCGGGGGGCAGGCTGAGCCTGTGGTTAATTCTTCTTCCTGATGGGAAAATAGAGTGACCTGTGCCTGTCCCAACACCAAGAGCTAGTCTCTCATTGGTTCCCCGTCTTCCCGTTCATCCTCAGGACAAATTGCAACCTGTACGGAACAGGAGGTTAAAGGTGCTGATGCTCCAAGTAGGGAGATTGCTAGTAAAGTGGCTGGAATGGCGAACCCGAGCACAAGGAGATGAGAAATGAGGTGCGTTTTAGAAACCTTTCCCCATCACACGGTGTACCATCTTCTGGGTTTCTCATGCATGTTTTCGATGTAGGAAGATGCCCTTGAACCTGGAGATTTGGGACCCATGCGATGGTAGCACGCAGTATTACTTTAAAGGGTCTGCTCACCCAAACTCACCAAACCTCTCAGCCCCAAGAGTGTCCACCCTTATGTCTCTTCCAGCTGTGGGTCTAGATATGGTCAATCCAGGTTGCATCACAGCCCCTAAACGAATTGTGTAAGAATTTCTCTCTCTTTTCCTGTCTTTGTTTCATGGGTTTTTAAAAGTAATTTATTTTTATAATGGGGTTTAGCTCCTTTTCACGGCTGTGTTTATGCCGCTTTACACCCACTTGACACACTAACAGAGAGATATCAATACATAGGTTTTAAGATTATTACTAGTCAGATATATTCTTGTGCGGTGAATCGGGCGTGTTGAGTCCAGTTCTCTGAGCAAGGAGTAGGTCTTGTCTATTACATATTGGGTTTATGGAACGGTATCTGAGCTAATTTGAAACTCTTGTTTTATGTATCACCCCACCTCACCTTTCCCGTTAAGCAGCCATAGTGTGTTTTCTGCATGTGTGACTCTGTTCTGTTTTGTAATTCAGTTCAAGTGTAACGGTTTTTACATTCCCTCTATAAGTGACACCTTATGAGAAGTGTCCTTTTCTGTGTGACTTATTTCACTTAGAATCGTCTTACCTAAATCCACTCATCATGCTGCTACTAGCCTTATGACATTGATTTCATGGCTGAGTGATATTCCATTGTACATAAGGACCACAACTTTTTGATCCATTTTTCGCTTTCCTGGGATATTTAAGGTGGAATGAAGTGGAGGTCCTTGTCAACAGAGCAGCCCTAAACTTTGGGGTGCTTGTGTCTTGCTGATTTTCAATTTTCCCACTTTATACCCCCATGCGTGGAAGTGCCCTATGCTCTCTAAGCTGTGTTTTTTAGATGTTTCAGGACACACCGTACACTTCTCCAGAGTGGCTGTTGGCGATTTACATCCCGCCCATCAGTGTAGCAAGGCTCCCATTTCTCCATGGCCTGTCCTGCATTTCTGGTTTTGACACTTTTTTCAGCATGGCCCTTTTGACCGATGGGAAGCGAGACTTCTTTGTAGCGCTGATTTGCCTTTCCAGGTTGCTTGGTTGGCCAAAAAGGGCGTATGCGTTTTTTCCTGAATATATTCAGGAAAAAACGCATACGCCCTTTTTGGCCAAGGGCATCATTGTCAACGTTTTGCCGCTTTTCATGTGCTTTAAAGGCGATTCGAATCTACCTCCTGAAATCTGTTTCCTGCAATTCTGCCTTGATTTCAAATCCTCTTCTTTGCCTTCCCTCAATATATTTGTGGACGAGAGTTATCATTTATAACTCTGCAGGTTTGTGAATTGCAGTGCCCTGAAGCTCCATTTTACAAGTCGCGTTTTTGGGAGCTGGCCGCAAAAGCGCAGGATGGCTTCAGGCCCTGTTCTGGTTCCGGGGGCAGGCTGAGCCTGTGGTTAATTCTTCTTCCTGATGGGAAAATAGAGTGACCTGTGCCTGTCCCAACACCAAGAGCTAGTCTCTCATTGGTTCCCCGTCTTCCCGTTCATCCTCAGGACAAATTGCAACCTGTACGGAACAGGAGGTTAAAGGTGCTGATGCTCCAAGTAGGGAGATTGCTAGTAAAGTGGCTGGAATGGCGAACCCGAGCACAAGGAGATGAGAAATGAGGTGCGTTTTAGAAACCTTTCCCCATCACACGGTGTACCATCTTCTGGGTTTCTCATGCATGTTTTCGATGTAGGAAGATGCCCTTGAACCTGGAGATTTGGGACCCATGCGATGGGTAGCACGCAGTATTACTTTAAAGGGTCTGCGTTTGCTCACCCAACCTCACCAAACCTCTCAGCCCCAAGAGTGTCCACCCTTATGTCTCATCCAGCTGTGGGTCTAGATATGGTCAATCCAGGTTGCATCACAGCCCCTGAACGAATTGTGTAAGAATTTCTCTCTCTTTCCCTGTCTTTGTTTCATGGGTTTTTAAAAGTAATTTATTTTTATAATGGGGTTTAGCTGCTTTTCACGGCTGTGTTTATGCCGCTTTACACCCACTTGACACACTAACAGAGAGATATCAATACATAGGTTTTAAGATTATTACTAGTCAGATATATTCTTGTGCGGTGAATCGGGCGTGTTGAGTCCAGTTCTCTGAGCAAGGAGTAGGTCTTGTCTATTACATATTGGGTTTATGGAACGGTATCTGAGCTAATTTGAAACTCTTGTTTTATGTATCACCCCACCTCACCTTTCCCGTTAAGCAGCCATAGTGTGTTTTCTGCATGTGTAACTCTGTTCTGTTTTGTAATTCAGTTCTAGTGTAACGGTTTTTACATTCCCTCTATAAGTGACACCTTATGAGAAGTGTCCTTTTCTGTGTGACTTATTTCACTTAGAATCGTCTTACCTAAATCCACTCATCATGCTGCTACTAGCCTTATGACATTGATTTCATGGCTGAGTGATATTCCATTGTACATAAGGACCACAACTTTTTGATCCATTTTTCGCTTTCCTGGGATATTTAAGGTGGAATGAAGTGGAGGTCCTTGTCAACAGAGCAGCCCTAAACTTTGGGGTGCTTGTGTCTTGCTGATTTTCAATTTTCCCACTTTATCCCCCCATGCGTGGAAGTGCCCTATGCTCTCTAAGCTGTGTTTTTTAGATGTTTCAGGACACACCGTACACTTCTCCAGAGTGGCTGTTGGCGATTTACATCCCGCCCATCAGTGTAGCAAGGCTCCCATTTCTCCATGGCCTGTCCTGCATTTCTGGTTTTGACACTTTTTTCAGCATGGCCCTTTTGACCGATGGGAAGCGAGACTTCTTTGTAGCGCTGATTTGCCTTTCCAGGTTGCTTGGTTGGCCAAAAAGGGCGTATGCGTTTTTTCCTGAATATATTCAGGAAAAAACGCATACGCCCTTTTTGGCCAAGGGCATCATTGTCAACGTTTTGCCGCTTTTCATGTGCTTTAAAGGCGATTCGAATCTACCTCCTGAAATCTGTTTCCTGCAATTCTGCCTTGATTTCAAATCCTCTTCTTTGCCTTCCCTCAATATATTTGTGGACGAGAGTTATCATTTATAACTCTGCAGGTTTGTGAATTGCAGTGCCCTGAAGCTCCATTTTACAAGTCGCGTTTTTGGGAGCTGGCCGCAAAAGCGCAGGATGGCTTCAGGCCCTGTTCTGGTTCCGGGGGCAGGCTGAGCCTGTGGTTAATTCTTCTTCCTGATGGGAAAATAGAGTGACCTGTGCCTGTCCCAACACCAAGAGCTAGTCTCTCATTGGTTCCCCGTCTTCCCGTTCATCCTCAGGACAAATTGCAACCTGTACGGAACAGGAGGTTAAAGGTGCTGATGCTCCAAGTAGGGAGATTGCTAGTAAAGTGGCTGGAATGGCGAACCCGAGCACAAGGAGATGAGAAATGAGGTGCGTTTTAGAAACCTTTCCCCATCACACGGTGTACCATCTTCTGGGTTTCTCATGCATGTTTTCGATGTAGGAAGATGCCCTTGAACCTGGAGATTTGGGACCCATGCGATGGGTAGCACGCAGTATTACTTTAAAGGGTCTGCGTTTGCTCACCCAACCTCACCAAACCTCTCAGCCCCAAGAGTGTCCACCCTTACGTCTCATCCAGCTGTGGGTCTAGATATGGTCAATCCAGGTTGCATCACAGCCCCTGAACGAATTGTGTAAGAATTTCTCTCTCTTTCCCTGTCTTTGTTTCATGGGTTTTTAAAAGTAATTTATTTTTATAATGGGGTTTAGCTGCTTTTCACGGCTGTGTTTATGCCGCTTTACACCCACTTGACACACTAACAGAGAGATATCAATACATAGGTTTTAAGATTATTACTAGTCAGATATATTCTTGTGCGGTGAATCGGGCGTGTTGAGTCCAGTTCTCTGAGCAAGGAGTAGGTCTTGTCTATTACATATTGGGTTTATGGAACGGTATCTGAGCTAATTTGAAACTCTTGTTTTATGTATCACCCCACCTCACCTTAACCGTTAAGCAGCCATAGTGTGTTTTCTGCATGTGTGACTCTGTTCTGTTTTGTAATTCAGTTCAAGTGTAACGGTTTTTACATTCCCTCTATAAGTGATACCTTATGAGAAGTGTCCTTTTCTGTGTGACTTATTTCACTTAGAATCGTCTTACCTAAATCCACTCATCATGCTGCTACTAGCCTTATGACATTGATTTCATGGCTGAGTGATATTCCATTGTACATAAGGACCACAACTTTTTGATCCATTTTTCGCTTTCCTGGGATATTTAAGGTGGAATGAAGTGGAGGTCCTTGTCAACAGAGCAGCCCTAAACTTTGGGGTGCTTGTGTCTTGCTGATTTTCAATTTTCCCACTTTATCCCCCCATGCGTGGAAGTGCCCTATGCTCTCTAAGCTGTGTTTTTTAGATGTTTCAGGACACACCGTACACTTCTCCAGAGTGGCTGTTGGCAATTTACATCCCACCCATCAGTGTAGCAAGGCTCCCATTTCTCCATGGCCTGTCCTGCATTTCTGGTTTTGACACTTTTTTCAGCATGGCCCTTTTGACTGATGGGAAGCGAGACTTCTTTGTAGCGCTGATTTGCCTTTCCAGGTTGCTTGGTTGGCCAAAAAGGGCGTATGCGTTTTTTCCTGAATATATTCAGGAAAAAACGCATACGCCCTTTTTGGCCAAGGGCATCATTGTCAACGTTTTGCCGCTTTTCATGTGCTTTAAAGGCGATTCGAATCTACCTCCTGAAATCTGTTTCCTGCAATTCTGCCTTGATTTCAAATCCTCTTCTTTGCCTTCCCTCAATATATTTGTGGACGAGAGTTATCATTTATAACTCTGCAGGTTTGTGAATTGCAGTGCCCTGAAACTCCATTTTACAAGTCGCTTTTTTGGGAGCTGGCCGCAAAAGCGCAGGATGGCTTCAGGCCCAGTTCTGGTTCCGGGGGGCAGGCTGAGCCTGTGGTTAATTCTTCTTCCTGATGGGAAAATAGAGTGACCTGTGCCTGTCCCAACACCAAGAGCTAGTCTCTCATTGGTTCCCCGTCTTCCCGTTCATCCTCAGGACAAATTGCAACCTGTACGGAACAGGAGGTTAAAGGTGCTGATGCTCCAAGTAGGGAGATTGCTAGTAAAGTGGATGGAATGGCGAACCCGAGCACAAGGAGATGAGAAATGAGGTGCGTTTTAGAAACCTTTCCCCATCACACGGTGTACCATCTTCTGGGTTTCTCATGCATGTTTTCTATGTAGGAAGATGCCCTTGAACCTGGAGATTTGGGACCCATGCGATGGGTAGCACGCAGTATTACTTTAAAGGGTCTGCGTTTGCTCACCCAACCTCACCAAACCTCTCAGCCCCAAGAGTGTCCACCCTTATGTCTCATCCAGCTGTCGGTCTAGATATGGTCAATCCAGGTTGCATCACAGCCCCTGAACGAATTGTGTAAGAATTTCTCTCTCTTTCCCTGTCTTTGTTTCATGGGTTTTTAAAAGTAATTTATTTTTATAATGGGGTTTAGCTGCTTTTCACGGCTGTGTTTATGCCGCTTTACACCCACTTGACACACTAACAGAGAGATATCAATACATAGGTTTTAAGATTATTACTAGTCAGATATATTCTTGTGCGGTGAATCGGGCGTGTTGAGTCCAGTTCTCTGAGCAAGGAGTAGGTCTTGTCTATTACATATTGGGTTTATGGAACGGTATCTGAGCTAATTTGAAACTCTTGTTTTATGTATCACCCCACCTCACCTTTCCCGTTAAGCAGCCATAGTGTGTTTTCTGCATGTGTGACTCTGTTCTGTTTTGTAATTCAGTTCAAGTGTAACGGTTTTTACATTCCCTCTATAAGTGACACCTTATGAGAAGTGTCCTTTTCTGTGTGACTTATTTCACTTAGAATCGTCTTACCTAAATCCACTCATCATGCTGCTACTAGCCTTATGACATTGATTTCATGGCTGAGTGATATTCCATTGTACATAAGGACCACAACTTTTTGATCCATTTTTCGCTTTCCTGGGATATTTAAGGTGGAATGAAGTGGAGGTCCTTGTCAACAGAGCAGCCCTAAACTTTGGGGTGCTTGTGTCTTGCTGATTTTCAATTTTCCCACTTTATCCCCCCATGCGTGGAAGTGCCCTATGCTCTCTAAGCTGTGTTTTTTAGATGTTTCAGGACACACCGTACACTTCTCCAGAGTGGCTGTTGGCGATTTACATCCCGCCCATCAGTGAAGCAATGCTCCCATTTCTCCATGGCCTGTCCTGCATTTCTGGTTTTGACACTTTTTTCAGCATGGCCCTTTTGACCGATGGGAAGCGAGACTTCTTTGTAGCGCTGATTTGCCTTTCCAGGTTGCTTGGTTGGCCAAAAAGGGCGTATGCGTTTTTTCCTGAATATATTCAGGAAAAAACGCATACGCCCTTTTTGGCCAAGGGCATCATTGTCAACGTTTTGCCGCTTTTCATGTGCTTTAAAGGCGATTCGAATCTACCTCCTGAAATCTGTTTCCTGCAATTCTGCCTTGATTTCAAATCCTCTTCTTTGCCTTCCCTCAATATATTTGTGGACGAGAGTTATCATTTATAACTCTGCAGGTTTGTGAATTGCAGTGCCCTGAAGCTCCATTTTACAAGTCACGTTTTTGGGAGCTGGCCGCAAAAGCGCAGGATGGCTTCAGGCGCTGTTCCGGTTCCGGGGGGCAGGCTGAGCCTGTGGTTAATTCTTCTTCCTGATGGGAAAATAGAGTGACCTGTGCCTGTCCCAACACCAAGAGCTAGTCTCTCATTGGTTCCCCGTCTTCCCGTTCATCCTCAGGACAAATTGCAACCTGTACGAAACAGGAGGTTAAAGGTGCTGATGCTCCAAGTAGGGAGATTGCTAGTAAAGTGGATGGAATGGCGAACCCGAGCACAAGGAGATGAGAAATGAGGTGCGTTTTAGAAACCTTTCCCCATCACACTTTGTACCATCTTCTGGGTTTCTCATGCATGTTTTCGATGTAGGAAGATGCCCTTGAACCTTGAGATTTGGGACCCATGCGATGGGTAGCACGCAGTATTACTTTAAAGGGTCTGCGTTTGCTCACCCAGCCTCACCAAACCTCTCAGCCCCAAGAGTGTCCACCCTTATGTCTCATCCAGCTGTGGGTCTAGATATGGTCAATCCAGGTTGCATCACAGCCCCTGAACGAATTGTGTAAGAATTTCTCTCTCTTTCCCTGTCTTTGTTTCATGGGTTTTTAAAAGTAATTTATTTTTATAATGGGGTTTAGCTGCTTTTCACGGCTGTGTTTATGCCGCTTTACACCCACTTGACACACTAACAGAGAGATATCAATACATAGGTTTTAAGATTATTACTAGTCAGATATATTCTTGTGCGGTGAATCGGGCGTGTTGAGTCCAGTTCTCTGAGCAAGGAGTAGGTCTTGTCTATTACATATTGGGTTTATGGAACGGTATCTGAGCTAATTTGAAACTCTTGTTTTATGTATCACCCCACCTCACCTTTCCCGTTAAGCAGCCATAGTGTGTTTTCTGCATGTGTGACTCTGTTCTGTTTTGTAATTCAGTTCAAGTGTAACGGTTTTTATATTCCCTCTATAAGTGACACCTTACGAGAAGTGTCCTTTTCTGTGTGACTTATTTCACTTAGAATCGTCTTACCTAAATCCACTCATCATGCTGCTACTAGCCTTATGACATTGATTTCATGGCTGAGTGATATTCCATTGTACATAAGGACCACAACTTTTTGATCCATTTTTCGCTTTCCTGGGATATTTAAGGTGGAATGAAGTGGAGGTCCTTGTCAACAGAGCAGCCCTAAACTTTGGGGTGCTTGTGTCTTGCTGATTTTCAATTTTCCCACTTTATCCCCCCATGCGTGGAAGTGCCCTATGCTCTCTAAGCTGTGTTTTTTAGATGTTTCAGGACACACCGTACACTTCTCCAGAGTGGCTGTTGGCGATTTACATCCCGCCCATCAGTGTAGCAAGGCTCCCATTTCTCCATGGCCTGTCCTGCATTTCTGGTTTTGACACTTTTTTCAGCATGGCCCTTTTGACCGATGGGAAGCGAGACTTCTTTGTAGCGCTGATTTGCCTTTCCAGGTTGCTTGGTTGGCCAAAAAGGGCGTATGCGTTTTTTCCTGAATATATTCAGGAAAAAACGCATACGCCCTTTTTGGCCAAGGGCATCATTGTCAACGTTTTGCCGCTTTTCATGTGCTTTAAAGGCGATTCGAATCTACCTCCTGAAATCTGTTTCCTGCAATTCTGCCTTGATTTCAAATCCTCTTCTTTGCCTTCCCTCAATATATTTGTGGACGAGAGTTATCATTTATAACTCTGCAGGTTTGTGAATTGCAGTGCCCTGAAGCTCCATTTTACAAGTCGCGTTTTTGGGAGCTGGCCGCAAAAGCGCAGGATGGCTTCAGGCCCTGTTCTGGTTCCGGGGGCATGCTGAGCCTGTGGTTAATTCTTCTTCCTGATGGGAAAATAGAGTGACCTGTGCCTGTCCCAACACCAAGAGCTAGTCTCTCATTGGTTCCCCGTCTTCCCGTTCATCCTCAGGACAAATTGCAACCTGTACGGAACAGGAGGTTAAAGGTGCTGATGCTCCAAGTAGGGAGATTGCTAGTAAAGTGGCTGGAATGGCGAACCCGAGCACAAGGAGATGAGAAATGAGGTGCGTTTTAGAAACCTTTCCCCATCACACGGTGTACCATCTTCTGGGTTTCTCATGCATGTTTTCGATGTAGGAAGATGCCCTTGAACCTGGAGATTTGGGACCCATGCGATGGGTAGCACGCAGTATTACTTTAAAGGGTCTGCGTTTGCTCACCCAACCTCACCAAACCTCTCAGCCCCAAGAGTGTCCACCCTTATGTCTCATCCAGCTGTGGGTCTAGATATGGTCAATCCAGGTTGCATCACAGCCCCTGAACGAATTGTGTAAGAATTTCTCTCTCTTTCCCTGTCTTTGTTTCATGGGTTTTTAAAAGTAATTTATTTTTATAATGGGGTTTAGCTGCTTTTCACGGCTGTGTTTATGCCGCTTTACACCCACTTGACACACTAACAGAGAGATATCAATACATAGGTTTTAAGATTATTACTAGTCAGATATATTCTTGTGCGGTGAATCGGGCGTGTTGAGTCCAGTTCTCTGAGCAAGGAGTAGGTCTTGTCTATTACATATTGGGTTTATGGAACGGTATCTGAGCTAATTTGAAACTCTTGTTTTATGTATCACCCCACCTCACCTTTCCCGTTAAGCAGCCATAGTGTGTTTTCTGCATGTGTGACTCTGTTCTGTTTTGTAATTCAGTTCAAGTGTAACGGTTTTTACATTCCCTCTATAAGTGACACCTTATGAGAAGTGTCCTTTTCTGTGTGACTTATTTCACTTAGAATCGTCTTACCTAAATCCACTCATCATGCTGCTACTAACCTTATGACATTGATTTCATGGCTGAGTGATATTCCATTGTACATAAGGACCACAACTTTTTGATCCATTTTTCGCTTTCCTGGGATATTTAAGGTGGAATGAAGTGGAGGTCCTTGTCAACAGAGCAGCCCTAAACTTTGGGGTGCTTGTGTCTTGCTGATTTTCAATTTTCCCACTTTATCCCCCCATGCGTGGAAGTGCCCTATGCTCTCTAAGCTGTGTTTTTTAGATGTTTCAGGACACACCGTACACTTCTCCAGAGTGGCTGTTGGCGATTTACATCCCGCCCATCAGTGAAGCAATGCTCCCATTTCTCCATGGCCTGTCCTGCATTTCTGGTTTTGACACTTTTTTCAGCATGGCCCTTTTGACCGATGGGAAGCGAGACTTCTTTGTAGCGCTGATTTGCCTTTCCAGGTTGCTTGGTTGGCCAAAAAGGGCGTATGCGTTTTTTCCTGAATATATTCAGGAAAAAACGCATACGCCCTTTTTGGCCAAGGGCATCATTGTCAACGTTTTGCCGCTTTTCATGTGCTTTAAAGGCGATTCGAATCTACCTCCTGAAATCTGTTTCCTGCAATTCTGCCTTGATTTCAAATCCTCTTCTTTGCCTTCCCTCAATATATTTGTGGACGAGAGTTATCATTTATAACTCTGCAGGTTTGTGAATTGCAGTGCCCTGAAGCTCCATTTTACAAGTCACGTTTTTGGGAGCTGGCCGCAAAAGCGCAGGATGGCTTCAGGCGCTGTTCCGGTTCCGGGGGGCAGGCTGAGCCTGTGGTTAATTCTTCTTCCTGATGGGAAAATAGAGTGACCTGTGCCTGTCCCAACACCAAGAGCTAGTCTCTCATTGGTTCCCCGTCTTCCCGTTCATCCTCAGGACAAATTGCAACCTGTACGAAACAGGAGGTTAAAGGTGCTGATGCTCCAAGTAGGGAGATTGCTAGTAAAGTGGATGGAATGGCGAACCCGAGCACAAGGAGATGAGAAATGAGGTGCGTTTTAGAAACCTTTCCCCATCACACTTTGTACCATCTTCTGGGTTTCTCATGCATGTTTTCGATGTAGGAAGATGCCCTTGAACCTTGAGATTTGGGACCCATGCGATGGGTAGCACGCAGTATTACTTTAAAGGGTCTGCGTTTGCTCACCCAGCCTCACCAAACCTCTCAGCCCCAAGAGTGTCCACCCTTATGTCTCATCCAGCTGTGGGTCTAGATATGGTCAATCCAGGTTGCATCACAGCCCCTGAACGAATTGTGTAAGAATTTCTCTCTCTTTCCCTGTCTTTGTTTCATGGGTTTTTAAAAGTAATTTATTTTTATAATGGGGTTTAGCTGCTTTTCACGGCTGTGTTTATGCCGCTTTACACCCACTTGACACACTAACAGAGAGATATCAATACATAGGTTTTAAGATTATTACTAGTCAGATATATTCTTGTGCGGTGAATCGGGCGTGTTGAGTCCAGTTCTCTGAGCAAGGAGTAGGTCTTGTCTATTACATATTGGGTTTATGGAACGGTATCTGAGCTAATTTGAAACTCTTGTTTTATGTATCACCCCACCTCACCTTTCCCGTTAAGCAGCCATAGTGTGTTTTCTGCATGTGTGACTCTGTTCTGTTTTGTAATTCAGTTCAAGTGTAACGGTTTTTATATTCCCTCTATAAGTGACACCTTACGAGAAGTGTCCTTTTCTGTGTGACTTATTTCACTTAGAATCGTCTTACCTAAATCCACTCATCATGCTGCTACTAGCCTTATGACATTGATTTCATGGCTGAGTGATATTCCATTGTACATAAGGACCACAACTTTTTGATCCATTTTTCGCTTTCCTGGGATATTTAAGGTGGAATGAAGTGGAGGTCCTTGTCAACAGAGCAGCCCTAAACTTTGGGGTGCTTGTGTCTTGCTGATTTTCAATTTTCCCACTTTATCCCCCCATGCGTGGAAGTGCCCTATGCTCTCTAAGCTGTGTTTTTTAGATGTTTCAGGACACACCGTACACTTCTCCAGAGTGGCTGTTGGCGATTTACATCCCGCCCATCAGTGTAGCAAGGCTCCCATTTCTCCATGGCCTGTCCTGCATTTCTGGTTTTGACACTTTTTTCAGCATGGCCCTTTTGACCGATGGGAAGCGAGACTTCTTTGTAGCGCTGATTTGCCTTTCCAGGTTGCTTGGTTGGCCAAAAAGGGCGTATGCGTTTTTTCCTGAATATATTCAGGAAAAAACGCATACGCCCTTTTTGGCCAAGGGCATCATTGTCAACGTTTTGCCGCTTTTCATGTGCTTTAAAGGCGATTCGAATCTACCTCCTGAAATCTGTTTCCTGCAATTCTGCCTTGATTTCAAATCCTCTTCTTTGCCTTCCCTCAATATATTTGTGGACGAGAGTTATCATTTATAACTCTGCAGGTTTGTGAATTGCAGTGCCCTGAAGCTCCATTTTACAAGTCGCGTTTTTGGGAGCTGGCCGCAAAAGCGCAGGATGGCTTCAGGCCCTGTTCTGGTTCCGGGGGCATGCTGAGCCTGTGGTTAATTCTTCTTCCTGATGGGAAAATAGAGTGACCTGTGCCTGTCCCAACACCAAGAGCTAGTCTCTCATTGGTTCCCCGTCTTCCCGTTCATCCTCAGGACAAATTGCAACCTGTACGGAACAGGAGGTTAAAGGTGCTGATGCTCCAAGTAGGGAGATTGCTAGTAAAGTGGCTGGAATGGCGAACCCGAGCACAAGGAGATGAGAAATGAGGTGCGTTTTAGAAACCTTTCCCCATCACACGGTGTACCATCTTCTGGGTTTCTCATGCATGTTTTCGATGTAGGAAGATGCCCTTGAACCTGGAGATTTGGGACCCATGCGATGGGTAGCACGCAGTATTACTTTAAAGGGTCTGCGTTTGCTCACCCAACCTCACCAAACCTCTCAGCCCCAAGAGTGTCCACCCTTATGTCTCATCCAGCTGTGGGTCTAGATATGGTCAATCCAGGTTGCATCACAGCCCCTGAACGAATTGTGTAAGAATTTCTCTCTCTTTCCCTGTCTTTGTTTCATGGGTTTTTAAAAGTAATTTATTTTTATAATGGGGTTTAGCTGCTTTTCACGGCTGTGTTTATGCCGCTTTACACCCACTTGACACACTAACAGAGAGATATCAATACATAGGTTTTAAGATTATTACTAGTCAGATATATTCTTGTGCGGTGAATCGGGCGTGTTGAGTCCAGTTCTCTGAGCAAGGAGTAGGTCTTGTCTATTACATATTGGGTTTATGGAACGGTATCTGAGCTAATTTGAAACTCTTGTTTTATGTATCACCCCACCTCACCTTTCCCGTTAAGCAGCCATAGTGTGTTTTCTGCATGTGTGACTCTGTTCTGTTTTGTAATTCAGTTCAAGTGTAACGGTTTTTACATTCCCTCTATAAGTGACACCTTATGAGAAGTGTCCTTTTCTGTGTGACTTATTTCACTTAGAATCGTCTTACCTAAATCCACTCATCATGCTGCTACTAACCTTATGACATTGATTTCATGGCTGAGTGATATTCCATTGTACATAAGGACCATAACTTTTTTATCCATTTTTCGCTTTCCTGGGATATTTAAGGTGGAATGAAGTGGAGGTCCTTGTCAACAGAGCAGCCCTAAACTTTGGGGTGCTTGTGTCTGGCTGATTTTCAATTTTCCCACTTTATCTCCCCATGCGTGGAAGTGCCCTATGCTCTCTAAGCTGTGTTTCTTAGATGTTTCAGGACACACCGTACACTTCTCCAGAGTGGCTGTTGGCAATTTACATCCCACCCATCAGTGTAGCAAGGCTCCCATTTCTCCATGGCCTGTCCTCCATTTCTGGTTTTGACACTTTTTTCAGCATGGCCCTTTTGACCGATGGGAAGCGAGACTTCTTTGTAGCGCTGATTTGCCTTTCCAGGTTGCTTGGTTGGCCAAAAAGGGCGTATGCGTTTTTTCCTGAATATATTCAGGAAAAAACGCATACGCCCTTTTTGGCCAAGGGCATCATTGTCAACGTTTTGCCGCTTTTCATGTGCTTTAAAGGCGATTCGAATCTACCTCCTGAAATCTGTTTCCTGCAATTCTGCCTTGATTTCAAATCCTCTTCTTTGCCTTCCCTCAATATATTTGTGGACGAGAGTTATCATTTATAACTCTGCAGGTTTGTGAATTGCAGTGCCCTGAAGCTCCATTTTACAAGTCGCATTTTTGGGAGCTGGCCGCAAAAGCGCAGGATGGCTTCAGGCCCTGTTCTGGTTCCGGGGGGCAGGCTGAGCCTGTGGTTAATTCTTCTTCCTGATGGGAAAATAGAGTGACCTGTGCCTGTCCCAACACCAAGAGCTAGTCTCTCATTGGTTCCCCGTCTTCCCGTTCATCCTCAGGACAAATTGCAACCTGTACGGAACAGGAGGTTAAAGGTGCTGATGCTCCAAGTAGGGAGATTGCTAGTAAAGTGGCTGGAATGGCGAACCCGAGCACAAGGAGATGAGAAATGAGGTGCGTTTTAGAAACCTTTCCCCATCACACGGTGTACCATCTTCTGGGTTTCTCATGCATGTTTTCGATGTAGGAAGATGCCCTTGAACCTGGAGATTTGGGATCCATGCGATGGGTAGCACGCAGTATTACTTTAAAGGGTCTGCGTTTGCTCACCCAACCTCACCAAACCTCTCAGCCCCAAGAGTGTCCACCCTTATGTCTCATCCAGCTGTGGGTCTAGATATGGTCAATCCAGGTTGCATCACAGCCCCTGAACGAATTGTGTAAGAATTTCTCTCTCTTTCCCTGTCTTTGTTTCATGGGTTTTTTAAAGTAATTTATTTTTATAATGGGGTTTAGCTGCTTTTCACGGCTGTGTTTATGCCGCTTTACACCCACTTGACACACTAACAGAGAGATATCAATACATAGGTTTTAAGATTATTACTAGTCAGATATATTCTTGTGCGGTGAATCGGGCGTGTTGAGTCCAGTTCTCTGAGCAAGGAGTAGGTCTTGTCTATTACATATTGGGTTTATGGAACGGTATCTGAGCTAATTTGAAACTCTTGTTTTATGTATCACCCCACCTCACCTTTCCCGTTAAGCAGCCATAGTGTGTTTTCTGCATGTGTGACTCTGTTCTGTTTTGTAATTCAGTTCAAGTGTAACGGTTTTTACATTCCCTCTATAAGTGACACCTTATGAGAAGTGTCCTTTTCTGTGTGACTTATTTCACTTAGAATCGTCTTACCTAAATCCACTCATCATGCTGCTGCTAGCCTTATGACATTGATTTCATGGCTGAGTGATATTCCATTGTACATAAGGACCACAACTTTTTGATCCATTTTTCGCTTTCCTGGGATATTTAAGGTGGAATGAAGTGGAGGTCCTTGTCAACAGAGCAGCCCTAAACTTTGGGGTGCTTGTGTCTTGCTGATTTTCAATTTTCCCACTTTATCCCCCCATGCGTGGAAGTGCCCTATGCTCTCTAAGCTGTGTTTTTTAGATATTTCAGGACACACCGTACACTTCTCCAGAGTGGCTGTTGGCAATTTACATCCCGCCCATCAGTGTAGCAAGGCTCCCATTTCTCCATGGCCTGTCCTGCATTTCTGGTTTTGACACTTTTTTCAGCATGGCCCTTTTGACCGATGGGAAGCGAGACTTCTTTGTAGCGCTGATTTGCCTTTCCAGGTTGCTTGGTTGGCCAAAAAGGGCGTATGCGTTTTTTCCTGAATATATTCAGGAAAAAACGCATACGCCCTTTTTGGCCAAGGGCATCATTGTCAACGTTTTGCCGCTTTTCATGTGCTTTAAAGGCGATTCGAATCTACCTCCTGAAATCTGTTTCCTGCAATTCTGCCTTGATTTCAAATCCTCTTCTTTGCCTTCCCTCAATATATTTGTGGACGAGAGTTATCATTTATAACTCTGCAGGTTTGTGAATTGCAGTGCCCTGAAGCTCCATTTTACAAGTCGCGTTTTTGGGAGCTGGCCGCAAAAGCGCAGGATGGCTTCAGGCCCTGTTCTGGTTCCGGGGGGCAGGCTGAGCCTGTGGTTAATTCTTCTTCCTGATGGGAAAATAGAGTGACCTGTGCCTGTCCCAACACCAAGAGCTAGTCTCTCATTGGTTCCCCGTCTTCCCGTTCATCCTCAGGACAAATTGCAACCTGTACGGAACAGGAGGTTAAAGGTGCTGATGCTCCAAGTAGGGAGATTGCTAGTAAAGTGGCTGGAATGGCGAACCCGAGCACAAGGAGATGAGAAATGAGGTGCGTTTTAGAAACCTTTCCCCATCACACGGTGTACCATCTTCTGGGTTTCTCATGCATGTTTTCGATGTAGGAAGATGCCCTTGAACCTGGAGATTTGGGACCCATGCGATGGTAGCACGCAGTATTACTTTAAAGGGTCTGCTCACCCAACCTCACCAAACCTCTCAGCCCCAAGAGTGTCCACCCTTATGTCTCATCCAGCTGTGGGTCTAGATATGGTCAATCCAGGTTGCATCACAGCCCCTAAACGAATTGTGTAAGAATTTCTCTCTCTTTTCCTGTCTTTGTTTCATGGGTTTTTAAAAGTAATTTATTTTTATAATGGGGTTTAGCTCCTTTTCACGGCTGTGTTTATGCCGCTTTACACCCACTTGACACACTAACAGAGAGATATCAATACATAGGTTTTAAGATTATTACTAGTCAGGTATATTCTTGTGCGGTGAATCGGGCGTGTTGAGTCCAGTTCTCTGAGCAAGGAGTAGGTCTTGTCTATTACATATTGGGTTTATGGAACGGTATCTGAGCTAATTTGAAACTCTTGTTTTATGTATCACCCCACCTCACCTTTCCCGTTAAGCAGCCATAGTGTGTTTTCTGCATGTGTGACTCTGTTCTGTTTTGTAATTCAGTTCTAGTGTAACGGTTTTTACATTCCCTCTATAAGTGACACCTTATGAGAAGTGTCCTTTTCTGTGTGACTTATTTCACTTAGAATCGTCTTACCTAAATCCACTCATCATGCTGCTACTAGCCTTATGACATTGATTTCATGGCTGAGTGATATTCCATTGTACATAAGGACCACAACTTTTTGATCCATTTTTCGCTTTCCTGGGATATTTAAGGTGGAATGAAGTGGAGGTCCTTGTCAACAGAGCAGCCCTAAACTTTGGGGTGCTTGTGTCTTGCTGATTTTCAATTTTCCCACTTTATCCCCCCATGCGTGGAAGTGCCCTATGCTCTCTAAGCTGTGTTTTTTAGATGTTTCAGGACACACCGTACACTTCTCCAGAGTGGCTGTTGGCGATTTACATCCCGCCCATCAGTGTAGCAAGGCTCCCATTTCTCCATGGCCTGTCCTGCATTTCTGGTTTTGACACTTTTTTCAGCATGGCCCTTTTGACCGATGGGAAGCGAGACTTCTTTGTAGCGCTGATTTGCCTTTCCAGGTTGCTTGGTTGGCCAAAAAGGGCGTATGCGTTTTTTCCTGAATATATTCAGGAAAAAACGCATACGCCCTTTTTGGCCAAGGGCATCATTGTCAACGTTTTGCCGCTTTTCATGTGCTTTAAAGGCGATTCGAATCTACCTCCTGAAATCTGTTTCCTGCAATTCTGCCTTGATTTCAAATCCTCTTCTTTGCCTTCCCTCAATATATTTGTGGACGAGAGTTATCATTTATAACTCTGCAGGTTTGTGAATTGCAGTGCCCTGAAGCTCCATTTTACAAGTCGCGTTTTTGGGAGCTGGCCGCAAAAGCGCAGGATGGCTTCAGGCCCTGTTCTGGTTCCGGGGGCAGGCTGAGCCTGTGGTTAATTCTTCTTCCTGATGGGAAAATAGAGTGACCTGTGCCTGTCCCAACACCAAGAGCTAGTCTCTCATTGGTTCCCCGTCTTCCCGTTCATCCTCAGGACAAATTGCAACCTGTACGGAACAGGAGGTTAAAGGTGCTGATGCTCCAAGTAGGGAGATTGCTAGTAAAGTGGCTGGAATGGCGAACCCGAGCACAAGGAGATGAGAAATGAGGTGCGTTTTAGAAACCTTTCCCCATCACACGGTGTACCATCTTCTGGGTTTCTGATGCATGTTTTCGATGAAGGAAGATTCCCTTGAACCTGGAGATTTGGGACCCATGCGATGGGTAGCACGCAGTATTACTTTAAAGGGTCTGCGTTTGCTCACCCAACCTCACCAAACCTCTCAGCCCCAAGAGTGTCCACCCTTATGTCTCATCCAGCTGTGGGTCTAGATATGGTCAATCCAGGTTGCATCACAGCCCCTGAACGAATTGTGTAAGAATTTCTCTCTCTTTCCCTGTCTTTGTTTCATGGGTTTTTTAAAGTAATTTATTTTTATAATGGGGTTTAGCTGCTTTTCACGGCTGTGTTTATGCCGCTTTACACCCACTTGACACACTAACAGAGAGATATCAATACATAGGTTTTAAGATTATTACTAGTCAGATATATTCTTGTGCGGTGAATCGGGCGTGTTGAGTCCAGTTCTCTGAGCAAGGAGTAGGTCTTGTCTATTACATATTGGGTTTATGGAACGGTATCTGAGCTAATTTGAAACTCTTGTTTTATGTATCACCCCACCTCACCTTTCCCGTTAAGCAGCCATAGTGTGTTTTCTGCATGTGTGACTCTGTTCTGTTTTGTAATTCAGTTCAAGTGTAACGGTTTTTACATTCCCTCTATAAGTGACACCTTATGAGAAGTGTCCTTTTCTGTGTGACTTATTTCACTTAGAATCGTCTTACCTAAATCCACTCATCATGCTGCTGCTAGCCTTATGACATTGATTTCATGGCTGAGTGATATTCCATTGTACATAAGGACCACAACTTTTTGATCCATTTTTCGCTTTCCTGGGATATTTAAGGTGGAATGAAGTGGAGGTCCTTGTCAACAGAGCAGCCCTAAACTTTGGGGTGCTTGTGTCTTGCTGATTTTCAATTTTCCCACTTTATCCCCCCATGCGTGGAAGTGCCCTATGCTCTCTAAGCTGTGTTTTTTAGATATTTCAGGACACACCGTACACTTCTCCAGAGTGGCTGTTGGCAATTTACATCCTGCCCATCAGTGTAGCAAGGCTCCCATTTCTCCATGGCCTGTCCTGCATTTCTGGTTTTGACACTTTTTTCAGCATGGCCCTTTTGACCGATGGGAAGCGAGACTTCTTTGTAGCGCTGATTTGCCTTTCCAGGTTGCTTGGTTGGCCAAAAAGGGCGTATGCGTTTTTTCCTGAATATATTCAGGAAAAAACGCATACGCCCTTTTTGGCCAAGGGCATCATTGTCAACGTTTTGCCGCTTTTCATGTGCTTTAAAGGCGATTCGAATCTACCTCCTGAAATCTGTTTCCTGCAATTCTGCCTTGATTTCAAATCCTCTTCTTTGCCTTCCCTCAATATATTTGTGGACGAGAGTTATCATTTATAACTCTGCAGGTTTGTGAATTGCAGTGCCCTGAAGCTCCATTTTACAAGTCGCGTTTTTGGGAGCTGGCCGCAAAAGCGCAGGATGGCTTCAGGCCCTGTTCTGGTTCCGGGGGGCAGGCTGAGCCTGTGGTTAATTCTTCTTCCTGATGGGAAAATAGAGTGACCTGTGCCTGTCCCAACACCAAGAGCTAGTCTCTCATTGGTTCCCCGTCTTCCCGTTCATCCTCAGGACAAATTGCAACCTGTACGGAACAGGAGGTTAAAGGTGCTGATGCTCCAAGTAGGGAGATTGCTAGTAAAGTGGCTGGAATGGCGAACCCGAGCACAAGGAGATGAGAAATGAGGTGCGTTTTAGAAACCTTTCCCCATCACACGGTGTACCATCTTCTGGGTTTCTCATGCATGTTTTCGATGTAGGAAGATGCCCTTGAACCTGGAGATTTGGGACCCATGCGATGGTAGCACGCAGTATTACTTTAAAGGGTCTGCTCACCCAACCTCACCAAACCTCTCAGCCCCAAGAGTGTCCACCCTTATGTCTCATCCAGCTGTGGGTCTAGATATGGTCAATCCAGGTTGCATCACAGCCCCTAAACGAATTGTGTAAGAATTTCTCTCTCTTTTCCTGTCTTTGTTTCATGGGTTTTTAAAAGTAATTTATTTTTATAATGGGGTTTAGCTCCTTTTCACGGCTGTGTTTATGCCGCTTTACACCCACTTGACACACTAACAGAGAGATATCAATACATAGGTTTTAAGATTATTACTAGTCAGATATATTCTTGTGCGGTGAATCGGGCGTGTTGAGTCCAGTTCTCTGAGCAAGGAGTAGGTCTTGTCTATTACATATTGGGTTTATGGAACGGTATCTGAGCTAATTTGAAACTCTTGTTTTATGTATCACCCCACCTCACCTTTCCCGTTAAGCAGCCATAGTGTGTTTTCTGCATGTGTGACTCTGTTCTGTTTTGTAATTCAGTTCAAGTGTAACGGTTTTTACATTCCCTCTATAAGTGACACCTTATGAGAAGTGTCCTTTTCTGTGTGACTTATTTCACTTAGAATCGTCTTACCTAAATCCACTCATCATGCTGCTACTAGCCTTATGACATTGATTTCATGGCTGAGTGATATTCCATTGTACATAAGGACCACAACTTTTTGATCCATTTTTCGCTTTCCTGGGATATTTAAGGTGGAATGAAGTGGAGGTCCTTGTCAACAGAGCAGCCCTAAACTTTGGGGTGCTTGTGTCTTGCTGATTTTCAATTTTCCCACTTTATACCCCCATGCGTGGAAGTGCCCTATGCTCTCTAAGCTGTGTTTTTTAGATGTTTCAGGACACACCGTACACTTCTCCAGAGTGGCTGTTGGCGATTTACATCCCGCCCATCAGTGTAGCAAGGCTCCCATTTCTCCATGGCCTGTCCTGCATTTCTGGTTTTGACACTTTTTTCAGCATGGCCCTTTTGACCGATGGGAAGCGAGACTTCTTTGTAGCGCTGATTTGCCTTTCCAGGTTGCTTGGTTGGCCAAAAAGGGCGTATGCGTTTTTTCCTGAATATATTCAGGAAAAAACGCATACGCCCTTTTTGGCCAAGGGCATCATTGTCAACGTTTTGCCGCTTTTCATGTGCTTTAAAGGCGATTCGAATCTACCTCCTGAAATCTGTTTCCTGCAATTCTGCCTTGATTTCAAATCCTCTTCTTTGCCTTCCCTCAATATATTTGTGGACGAGAGTTATCATTTATAACTCTGCAGGTTTGTGAATTGCAGTGCCCTGAAGCTCCATTTTACAAGTCGCGTTTTTGGGAGCTGGCCGCAAAAGCGCAGGATGGCTTCAGGCCCTGTTCTGGTTCCGGGGGCAGGCTGAGCCTGTGGTTAATTCTTCTTCCTGATGGGAAAATAGAGTGACCTGTGCCTGTCCCAACACCAAGAGCTAGTCTCTCATTGGTTCCCCGTCTTCCCGTTCATCCTCAGGACAAATTGCAACCTGTACGGAACAGGAGGTTAAAGGTGCTGATGCTCCAAGTAGGGAGATTGCTAGTAAAGTGGATGGAATGGCGAACCCGAGCACAAGGAGATGAGAAATGAGGTGCGTTTTAGAAACCTTTCCCCATCACACTTTGTACCATCTTCTGGGTTTCTCATGCATGTTTTCTATGTAGGAAGATGCCCTTGAACCTGGAGATTTGGGACCCATGCGATGGGTAGCACGCAGTATTACTTTAAAGGGTCTGCGTTTGCTCACCCAACCTCACCAAACCTCTCAGCCCCAAGAGTGTCCACCCTTATGTCTCATCCAGCTGTCGGTCTAGATATGGTCAATCCAGGTTGCATCACAGCCCCTGAACGAATTGTGTAAGAATTTCTCTCTCTTTCCCTGTCTTTGTTTCATGGGTTTTTAAAAGTAATTTATTTTTATAATGGGGTTTAGCTGCTTTTCACGGCTGTGTTTATGCCGCTTTACACCCACTTGACACACTAACAGAGAGATATCAATACATAGGTTTTAAGATTATTACTAGTCAGATATATTCTTGTGCGGTGAATCGGGCGTGTTGAGTCCAGTTCTCTGAGCAAGGAGTAGGTCTTGTCTATTACATATTGGGTTTATGGAACGGTATCTGAGCTAATTTGAAACTCTTGTTTTATGTATCACCCCACCTCACCTTTCCCGTTAAGCAGCCATAGTGTGTTTTCTGCATGTGTGACTCTGTTCTGTTTTGTAATTCAGTTCAAGTGTAACGGTTTTTACATTCCCTCTATAAGTGACACCTTATGAGAAGTGTCCTTTTCTGTGTGACTTATTTCACTTAGAATCGTCTTACCTAAATCCACTCATCATGCTGCTGCTAGCCTTATGACATTGATTTCATGGCTGAGTGATATTCCATTGTACATAAGGACCACAACTTTTTGATCCATTTTTCGCTTTCCTGGGATATTTAAGGTGGAATGAAGTGGAGGTCCTTGTCAACAGAGCAGCCCTAAACTTTGGGGTGCTTGTGTCTTGCTGATTTTCAATTTTCCCACTTTATCCCCCCATGCGTGGAAGTGCCCTATGCTCTCTAAGCTGTGTTTTTTAGATGTTTCAGGACACACCGTACACTTCTCCAGAGTGGCTGTTGGCAATTTACATCCCGCCCATCAGTGTAGCAAGGCTCCCATTTCTCCATGGCCTGTCCTGCATTTCTGGTTTTGAAACTTTTTTCAGCATGGCCCTTTTGACCGATGGGAAGCGAGACTTCTTTGTAGCGCTGATTTGCCTTTCCAGGTTGCTTGGTTGGCCAAAAAGGGCGTATGCGTTTTTTCCTGAATATATTCAGGAAAAAACGCATACGCCCTTTTTGGCCAAGGGCATCATTGTCAACGTTTTGCCGCTTTTCATGTGCTTTAAAGGCGATTCGAATCTACCTCCTGAAATCTGTTTCCTGCAATTCTGCCTTGATTTCAAATCCTCTTCTTTGCCTTCCCTCAATATATTTGTGGACGAGAGTTATCATTTATAACTCTGCAGGTTTGTGAATTGCAGTGCCCTGAAGCTCCATTTTACAAGTCGCATTTTTGGGAGCTGGCCCCAAAAGAGCAGGATGGCTTCAGGCCCTGTTCTGGTTCCGGGGGGCAGGCTGAGACTGTGGTTAATTCTTCTTCCTGATGGGAAAATAGAGTGACCTGTGCCTGTCCCAACACCAAGAGCTAGTCTCTCATTGGTTCCCCATCTTCCCGTTCATCCTCAGGACAAATTGCAACCTGTACGGAACAGGAGGTTAAAGGTGCTGATGCTCCAAGTAGGGAGATTGCTAGTAAAGTGGCTGGAATGGCGAACCCGAGCACAAGGAGATGAGAAATGAGGTGCGTTTTAGAAACCTTTCCCCATCACATGGTGTACCATCTTCTGGGTTTCTCATGCATGTTTTCGATGTAGGAAGATGCCCTTGAACCTGGAGATTTGGGACCCATGCGATGGGTAGCACGCAGTATTACTTTAAAGGGTCTGCGTTTGCTCACCCAACCTCACCAAACCTCTCAGCCCCAAGAGTGTCCACCCTTATGTCTCATCCAGCTGTGGGTCTAGATATGGTCAATCCAGGTTGCATCACAGCCCCTGACCGAATTGTGTAAGAATTTCTCTCTCTTTCCCTGTTTGTGTTTCATGGGTTTTTAAAAGTAATTTATTTTTATAATGGGGTTTAGCTGCTTTTCACGGCTGTGTTTATGCCGCTTTACACCCACTTGACAGACTAACAGAGAGATATCAATACATAGGTTTTAAGATTATTACTAGTCAGATATATTCTTGTGCGGTGAATCGGGCGTGTTGAGTCCAGTTCTCTGAGCAAGGAGTAGGTCTTGTCTATTACATATTGGGTTTATGGAACGGTATCTGAGCTAATTTGAAACTCTTGTTTTATGTATCACCCCACCTCACCTTTCCCGTTAAGCAGCCATAGTGTGTTTTCTGCATGTGTGACTCTGTTCTGTTTTGTAATTCAGTTCTAGTGTAACGGTTTTTACATTCCCTCTATAAGTGACACCTTATGAGAAGTGTCCTTTTCTGTGTGACTTATTTCACTTAGAATCGTCTTACCTAAATCCACTCATCATGCTGCTACTAGCCTTATGACATTGATTTCATGGCTGAGTGATATTCCATTGTACATAAGGACCACAACTTTTTGATCCATTTTTCGCTTTCCTGGGATATTTAAGGTGGAATGAAGTGGAGGTCCTTGTCAACAGAGCAGCCCTAAACTTTGGGGTGCTTGTGTCTTGCTGATTTTCAATTTTCCCACTTTATCCCCCCATGCGTGGAAGTGCCCTATGCTCTCTAAGCTGTGTTTTTTAGATGTTTCAGGACACACCGTACACTTCTCCAGAGTGGCTGTTGGCGATTTACATCCCGCCCATCAGTGTAGCAAGGCTCCCATTTCTCCATGGCCTGTCCTGCATTTCTGGTTTTGACACTTTTTTCAGCATGGCCCTTTTGACCGATGGGAAGCGAGACTTCTTTGTAGCGCTGATTTGCCTTTCCAGGTTGCTTGGTTGGCCAAAAAGGGCGTATGCGTTTTTTCCTGAATATATTCAGGAATAAACGCATACGCCCTTTTTGGCCAAGGGCATCATTGTCAACGTTTTGCCGCTTTTCATGTGCTTTAAAGGCGATTCGAATCTACCTCCTGAAATCTGTTTCCTGCAATTCTGCCTTGATTTCAAATCCTCTTCTTTGCCTTCCCTCAATATATTTGTGGACGAGAGTTATCATTTATAACTCTGCAGGTTTGTGAATTGCAGTGCCCTGAAGCTCCATTTTACAAGTCGCGTTTTTGGGAGCTGGCCGCAAAAGCGCAGGATGGCTTCAGGCCCTGTTCTGGTTCCGGGGGCAGGCTGAGCCTGTGGTTAATTCTTCTTCCTGATGGGAAAATAGAGTGACCTGTGCCTGTCCCAACACCAAGAGCTAGTCTCTCATTGGTTCCCCGTCTTCCCGTTCATCCTCAGGACAAATTGCAACCTGTACGGAACAGGAGGTTAAAGGTGCTGATGCTCCAAGTAGGGAGATTGCTAGTAAAGTGGATGGAATGGCGAACCCGAGCACAAGGAGATGAGAAATGAGGTGCGTTTTAGAAACCTTTCCCCATCACACTTTGTACCATCTTCTGGGTTTCTCATGCATGTTTTCTATGTAGGAAGATGCCCTTGAACCTGGAGATTTGGGACCCATGCGATGGGTAGCACGCAGTATTACTTTAAAGGGTCTGCGTTTGCTCACCCAACCTCACCAAACCTCTCAGCCCCAAGAGTGTCCACCCTTATGTCTCATCCAGCTGTCGGTCTAGATATGGTCAATCCAGGTTGCATCACAGCCCCTGAACGAATTGTGTAAGAATTTCTCTCTCTTTCCCTGTCTTTGTTTCATGGGTTTTTAAAAGTAATTTATTTTTATAATGGGGTTTAGCTGCTTTTCACGGCTGTGTTTATGCCGCTTTACACCCACTTGACACACTAACAGAGAGATATCAATACATAGGTTTTAAGATTATTACTAGTCAGATATATTCTTGTGCGGTGAATCGGGCGTGTTGAGTCCAGTTCTCTGAGCAAGGAGTAGGTCTTGTCTATTACATATTGGGTTTATGGAACGGTATCTGAGCTAATTTGAAACTCTTGTTTTATGTATCACCCCACCTCACCTTTCCCGTTAAGCAGCCATAGTGTGTTTTCTGCATGTGTGACTCTGTTCTGTTTTGTAATTCAGTTCAAGTGTAACGGTTTTTACATTCCCTCTATAAGTGACACCTTATGAGAAGTGTCCTTTTCTGTGTGACTTATTTCACTTAGAATCGTCTTACCTAAATCCACTCATCATGCTGCTGCTAGCCTTATGACATTGATTTCATGGCTGAGTGATATTCCATTGTACATAAGGACCACAACTTTTTGATCCATTTTTCGCTTTCCTGGGATATTTAAGGTGGAATGAAGTGGAGGTCCTTGTCAACAGAGCAGCCCTAAACTTTGGGGTGCTTGTGTCTTGCTGATTTTCAATTTTCCCACTTTATCCCCCCATGCGTGGAAGTGCCCTATGCTCTCTAAGCTGTGTTTTTTAGATGTTTCAGGACACACCGTACACTTCTCCAGAGTGGCTGTTGGCAATTTACATCCCGCCCATCAGTGTAGCAAGGCTCCCATTTCTCCATGGCCTGTCCTGCATTTCTGGTTTTGAAACTTTTTTCAGCATGGCCCTTTTGACCGATGGGAAGCGAGACTTCTTTGTAGCGCTGATTTGCCTTTCCAGGTTGCTTGGTTGGCCAAAAAGGGCGTATGCGTTTTTTCCTGAATATATTCAGGAAAAAACGCATACGCCCTTTTTGGCCAAGGGCATCATTGTCAACGTTTTGCCGCTTTTCATGTGCTTTAAAGGCGATTCGAATCTACCTCCTGAAATCTGTTTCCTGCAATTCTGCCTTGATTTCAAATCCTCTTCTTTGCCTTCCCTCAATATATTTGTGGACGAGAGTTATCATTTATAACTCTGCAGGTTTGTGAATTGCAGTGCCCTGAAGCTCCATTTTACAAGTCGCATTTTTGGGAGCTGGCCCCAAAAGAGCAGGATGGCTTCAGGCCCTGTTCTGGTTCCGGGGGGCAGGCTGAGACTGTGGTTAATTCTTCTTCCTGATGGGAAAATAGAGTGACCTGTGCCTGTCCCAACACCAAGAGCTAGTCTCTCATTGGTTCCCCATCTTCCCGTTCATCCTCAGGACAAATTGCAACCTGTACGGAACAGGAGGTTAAAGGTGCTGATGCTCCAAGTAGGGAGATTGCTAGTAAAGTGGCTGGAATGGCGAACCCGAGCACAAGGAGATGAGAAATGAGGTGCGTTTTAGAAACCTTTCCCCATCACATGGTGTACCATCTTCTGGGTTTCTCATGCATGTTTTCGATGTAGGAAGATGCCCTTGAACCTGGAGATTTGGGACCCATGCGATGGGTAGCACGCAGTATTACTTTAAAGGGTCTGCGTTTGCTCACCCAACCTCACCAAACCTCTCAGCCCCAAGAGTGTCCACCCTTATGTCTCATCCAGCTGTGGGTCTAGATATGGTCAATCCAGGTTGCATCACAGCCCCTGACCGAATTGTGTAAGAATTTCTCTCTCTTTCCCTGTTTGTGTTTCATGGGTTTTTAAAAGTAATTTATTTTTATAATGGGGTTTAGCTGCTTTTCACGGCTGTGTTTATGCCGCTTTACACCCACTTGACAGACTAACAGAGAGATATCAATACATAGGTTTTAAGATTATTACTAGTCAGATATATTCTTGTGCGGTGAATCGGGCGTGTTGAGTCCAGTTCTCTGAGCAAGGAGTAGGTCTTGTCTATTACATATTGGGTTTATGGAACGGTATCTGAGCTAATTTGAAACTCTTGTTTTATGTATCACCCCACCTCACCTTTCCCGTTAAGCAGCCATGGTGTGTTTTCTGCATGTGTGACTCTGTTCTGTTTTGTAATTCAGTTCAAGTGTAACGGTTTTTACATTCCCTCTATAAGTGACACCTTATGAGAAGTGTCCTTTTCTGTGTGACTTATTTCACTTAGAATCGTCTTACCTAAATCCACTCATCATGCTGCTGCTAGCCTTATGACATTGATTTCATGGCTGAGTGATATTCCATTGTACATAAGGACCACAACTTTTTGATCCATTTTTCGCTTTCCTGGGATATTTAAGGTGGAATGAAGTGGAGGTCCTTGTCAACAGAGCAGCCCTAAACTTTGGGGTGCTTGTGTCTTGCTGATTTTCAATTTTCCCACTTTATCCCCCCATGCGTGGAAGTGCCCTATGCTCTCTAAGCTGTGTTTTTTAGATGTTTCAGGACACACCGTACACTTCTCCAGAGTGGCTGTTGGCAATTTACATCCCGCCCATCAGTGTAGCAAGGCTCCCATTTCTCCATGGCCTGTCCTGCATTTCTGGTTTTGAAACTTTTTTCAGCATGGCCCTTTTGACCGATGGGAAGCGAGACTTCTTTGTAGCGCTGATTTGCCTTTCCAGGTTGCTTGGTTGGCCAAAAAGGGCGTATGCGTTTTTTCCTGAATATATTCAGGAAAAAACGCATACGCCCTTTTTGGCCAAGGGCATCATTGTCAACGTTTTGCCGCTTTTCATGTGCTTTAAAGGCGATTCGAATCTACCTCCTGAAATCTGTTTCCTGCAATTCTGCCTTGATTTCAAATCCTCTTCTTTGCCTTCCCTCAATATATTTGTGGACGAGAGTTATCATTTATAACTCTGCAGGTTTGTGAATTGCAGTGCCCTGAAGCTCCATTTTACAAGTCGCATTTTTGGGAGCTGGCCGCAAAAGCGCAGGATGGCTTCAGGCCCTGTTCTGGTTCCGGGGGGCAGGCTGAACCTGTGGTTAATTCCTCTTCCTGATGGGAAAATAGAGTGACCTGTGCCTGTCCCAACACCAAGAGCTAGTCTCTCATTGGTTCCCCGTCTTCCCGTTCATCCTCAGGACAAATTGCAACCTGTACGGAACAGGAGGTTAAAGGTGCTGATGCTCCAAGTAGGGAGATTGCTAGTAAAGTGGCTGGAATGGCGAACCCGAGCACAAGGAGATGAGAAATGAGGTGCGTTTTAGAAACCTTTCCCCATCACACGGTGTACCATCTTCTGGGTTTCTCATGCATGTTTTCGATGTAGGAAGTTGCCCTTGAACCTGGAGATTTGGGACCCATGCGATGGGTAGCATGCAGTATTTCTTTAAAGGGTCTGCGTTTGCTCACCCAACCTCACCAAACCTCTCAGCCCCAAGAGTGTCCACCGTTATGTCTCATCCAGCTGTGGGTCTAGATATGGTCAATCCAGGTTGCATCACAGCCTCTGAACGAATTGTGTAAGAATTTCTCTCTCTTTCCCTGTTTGTTTTTCATGGGTTTTTAAAAGTAATTTATTTTTATAATGGGGTTTAGCTGCTTTTCACGGCTGTGTTTATGCCGCTTTACACCCACTTGACAGACTAACAGAGATATCAATACATAGGTTTTAAGATTATTACTAGTCAGATATTTTCTTGTGCGGTGAATCGGGCGTGTTGAGTCCAGTTCTCTGAGCAAGGAGTAGGTCTTGTCTATTACATATTGGGTTTATGGAACGGTATCTGAGCTAATTTGAAACTCTTGTTTTATGTATCACCCCACCTCACCTTTCCCGTTAAGCAGCCATAGTGTGTTTTCTGCATGTGTGACTCTGTTCTGTTTTGTAATTCAGTTCAAGTGTAACGGTTTTTACATTCCCTCTATAAGTGACACCTTATGAGAAGTGTCCTTTTCTGTGTGACTTATTTCACTTAGAATCGTCTTACCTAAATCCACTCATCATGCTGCTACTAGCCTTATGACATTGATTTCATGGCTGAGTGATATTCCATTGTACATAAGGACCACAACTTTTTGATCCATTTTTTGCTTTCCTGGGATATTTAAGGTGGAATGAAGTGGAGGTCCTTGTCAACAGAGCAGCCCTAAACTTTGGGGTGCTTGTGTCTTGCTGATTTTCAATTTTCCCACTTTATCCCCCCATGCGTGGAAGTGCCCTATGCTCTCTAAGCTGTGTTTTTTAGATGTTTCAGGACACACCGTACACTTCTCCAGAGTGGCTGTTGGCAATTTACATCCCGCCCATCAGTGTAGCAAGGCTCCCATTTCTCCATGGCCTGTCCTGCATTTCTGGTTTTGAAACTTTTTTCAGCATGGCCCTTTTGACCGATGGGAAGCGAGACTTCTTTGTAGCGCTGATTTGCCTTTCCAGGTTGCTTGGTTGGCCAAAAAGGGCGTATGCGTTTTTTCCTGAATATATTCAGGAAAAAACGCATACGCCCTTTTTGGCCAAGGGCATCATTGTCAACGTTTTGCCGCTTTTCATGTGCTTTAAAGGCGATTCGAATCTACCTCCTGAAATCTGTTTCCTGCAATTCTGCCTTGATTTCAAATCCTCTTCTTTGCCTTCCCTCAATATATTTGTGGACGAGAGTTATCATTTATAACTCTGCAGGTTTGTGAATTGCAGTGCCCTGAAGCTCCATTTTACAAGTCGCATTTTTGGGAGCTGGCCCCAAAAGAGCAGGATGGCTTCAGGCCCTGTTCTGGTTCCGGGGGGCAGGCTGAGACTGTGGTTAATTCTTCTTCTTGATGGGAAAATAGAGTGACCTGTGCCTGTCCCAACACCAAGAGCTAGTCTCTCATTGGTTCCCCATCTTCCCGTTCATCCTCAGGACAAATTGCAACCTGTACGGAACAGGAGGTTAAAGGTGCTGATGCTCCAAGTAGGGAGATTGCTAGTAAAGTGGCTGGAATGGCGAACCCGAGCACAAGGAGATGAGAAATGAGGTGCGTTTTAGAAACCTTTCCCCATCACATGGTGTACCATCTTCTGGGTTTCTCATGCATGTTTTCGATGTAGGAAGATGCCCTTGAACCTGGAGATTTGGGACCCATGCGATGGGTAGCACGCAGTATTACTTTAAAGGGTCTGCGTTTGCTCACCCAACCTCACCAAACCTCTCAGCCCCAAGAGTGTCCACCCTTATGTCTCATCCAGCTGTGGGTCTAGATATGGTCAATCCAGGTTGCATCACAGCCCCTGAACGAATTGTGTAAGAATTTCTCTCTCTTTCCCTGTTTGTGTTTCATGGGTTTTTAAAAGTAATTTATTTTTATAATGGGGTTTAGCTGCTTTTCACGGCTGTGTTTATGCCGCTTTACACCCACTTGACACACTAACAGAGAGATATCAATACATAGGTTTTAAGATTATTACTAGTTAGATATATTCTTGTGCGGTGAATCGGGCGTGTTGAGTCCAGTTCTCTGAGCAAGGAGTAGGTCTTGTCTATTACATATTGGGTTTATGGAACGGTATCTGAGCTAATTTGAAACTCTTGTTTTATGTATCACCCCACCTCACCTTTCCCGTTAAGCAGCCATAGTGTGTTTTCTGCATGTGTGACTCTGTTCTGTTTTGTAATTCAGTTCAAGTGTAACGGTTTTTACATTCCCTCTATAAGTGACACCTTATGAGAAGTGTCCTTTTCTGTGTGACTTATTTCACTTGGAATCGTCTTACCTAAATCCACTCATCATGCTGCTGCTAGCCTTATGACATTGATTTCATGGCTGAGTGATATTCCATTGTACATAAGGACCACAACTTTTTGATCCATTTTTCGCTTTCCTGGGATATTTAAGGTGGAATGAAGTGGAGGTCCTTGTCAACAGAGCAGCCCTAAACTTTGGGGTGCTTGTGTCTTGCTGATTTTCAATTTTCCCACTTTATCCCCCCATGCGTGGAAGTGCCCTATGCTCTCTAAGCTGTGTTTTTTAGATGTTTCAGGACACACCGTACACTTCTCCAGAGTGGCTGTTGGCAATTTACATCCCGCCCATCAGTGTACCAAGGCTCCCATTTCTCCATGGCCTGTCCTGCATTTCTGGTTTTGACACTTTTTTCAGCATGGCCCTTTTGACCGATGGGAAGCGAGACTTCTTTGTAGCGCTGATTTGCCTTTCCAGGTTGCTTGGTTGGCCAAAAAGGGCGTATGCGTTTTTTCCTGAATATATTCAGGAAAAAACGCATACGCGCTTTTTGGCCAAGGGCATCATTGTCAACGTTTTGCCGCTTTTCATGTGCTTTAAAGGGGATTCGAATCTACCTCCTGAAATCTGTTTCTTGCAATTCTGCCTTGATTTCAAATCCTCTTCTTTGCCTTCCCTCAATATATTTGTGGACGAGAGTTATCATTTATAACTCTGCAGGTTTGTGAATTGCAGTGCCCTGAAGCTCCATTTTCCAAGTCTCTTTTTTGGGAGCTGGCCGCAAAAGCGCAGGATGGCTTCAGGCCCTGTTCTGGTTCCGGGGGGCAGGCTGAGCCTGTGGTTAATCCTTCTTCCTGATGGGAAAATAGAGTGACCTGTGCCTGTCCCAACACCAAGAGCTAGTCTCTCATTGGTTCCCCATCTTCCCGTTCATCCTCAGGACAAATTGCAACCTGTACGGAACAGGAGGTTAAAGGTGCTGATGCTCCAAGTAGGGAGATTGCTAGTAAAGTGGCTGGAATGGCGAACCCGAGCACAAGGAGATGAGAAATGAGGTGCGTTTTAGAAACCTTTCCCCATCACACGGTGTACCATCTTCTGGGTTTCTCATGCATGTTTTCGATGTAGGAAGATGCCCTTGAACCTGGAGATTTGGGACCCATGCGATGGTAGCACGCAGTATTGCTTTAAAGGGTCTGCTCACCCAACCTCACCAAACCTCTCGGCCCCAAGAGTGTCCACCCTTATGTCTCATCCAGCTGTGGGTCTAGATATGGTCAATCCAGGTTGCATCACAGCCCCTAAACGAATTGTGTAAGAATTTCTCTCTCTTTCCCTGTCTTTGTTTCATGGGTTTTTAAAAGTAATTTATTTTTATAATGGGGTTTAGCTGCTTTTCACGGCTGTGTTTATGCCGCTTTACACCCACTTGACACACTAACAGAGAGATATAAATACATAGGTTTTAAGATTATTACTAGTCAGATATATTCTTGTGCGGTGAATCGGGCGTGTTGAGTCCAGTTCTCTGAGCAAGGAGTAGGTCTTGTCTATTACATATTGGGTTTATGGAACGGTATCTGAGCTAATTTGAAACTCTTGTTTTATGTATCACCCCACCTCACCTTTCCCGTTAAGCAGCCATAGTGTGTTTTCTGCATGTGTGACTCTGTTCTGTTTTGTAATTCAGTTCAAGTGTAACGGTTTTTACATTCCCTCTATAAGTGACACCTTATGAGAAGTGTCCTTTTCTGTGTGACTTATTTCACTTAGAATCGTCTTACCTAAATCCACTCATCATGCTGCTGCTAGCCTTATGACATTGATTTCATGGCTGAGTGATATTCCATTGTACATAAGGACCACAACTTTTTTATCCATTTTTCGCTTTCCTGGGATATTTAAGGTGGAATGAAGTGGAGGTCCTTGTCAACAGAGCAGCCCTAAACTTTGGGGTGCTTGTGTCTTGCTGATTTTCAATTTTCCCACTTTATCCCCCCATGCGTGGAAGTGCCCTATGCTCTCTAAGCTGTGTTTTTTAGATATTTCAGGACACACCGTACACTTCTCCAGAGTGGCTGTTGGCAATTTACATCCCGCCCATCAGTGTAGCAAGGCTCCCATTTCTCCATGGCCTGTCCTGCATTTCTGGTTTTGAAACTTTTTTCAGCATGGCCCTTTTGACCGATGGGAAGCGAGACTTCTTTGTAGCGCTGATTTGCCTTTCCAGGTTGCTTGGTTGGCCAAAAAGGGCGTATGCGTTTTTTCCTGAATATATTCAGGAAAAAACGCATACGCCCTTTTTGGCCAAGGGCATCATTGTCAACGTTTTGCCGCTTTTCATGTGCTTTAAAGGCGATTCGAATCTACCTCCTGAAATCTGTTTCCTGCAATTCTGCCTTGATTTCAAATCCTCTTCTTTGCCTTCCCTCAATATATTTGTGGACGAGAGTTATCATTTATAACTCTGCAGGTTTGTGAATTGCAGTGCCCTGAAGCTCCATTTTACAAGTCGCATTTTTGGGAGCTGGCCCCAAAAGAGCAGGATGGCTTCAGGCCCTGTTCTGGTTCCGGGGGGCAGGCTGAGACTGTGGTTAATTCTTCTTCTTGATGGGAAAATAGAGTGACCTGTGCCTGTCCCAACACCAAGAGCTAGTCTCTCATTGGTTCCCCATCTTCCCGTTCATCCTCAGGACAAATTGCAACCTGTACGGAACAGGAGGTTAAAGGTGCTGATGCTCCAAGTAGGGAGATTGCTAGTAAAGTGGCTGGAATGGCGAACCCGAGCACAAGGAGATGAGAAATGAGGTGCGTTTTAGAAACCTTTCCCCATCACATGGTGTACCATCTTCTGGGTTTCTCATGCATGTTTTCGATGTAGGAAGATGCCCTTGAACCTGGAGATTTGGGACCCATGCGATGGGTAGCACGCAGTATTACTTTAAAGGGTCTGCGTTTGCTCACCCAACCTCACCAAACCTCTCAGCCCCAAGAGTGTCCACCCTTATGTCTCATCCAGCTGTGGGTCTAGATATGGTCAATCCAGGTTGCATCACAGCCCCTGAACGAATTGTGTAAGAATTTCTCTCTCTTTCCCTGTTTGTGTTTCATGGGTTTTTAAAAGTAATTTATTTTTATAATGGGGTTTAGCTGCTTTTCACGGCTGTGTTTATGCCGCTTTACACCCACTTGACACACTAACAGAGAGATATCAATACATAGGTTTTAAGATTATTACTAGTTAGATATATTCTTGTGCGGTGAATCGGGCGTGTTGAGTCCAGTTCTCTGAGCAAGGAGTAGGTCTTGTCTATTACATATTGGGTTTATGGAACGGTATCTGAGCTAATTTGAAACTCTTGTTTTATGTATCACCCCACCTCACCTTTCCCGTTAAGCAGCCATAGTGTGTTTTCTGCATGTGTGACTCTGTTCTGTTTTGTAATTCAGTTCAAGTGTAACGGTTTTTACATTCCCTCTATAAGTGACACCTTATGAGAAGTGTCCTTTTCTGTGTGACTTATTTCACTTGGAATCGTCTTACCTAAATCCACTCATCATGCTGCTGCTAGCCTTATGACATTGATTTCATGGCTGAGTGATATTCCATTGTACATAAGGACCACAACTTTTTGATCCATTTTTCGCTTTCCTGGGATATTTAAGGTGGAATGAAGTGGAGGTCCTTGTCAACAGAGCAGCCCTAAACTTTGGGGTGCTTGTGTCTTGCTGATTTTCAATTTTCCCACTTTATCCCCCCATGCGTGGAAGTGCCCTATGCTCTCTAAGCTGTGTTTTTTAGATGTTTCAGGACACACCGTACACTTCTCCAGAGTGGCTGTTGGCAATTTACATCCCGCCCATCAGTGTACCAAGGCTCCCATTTCTCCATGGCCTGTCCTGCATTTCTGGTTTTGACACTTTTTTCAGCATGGCCCTTTTGACCGATGGGAAGCGAGACTTCTTTGTAGCGCTGATTTGCCTTTCCAGGTTGCTTGGTTGGCCAAAAAGGGCGTATGCGTTTTTTCCTGAATATATTCAGGAAAAAACGCATACGCGCTTTTTGGCCAAGGGCATCATTGTCAACGTTTTGCCGCTTTTCATGTGCTTTAAAGGGGATTCGAATCTACCTCCTGAAATCTGTTTCTTGCAATTCTGCCTTGATTTCAAATCCTCTTCTTTGCCTTCCCTCAATATATTTGTGGACGAGAGTTATCATTTATAACTCTGCAGGTTTGTGAATTGCAGTGCCCTGAAGCTCCATTTTCCAAGTCTCTTTTTTGGGAGCTGGCCGCAAAAGCGCAGGATGGCTTCAGGCCCTGTTCTGGTTCCGGGGGGCAGGCTGAGCCTGTGGTTAATCCTTCTTCCTGATGGGAAAATAGAGTGACCTGTGCCTGTCCCAACACCAAGAGCTAGTCTCTCATTGGTTCCCCATCTTCCCGTTCATCCTCAGGACAAATTGCAACCTGTACGGAACAGGAGGTTAAAGGTGCTGATGCTCCAAGTAGGGAGATTGCTAGTAAAGTGGCTGGAATGGCGAACCCGAGCACAAGGAGATGAGAAATGAGGTGCGTTTTAGAAACCTTTCCCCATCACACGGTGTACCATCTTCTGGGTTTCTCATGCATGTTTTCGATGTAGGAAGATGCCCTTGAACCTGGAGATTTGGGACCCATGCGATGGTAGCACGCAGTATTGCTTTAAAGGGTCTGCTCACCCAACCTCACCAAACCTCTCGGCCCCAAGAGTGTCCACCCTTATGTCTCATCCAGCTGTGGGTCTAGATATGGTCAATCCAGGTTGCATCACAGCCCCTAAACGAATTGTGTAAGAATTTCTCTCTCTTTCCCTGTCTTTGTTTCATGGGTTTTTAAAAGTAATTTATTTTTATAATGGGGTTTAGCTGCTTTTCACGGCTGTGTTTATGCCGCTTTACACCCACTTGACACACTAACAGAGAGATATAAATACATAGGTTTTAAGATTATTACTAGTCAGATATATTCTTGTGCGGTGAATCGGGCGTGTTGAGTCCAGTTCTCTGAGCAAGGAGTAGGTCTTGTCTATTACATATTGGGTTTATGGAACGGTATCTGAGCTAATTTGAAACTCTTGTTTTATGTATCACCCCACCTCACCTTTCCCGTTAAGCAGCCATAGTGTGTTTTCTGCATGTGTGACTCTGTTCTGTTTTGTAATTCAGTTCAAGTGTAACGGTTTTTACATTCCCTCTATAAGTGACACCTTATGAGAAGTGTCCTTTTCTGTGTGACTTATTTCACTTAGAATCGTCTTACCTAAATCCACTCATCATGCTGCTGCTAGCCTTATGACATTGATTTCATGGCTGAGTGATATTCCATTGTACATAAGGACCACAACTTTTTTATCCATTTTTCGCTTTCCTGGGATATTTAAGGTGGAATGAAGTGGAGGTCCTTGTCAACAGAGCAGCCCTAAACTTTGGGGTGCTTGTGTCTTGCTGATTTTCAATTTTCCCACTTTATCCCCCCATGCGTGGAAGTGCCCTATGCTCTCTAAGCTGTGTTTTTTAGATATTTCAGGACACACCGTACACTTCTCCAGAGTGGCTGTTGGCAATTTACATCCCGCCCATCAGTGTAGCAAGGCTCCCATTTCTCCATGGCCTGTCCTGCATTTCTGGTTTTGACACTTTTTTCAGCATGGCCCTTTTGACCGATGGGAAGCGAGACTTCTTTGTAGCGCTGATTTGCCTTTCCAGGTTGCTTGGTTGGCCAAAAAGGGCGTATGCGTTTTTTCCTGAATATATTCAGGAAAAAACGCATACGCCCTTTTTGGCCAAGGGCATCATTGTCAACGTTTTGCCGCTTTTCATGTGCTTTAAAGGCTATTCGAATCTACCTCCTGAAATCTGTTTCCTGCAATTCTGCCTTGATTTCAAATCCTCTTCTTTGCCTTCCCTCAATATATTTGTGGACGAGAGTTATCATTTATAACTCTGCAGGTTTGTGAATTGCAGTGCCCTGAAGCTCCATTTTACAAGTCGCGTTTTTGGGAGCTGGCCGCAAAAGCGCAGGATGGCTTCAGGCCCTGTTCTGGTTCCGGGGGGCAGGCTGAGCCTGTGGTTAATTCTTCTTCCTAATGGGAAAATAGAGTGACCTGTGCCTGTCCCAACACCAAGAGCTAGTCTCTCATTGGTTCCCCGTCTTCCCGTTCATCCTCCGGACAAATCGCAACCTGTACGGAACAGGAAGTTAAAGGTGCTGATGCTCCAAGTAGGGAGATTGCTAGTAAAGTGGCTGGAATGGCGAACCCGAGCACAAGGAGATGAGAAATGAGGTGCGTTTTAGAAACCTTTCCCCATCACACGGTGTACCATCTTCTGGGTTTCTCATGCATGTTTTCGATGTAGGAAGATGCCCTTGAACCTGGAGATTTGGGACCCATGCGATGGGTAGCACGCAGTATTACTTTAAAGGGTCTGCGTTTGCTCACCCAACCTCACCAAACCTCTCAGCCCCAAGAGTGTCCACCCTTATGTCTCATCCAGCTGTGGGTCTAGATATGGTCAATCCAGGTTGCATCACAGCCCCTGAACGAATTGTGTAAGAATTTCTCTCTCTTTCCCTGTCTTTGTTTCATGGGTTTTTAAAAGTAATTTATTTTTATAATGGGGTTTAGCTGCTTTTCACGGCTGTGTTTATGCCGCTATACACCCACTTGACACACTAACAGAGAGATATCAATACATAGGTTTTAAGATTATTACTAGTCAGATATATTCTTGTGCGGTGAATCGGGCGTGTTGAGTCCAGTTCTCTGAGCAAGGAGTAGGTCTTGTCTATTACATATTGGGTTTATGGAACGGTATCTGAGCTAATTTGAAACTCTTGTTTTATGTATCACCCCACCTCACCTTTCCCGTTAAGCAGCCATAGTGTGTTTTCTGCATGTGTGACTCTGTTCTGTTTTGTAATTCAGTTCAAGTGTAACGGTTTTTACATTCCCTCTATAAGTGACACCTTATGAGAAGTGTCCTTTTCTGTGTGACTTATTTCACTTAGAATCGTCTTACCTAAATCCACTCATCATGCTGCTACTAGCCTTATGACATTGATTTCATGGCTGAGTGATATTCCATTGTACATAAGGACCACAACTTTTTTATCCATTTTTCGCTTTCCTGGGATATTTAAGGTGGAATGAAGTGGAGGTACTTGTCAACAGAGCAGCCCTAAACTTTGGGGTGCTTGTGTCTTGCTGATTTTCAATTTTCCCACTTTATCCCCCCATGCGTGGAAGTGCCCTATGCTCTCTAAGCTGTGTTTCTTAGATGTTTCAGGACACACTGTACACTTCTCCAGAGTGGCTGTTGGCAATTTACATCCCACCCATCAGTGTAGCAAGGCTCCCATTTCTCCATGGCCTGTCCTGCATTTCTGGTTTTGACACTTTTTTCAGCATGGCCCTTTTGACCGATGGGAAGCGAGACTTCTTTGTAGCGCTGATTTGCCTTTCCAGGTTGCTTGGTTGGCCAAAAAGGGCGTATGCGTTTTTTCCTGAATATATTCAGGAAAAAACGCATACGCGCTTTTTGGCCAAGGGCATCATTGTCAACGTTTTGCCGCTTTTCATGTGCTTTAAAGGCGATTCGAATCTACCTCCTGAAATCTGTTTCTTGCAATTCTGCCTTGATTTCAAATCCTCTTCTTTGCCTTCCCTCAATATATTTGTGGACGAGAGTTATCATTTATAACTCTGCAGGTTTGTGAATTGCAGTGCCCTGAAGCTCCATTTTCCAAGTCTCTTTTTTGGGAGCTGGCCGCAAAAGCGCAGGATGGCTTCAGGCCCTGTTCTGGTTCCGGGGGGCAGGCTGAGCCTGTGGTTAATCCTTCTTCCTGATGGGAAAATAGAGTGACCTGTGCCTGTCCCAACACCAAGAGCTAGTCTCTCATTGGTTCCCCATCTTCCCGTTCATCCTCAGGACAAATTGCAACCTGTACGGAACAGGAGGTTAAAGGTGCTGATGCTCCAAGTAGGGAGATTGCTAGTAAAGTGGCTGGAATGGCGAACCCGAGCACAAGGAGATGAGAAATGAGGTGCGTTTTAGAAACCTTTCCCCATCACACGGTGTACCATCTTCTGGGTTTCTCATGCATGTTTTCGATGTAGGAAGATGCCCTTGAACCTGGAGATTTGGGACCCATGCGATGGGTAGCACGCAGTATTACTTTAAAGTGTCTGCGTTTGCTCACCCAACCTCACCAAACCTCTCAGCCCCAAGAGTGTCCACCGTTATGTCTCATCCAGCTGTGGGTCTAGATATGGTCAATCCAGGTTGCATCACAGCCCCTGAACGAATTGTGTAAGAATTTCTCTCTCTTTCCCTGTCTTTGTTTCATGGGTTTTTAAAAGTAATTTATTTTTATAATGGGCTTTAGCTGCTTTTCACGGCTGTGTTTATGCCGCTTTACACCCTCTTGACACACTAACAGAGAGATATCAATACATAGGTTTTAAGATTATTACTAGTCAGATATATTCTTGTGCGGTGAATCGGGCGTGTTGAGTCCAGTTCTCTGAGCAAGGAGTAGGTCTTGTCTATTACATATTGGGTTTATGGAACGGTATCTGAGCTAATTTGAAACTCTTGTTTTATGTATCACCCCACCTCACCTTTCCCGTTAAGCAGCCATAGTGTGTTTTCTGCATGTGTGACTCTGTTCTGTTTTGTAATTCAGTTCAAGTGTAACGGTTTTTACATTCCCTCTATAAGTGACACCTTATGAGAAGTGTCCTTTTCTGTGTGACTTATTTCACTTAGAATCGTCTTACCTAAATCCACTCATCATGCTGCTGCTAGCCTTATGACATTGATTTCATGGCTGAGTGATATTCCATTGTACATAAGGACCACAACTTTTTGATCCATTTTTCGCTTTCCTGGGATATTTAAGGTGGAATGAAGTGGAGGTCCTTGTCAACAGAGCAGCCCTAAACTTTGGGGTGCTTGTGTCTTGCTGATTTTCAATTTTCCCACTTTATCCCCCCATGCGTGGAAGTGCCCTATGCTCTCTAAGCTGTGTTTTTTAGATGTTTCAGGACACACCGTACACTTCTCCAGAGTGGCTGTTGGCAATTTACATCCCGCCCATCAGTGTAGCAAGGCTCCCATTTCTCCATGGCCTGTCCTGCATTTCTGGTTTTGAAACTTTTTTCAGCATGGCCCTTTTGACCGATGGGAAGCGAGACTTCTTTGTAGCGCTGATTTGCCTTTCCAGGTTGCTTGGTTGGCCAAAAAGGGCGTATGCGTTTTTTCCTGAATATATTCAGGAAAAAACGCATACGCCCTTTTTGGCCAAGGGCATCATTGTCAACGTTTTGCCGCTTTTCATGTGCTTTAAAGGCGATTCGAATCTACCTACTGAAATCTGTTTCCTGCAATTCTGCCTTGATTTCAAATCCTCTTCTTTGCCTTCCCTCAATATATTTGTGGACGAGAGTTATCATTTATAACTCTGCAGGTTTGTGAATTACAGTGCCCTGAAGCTCCATTTTACAAGTCGCATTTTTGGGAGCTGGCCGCAAAAGCGCAGGATGGCTTCAGGCCCTGTTCTGGTTCCGGGGGGCAGGCTGAACCTGTGGTTAATTCCTCTTCCTGATGGGAAAATAAAGTGACCTGTGCCTGTCCCAACACCAAGAGCTAGTCTCTCATTGGTTCCCCGTCTTCCCGTTCATCCTCAGGACAAATTGCAACCTGTACGGAACAGGAGGTTAAAGGTGCTGATGCTCCAAGTAGGGAGATTGCTAGTAAAGTGGCTGGAATGGCGAACCCGAGCACAAGGAGATGAGAAATGAGGTGCGTTTTAGAAACCTTTCCCCATCACACGGTGTACCATCTTCTGGGTTTCTCATGCATGTTTTCGATGAAGGAAGTTGCCCTTGAACCTGGAGATTTGGGACCCATGCGATGGGTAGCATGCAGTATTTCTTTAAAGCGTCTGCGTTTGCTCACCCAACCTCACCAAACCTCTCAGCCCCAAGAGTGTCCACCGTTATGTCTCATCCAGCTGTGGGTCTAGATATGGTCAATCCAGGTTGCATCACAGCCTCTGAACGAATTGTGTAAGAATTTCTCTCTCTTTCCCTGTTTGTTTTTCATGGGTTTTTAAAAGTAATTTATTTTTATAATGGGGTTTAGCTGCTTTTCACGGCTGTGTTTATGCCGCTTTACACCCACTTGACAGACTAACAGAGAGATATCAATACATAGGTTTTAAGATTATTACTAGTCAGATATTTTCTTGTGCGGTGAATCGGGCGTGTTGAGTCCAGTTCTCTGAGCAAGGAGTAGGTCTTGTCTATTACATATTGGGTTTATGGAACGGTATCTGAGCTAATTTGAAACTCTTGTTTTATGTATCACCCCACCTCACCTTTCCCGTTAAGCAGCCATAGTGTGTTTTCTGCATGTGTGACTCTGTTCTGTTTTGTAATTCAGTTCAAGTGTAACGGTTTTTACATTCCCTCTATAAGTGACACCTTATGAGAAGTGTCCTTTTCTGTGTGACTTATTTCACTTAGAATCGTCTTACCTAAATCCACTCATCATGCTGCTGCTAGCCTTATGACATTGATTTCATGGCTGAGTGATATTCCATTGTACATAAGGACCACAACTTTTTGATCCATTTTTCGCTTTCCTGGGATATTTAAGGTGGAATGAAGTGGAGGTCCTTGTCAACAGAGCAGCCCTAAACTTTGGGGTGCTTGTGTCTTGCTGATTTTCAATTTTCCCACTTTATCCCCCCATGCGTGGAAGTGCCCTATGCTCTCTAAGCTGTGTTTTTTAGATGTTTCAGGACACACCGTACACTTCTCCAGAGTGGCTGTTGGCAATTTACATCCCGCCCATCAGTGTAGCAAGGCTCCCATTTCTCCATGGCCTGTCCTGCATTTCTGGTTTTGAAACTTTTTTCAGCATGGCCCTTTTGACCGATGGGAAGCGAGACTTCTTTGTAGCGCTGATTTGCCTTTCCAGGTTGCTTGGTTGGCCAAAAAGGGCGTATGCGTTTTTTCCTGAATATATTCAGGAAAAAACGCATACGCCCTTTTTGGCCAAGGGCATCATTGTCAACGTTTTGCCGCTTTTCATGTGCTTTAAAGGCGATTCGAATCTACCTCCTGAAATCTGTTTCCTGCAATTCTGCCTTGATTTCAAATCCTCTTCTTTGCCTTCCCTCAATATATTTGTGGACGAGAGTTATCATTTATAACTCTGCAGGTTTGTGAATTGCAGTGCCCTGAAGCTCCATTTTACAAGTCGCATTTTTGGGAGCTGGCCCCAAAAGAGCAGGATGGCTTCAGGCCCTGTTCTGGTTCCGGGGGGCAGGCTGAGACTGTGGTTAATTCTTCTTCCTGATGGGAAAATAGAGTGACCTGTGCCTGTCCCAACACCAAGAGCTAGTCTCTCATTGGTTCCCCATCTTCCCGTTCATCCTCAGGACAAATTGCAACCTGTACGGAACAGGAGGTTAAAGGTGCTGATGCTCCAAGTAGGGAGATTGCTAGTAAAGTGGCTGGAATGGCGAACCCGAGCACAAGGAGATGAGAAATGAGGTGCGTTTTAGAAACCTTTCCCCATCACATGGTGTACCATCTTCTGGGTTTCTCATGCATGTTTTCGATGTAGGAAGATGCCCTTGAACCTGGAGATTTGGGACCCATGCGATGGGTAGCACGCAGTATTACTTTAAAGGGTCTGCGTTTGCTCACCCAACCTCACCAAACCTCTCAGCCCCAAGAGTGTCCACCCTTATGTCTCATCCAGCTGTGGGTCTAGATATGGTCAATCCAGGTTGCATCACAGCCCCTGAACGAATTGTGTAAGAATTTCTCTCTCTTTCCCTGTTTGTGTTTCATGGGTTTTTAAAAGTAATTTATTTTTATAATGGGGTTTAGCTGCTTTTCACGGCTGTGTTTATGCCGCTTTACACCCACTTGACAGACTAACAGAGAGATATCAATACATAGGTTTTAAGATTATTACTAGTCAGATATATTCTTGTGCGGTGAATCGGGCGTGTTGAGTCCAGTTCTCTGAGCAAGGAGTAGGTCTTGTGTATTACATATTGGGTTTATGGAACGGTATCTGAGCTAATTTGAAACTCTTGTTTTATGTATCACCCCACCTCACCTTTCCCGTTAAGCAGCCATAGTGTGTTTTCTGCATGTGTGACTCTGTTCTGTTTTGTAATTCAGTTCAAGTGTAACGGTTTTTACATTCCCTCTATAAGTGACACCTTATGAGAAGTGTCCTTTTCTGTGTGACTTATTTCACTTAGAATCGTCTTACCTAAATCCACTCATCATGCTGCTGCTAGCCTTATGACATTGATTTCATGGCTGAGTGATATTCCATTGTACATAAGGACCACAACTTTTTGATCCATTTTTCGCTTTCCTGGGATATTTAAGGTGGAATGAAGTGGAGGTCCTTGTCAACAGAGCAGCCCTAAACTTTGGGGTGCTTGTGTCTTGCTGATTTTCAATTTTCCCACTTTATCCCCCCATGCGTGGAAGTGCCCTATGCTCTCTAAGCTGTGTTTTTTAGATGTTTCAGGACACACCGTACACTTCTCCAGAGTGGCTGTTGGCAATTTACATCCCGCCCATCAGTGTAGCAAGGCTCCCATTTCTCCATGGCCTGTCCTGCATTTCTGGTTTTGAAACTTTTTTCAGCATGGCCCTTTTGACCGATGGGAAGCGAGACTTCTTTGTAGCGCTGATTTGCCTTTCCAGGTTGCTTGGTTGGCCAAAAAGGGCGTATGCGTTTTTTCCTGAATATATTCAGGAAAAAACGCATACGCCCTTTTTGGCCAAGGGCATCATTGTCAACGTTTTGCCGCTTTTCATGTGCTTTAAAGGCGATTCGAATCTACCTCCTGAAATCTGTTTCCTGCAATTCTGCCTTGATTTCAAATCCTCTTCTTTGCCTTCCCTCAATATATTTGTGGACGAGAGTTATCATTTATAACTCTGCAGGTTTGTGAATTGCAGTGCCCTGAAGCTCCATTTTACAAGTCGCATTTTTGGGAGCTGGCCGCAAAAGCGCAGGATGGCTTCAGGCCCTGTTCTGGTTCCGGGGGGCAGGCTGAACCTGTGGTTAATTCCTCTTCCTGATGGGAAAATAGAGTGACCTGTGCCTGTCCCAACACCAAGAGCTAGTCTCTCATTGGTTCCCCCTCTTCCCGTTCATCCTCAGGACAAATTGCAACCTGTACGGAACAGGAGGTTAAAGGTGCTGATGCTCCAAGTAGGGAGATTGCTAGTAAAGTGGCTGGAATGGCGAACCCGAGCACAAGGAGATGAGAAATGAGGTGCGTTTTAGAAACCTTTCCCCATCACACGGTGTACCATCTTCTGGGTTTCTCATGCATGTTTTCGATGTAGGAAGTTGCCCTTGAACCTGGAGATTTGGGACCCATGCGATGGGTAGCATGCAGTATTTCTTTAAAGGGTCTGCGTTTGCTCACCCAACCTCACCAAACCTCTCAGCCCCAAGAGTGTCCACCGTTATGTCTCATCCAGCTGTGGGTCTAGATATGGTCAATCCAGGTTGCATCACAGCCTCTGAACGAATTGTGTAAGAATTTCTCTCTCTTTCCCTGTTTGTTTTTCATGGGTTTTTAAAAGTAATTTATTTTTATAATGGGGTTTAGCTGCTTTTCACGGCTGTGTTTATGCCGCTTTACACCCACTTGACAGACTAACAGAGATATCAATACATAGGTTTTAAGATTATTACTAGTCAGATATTTTCTTGTGCGGTGAATCGGGCGTGTTGAGTCCAGTTCTCTGAGCAAGGAGTAGGTCTTGTCTATTACATATTGGGTTTATGGAACGGTATCTGAGCTAATTTGAAACTCTTGTTTTATGTATCACCCCACCTCACCTTTCCCGTTAAGCAGCCATAGTGTGTTTTCTGCATGTGTGACTCTGTTCTGTTTTGTAATTCAGTTCAAGTGTAACGGTTTTTACATTCCCTCTATAAGTGACACCTTATGAGAAGTGTCCTTTTCTGTGTGATTTATTTCACTTAGAATCGTCTTACCTAAATCCACTCATCATGCTGCTACTAGCCTTATGACATTGATTTCATGGCTGAGTGATATTCCATTGTACATAAGGACCACAACTTTTTTATCCATTTTTTGCTTTCCTGGGATATTTAAGGTGGAATGAAGTGGAGGTCCTTGTCAACAGAGCAGCCCTAAACTTTGGGGTGCTTGTGTCTTGCTGATTTTCAATTTTCCCACTTTATCCCCCCATGCGTGGAAGTGCCCTATGCTCTCTAAGCTGTGTTTTTTAGATGTTTCAGGACACACCGTACACTTCTCCAGAGTGGCTGTTGGCAATTTACATCCCGCCCATCAGTGTAGCAAGGCTCCCATTTCTCCATGGCCTGTCCTGCATTTCTGGTTTTGAAACTTTTTTCAGCATGGCCCTTTTGACCGATGGGAAGCGAGACTTCTTTGTAGCGCTGATTTGCCTTTCCAGGTTGCTTGGTTGGCCAAAAAGGGCGTATGCGTTTTTTCCTGAATATATTCAGGAAAAAACGCATACGCCCTTTTTGGCCAAGGGCATCATTGTCAACGTTTTGCCGCTTTTCATGTGCTTTAAAGGCGATTCGAATCTACCTCCTGAAATCTGTTTCCTGCAATTCTGCCTTGATTTCAAATCCTCTTCTTTGCCTTCCCTCAATATATTTGTGGACGAGAGTTATCATTTATAACTCTGCAGGTTTGTGAATTGCAGTGCCCTGAAGCTCCATTTTACAAGTCGCATTTTTGGGAGCTGGCCCCAAAAGAGCAGGATGGCTTCAGGCCCTGTTCTGGTTCCGGGGGGCAGGCTGAGACTGTGGTTAATTCTTCTTCCTGATGGGAAAATAGAGTGACCTGTGCCTGTCCCAACACCAAGAGCTAGTCTCTCATTGGTTCCCCATCTTCCCGTTCATCCTCAGGACAAATTGCAACCTGTACGGAACAGGAGGTTAAAGGTGCTGATGCTCCAAGTAGGGAGATTGCTAGTAAAGTGGCTGGAATGGCGAACCCGAGCACAAGGAGATGAGAAATGAGGTGCGTTTTAGAAACCTTTCCCCATCACATGGTGTACCATCTTCTGGGTTTCTCATGCATGTTTTCGATGTAGGAAGATGCCCTTGAACCTGGAGATTTGGGACCCATGCGATGGGTAGCACGCAGTATTACTTTAAAGGGTCTGCGTTTGCTCACCCAACCTCACCAAACCTCTCAGCCCCAAGAGTGTCCACCCTTATGTCTCATCCAGCTGTGGGTCTAGATATGGTCAATCCAGGTTGCATCACAGCCCCTGAACGAATTGTGTAAGAATTTCTCTCTCTTTCCCTGTTTGTGTTTCATGGGTTTTTAAAAGTAATTTATTTTTATAATGGGGTTTAGCTGCTTTTCACGGCTGTGTTTATGCCGCTTTACACCCACTTGACACACTAACAGAGAGATATCAATACATAGGTTTTAAGATTATTACTAGTTAGATATATTCTTGTGCGGTGAATCGGGCGTGTTGAGTCCAGTTCTCTGAGCAAGGAGTAGGTCTTGTGTATTACATATTGGGTTTATGGAACGGTATCTGAGCTAATTTGAAACTCTTGTTTTATGTATCACCCCACCTCACCTTTCCCGTTAAGCAGCCATAGTGTGTTTTCTGCATGTGTGACTCTGTTCTGTTTTGTAATTCAGTTCAAGTGTAACGGTTTTTACATTCCCTCTATAAGTGACACCTTATGAGAAGTGTCCTTTTCTGTGTGACTTATTTCACTTAGAATCGTCTTACCTAAATCCACTCATCATGCTGCTGCTAGCCTTATGACATTGATTTCATGGCTGAGTGATATTCCATTGTACATAAGGACCACAACTTTTTGATCCATTTTTCGCTTTCCTGGGATATTTAAGGTGGAATGAAGTGGAGGTCCTTGTCAACAGAGCAGCCCTAAACTTTGGGGTGCTTGTGTCTTGCTGATTTTCAATTTTCCCACTTTATCCCCCCATGCGTGGAAGTGCCCTATGCTCTCTAAGCTGTGTTTTTTAGATGTTTCAGGACACACCGTACACTTCTCCAGAGTGGCTGTTGGCAATTTACATCCCGCCCATCAGTGTACCAAGGCTCCCATTTCTCCATGGCCTGTCCTGCATTTCTGGTTTTGACACTTTTTTCAGCATGGCCCTTTTGACCGATGGGAAGCGAGACTTCTTTGTAGCGCTGATTTGCCTTTCCAGGTTGCTTGGTTGGCCAAAAAGGGCGTATGCGTTTTTTCCTGAATATATTCAGGAAAAAAGCATACGCCCTTTTTGGCCAAGGGCATCATTGTCAACGTTTTGCCGCTTTTCATGTGCTTTAAAGGCGATTCGAATCTACCTCCTGAAATCTGTTTCCTGCAATTCTGCCTTGATTTCAAATCCTCTTCTTTGCCTTCCCTCAATATATTTGTGGACGAGAGTTATCATTTATAACTCTGCAGGTTTGTGAATTGCAGTGCCCTGAAGCTCCATTTTACAAGTCGCGTTTTTGGGAGCTGGCCGCAAAAGCGCAGGATGGCTTCAGGCCCTGTTCTGGTTCCGGGGGGCAGGCTGAGCCTGTGGTTAATTCTTCTTCCTAATGGGAAAATAGAGTGACCTCTGCCTGTCCCAACACCAAGAGCTAGTCTCTCATTGGTTCCCCGTCTTCCCGTTCATCCTCCGGACAAATCGCAACCTGTACGGAACAGGAAGTTAAAGGTGCTGATGCTCCAAGTAGGGAGATTGCTAGTAAAGTGGCTGGAATGGCGAACCCGAGCACAAGGAGATGAGAAATGAGGTGCGTTTTAGAAACCTTTCCCCATCACACGGTGTACCATCTTCTGGGTTTCTCATGCATGTTTTCGATGTAGGAAGATGCCCTTGAACCTGGAGATTTGGGACCCATGCGATGGGTAGCACGCAGTATTACTTTAAAGGGTCTGCGTTTGCTCACCCAACCTCACCAAACCTCTCAGCCCCAAGAGTGTCCACCCTTATGTCTCATCCAGCTGTGGGTCTAGATATGGTCAATCCAGGTTGCATCACAGCCCCTGAACGAATTGTGTAAGAATTTCTCTCTCTTTCCCTGTCTTTGTTTCATGGGTTTTTAAAAGTAATTTATTTTTATAATGGGGTTTAGCTGCTTTTCACGGCTGTGTTTATGCCGCTTTACACCCACTTGACACACTAACAGAGAGATATCAATACATAGGTTTTAAGATTATTACTAGTCAGATATATTCTTGTGCGGTGAATCGGGCGTGTTGAGTCCAGTTCTCTGAGCAAGGAGTAGGTCTTGTCTATTACATATTGGGTTTATGGAACGGTATCTGAGCTAATTTGAAACTCTTGTTTTATGTATCACCCCACCTCACCTTTCCCGTTAAGCAGCCATAGTGTGTTTTCTGCATGTGTGACTCTGTTCTGTTTTGTAATTCAGTTCAAGTGTAACGGTTTTTACATTCCCTCTATAAGTGACACCTTATGAGAAGTGTCCTTTTCTGTGTGACTTATTTCACTTAGAATCGTCTTACCTAAATCCACTCATCATGCTGCTACTAGCCTTATGACATTGATTTCATGGCTGAGTGATATTCCATTGTACATAAGGACCACAACTTTTTTATCCATTTTTCGCTTTCCTGGGATATTTAAGGTGGAATGAAGTGGAGGTACTTGTCAACAGAGCAGCCCTAAACTTTGGGGTGCTTGTGTCTTGCTGATTTTCAATTTTCCCACTTTATCCCCCCATGCGTGGAAGTGCCCTATGCTCTCTAAGCTGTGTTTCTTAGATGTTTCAGGACACACCGTACACTTCTCCAGAGTGGCTGTTGGCAATTTACATCCCACCCATCAGTGTAGCAAGGCTCCCATTTCTCCATGGCCTGTCCTGCATTTCTGGTTTTGACACTTTTTTCAGCATGGCCCTTTTGACCGATATGAAGCGAGACTTCTTTGTAGCGCTGATTTGCCTTTCCAGGTTGCTTGGTTGGCCAAAAAGGGCGTATGCGTTTTTTCCTGAATATATTCAGGAAAAAACGCATACGCGCTTTTTGGCCAAGGGCATCATTGTCAACGTTTTGCCGCTTTTCATGTGCTTTAAAGGGGATTCGAATCTACCTCCTGAAATCTGTTTCTTGCAATTCTGCCTTGATTTCAAATCCTCTTCTTTGCCTTCCCTCAATATATTTGTGGACGAGAGTTATCATTTATAACTCTGCAGGTTTGTGAATTGCAGTGCCCTGAAGCTCCATTTTCCAAGTCTCTTTTTTGGGAGCTGGCCGCAAAAGCGCAGGATGGCTTCAGGCCCTGTTCTGGTTCCGGGGGGCAGGCTGAGCCTGTGGTTAATCCTTCTTCCTGATGGGAAAATAGAGTGACCTGTGCCTGTCCCAACACCAAGAGCTAGTCTCTCATTGGTTCCCCATCTTCCCGTTCATCCTCAGGACAAATTGCAACCTGTACGGAACAGGAGGTTAAAGGTGCTGATGCTCCAAGTAGGGAGATTGCTAGTAAAGTGGCTGGAATGGCGAACCCGAGCACAAGGAGATGAGAAATGAGGTGCGTTTTAGAAACCTTTCCCCATCACACGGTGTACCATCTTCTGGGTTTCTCATGCATGTTTTCGATGTAGGAAGATGCCCTTGAACCTGGAGATTTGGGACCCATGCGATGGGTAGCACGCAGTATTACTTTAAAGGGTCTGCGTTTGCTCACCCAACCTCACCAAACCTCTCAGCCCCAAGAGTGTCCACCGTTATGTCTCATCCAGCTGTGGGTCTAGATATGGTCAATCCAGGTTGCATCACAGCCCCTGAACGAATTGTGTAAGAATTTCTCTCTCTTTCCCTGTCTTTGTTTCATGGGTTTTTAAAAGTAATTTATTTTTATAATGGGCTTTAGCTGCTTTTCACGGCTGTGTTTATGCCGCTTTACACCCTCTTGACACACTAACAGAGAGATATCAATACATAGGTTTTAAGATTATTACTAGTCAGATATTTTCTTGTGCGGTGAATCGGGCGTGTTGAGTCCAGTTCTCTGAGCAAGGAGTAGGTCTTGTCTATTACATATTGGGTTTATGGAACGGTATCTGTGCTAATTTGAAACTCTTGTTTTATGTATCACCCCACCTCACCTTTCCCGTTAAGCAGCCATAGTGTGTTTTCTGCATGTGTGACTGTGTTCTGTTTTGTAATTCAGTTCAAGTGTAACGGTTTTTACATTCCCTCTATAAGTGACACCTTATGAGAAGTGTCCTTTTCTGTGTGACTTATTTCACTTAGAATCGTCTTACCTAAATCCACTCATCATGCTGCTGCTAGCCTTATGACATTGATTTCATGGCTGAGTGATATTCCATTGTACATAAGGACCACAACTTTTTTATCCATTTTTCGCTTTCCTGGGATATTTAAGGTGGAATGAAGTGGAGGTCCTTGTCAACAGAGCAGCCCTAAACTTTGGGGTGCTTGTGTCTTGCTGATTTTCAATTTTCCCACTTTATCCCCCCATGCGTGGAAGTGCCCTATGCTCTCTAAGCTGTGTTTTTTAGATATTTCAGGACACACCGTACACTTCTCCAGAGTGGCTGTTGGCAATTTACATCCCGCCCATCAGTGTAGCAAGGCTCCCATTTCTCCATGGCCTGTCCTGCATTTCTGGTTTTGACACTTTTTTCAGCATGGCCCTTTTGACCGATGGGAAGCGAGACTTCTTTGTAGCGCTGATTTGCCTTTCCAGGTTGCTTGGTTGGCCAAAAAGGGCGTATGCGTTTTTTCCTGAATATATTCAGGAAAAAACGCATACGCCCTTTTTGGCCAAGGGCATCATTGTCAACGTTTTGCCGCTTTTCATGTGCTTTAAAGGCGATTCGAATCTACCTCCTGAAATCTGTTTCCTGCAATTCTGCCTTGATTTCAAATCCTCTTCTTTGCCTTCCCTCAATATATTTGTGGACGAGAGTTATCATTTATAACTCTGCAGGTTTGTGAATTGCAGTGCCCTGAAGCTCCATTTTACAAGTCGCGTTTTTGGGAGCTGGCCGCAAAAGCGCAGGATGGCTTCAGGCCCTGTTCTGGTTCCGGGGGGCAGGCTGAGCCTGTGGTTAATTCTTCTTCCTGATGGGAAAATAGAGTGACCTGTGCCTGTCCCAACACCAAGAGCTAGTCTCTCATTGGTTCCCCGTCTTCCCGTTCATCCTCAGGACAAATTGCAACCTGTACGGAACAGGAGGTTAAAGGTGCTGATGCTCCAAGTAGGGAGATTGCTAGTAAAGTGGCTGGAATGGCGAACCCGAGCACAAGGAGATGAGAAATGAGGTGCGTTTTAGAAACCTTTCCCCATCACACGGTGTACCATCTTCTGGGTTTCTCATGCATGTTTTCGATGTAGGAAGATGCCCTTGAACCTGGAGATTTGGGACCCATGCGATGGTAGCACGCAGTATTGCTTTAAAGGGTCTGCTCACCCAACCTCACCAAACCTCTCGGCCCCAAGAGTGTCCACCCTTATGTCTCATCCAGCTGTGGGTCTAGATATGGTCAATCCAGGTTGCATCACAGCCCCTAAACGAATTGTGTAAGAATTTCTCTCTCTTTCCCTGTCTTTGTTTCATGGGTTTTTAAAAGTAATTTATTTTTATAATGGGGTTTAGCTGCTTTTCACGGCTGTGTTTATGCCGCTTTACACCCACTTGACACACTAACAGAGAGATATCAATACATAGGTTTTAAGATTATTACTAGTCAGATATATTCTTGTGCGGTGAATCGGGCGTGTTGAGTCCAGTTCTCTGAGCAAGGAGTAGGTCTTGTCTATTACATATTGGGTTTATGGAACGGTATCTGAGCTAATTTGAAACTCTTGTTTTATGTATCACCCCACCTCACCTTTCCCGTTAAGCAGCCATAGTGTGTTTTCTGCATGTGTGACTCTGTTCTGTTTTGTAATTCAGTTCAAGTGTAACGGTTTTTACATTCCCTCTATAAGTGACACCTTATGAGAAGTGTCCTTTTCTGTGTGACTTATTTCACTTAGAATCGTCTTACCTAAATCCACTCATCATGCTGCTGCTAGCCTTATGACATTGATTTCATGGCTGAGTGATATTCCATTGTACATAAGGACCACAACTTTTTTATCCATTTTTCGCTTTCCTGGGATATTTAAGGTGGAATGAAGTGGAGGTCCTTGTCAACAGAGCAGCCCTAAACTTTGGGGTGCTTGTGTCTTGCTGATTTTCAATTTTCCCACTTTATCCCCCCATGCGTGGAAGTGCCCTATGCTCTCTAAGCTGTGTTTTTTAGATATTTCAGGACACACCGTACACTTCTCCAGAGTGGCTGTTGGCAATTTACATCCCGCCCATCAGTGTAGCAAGGCTCCCATTTCTCCATGGCCTGTCCTGCATTTCTGGTTTTGACACTTTTTTCAGCATGGCCCTTTTGACCGATGGGAAGCGAGACTTCTTTGTAGCGCTGATTTGCCTTTCCAGGTTGCTTGGTTGGCCAAAAAGGGCGTATGCGTTTTTTCCTGAATATATTCAGGAAAAAACGCATACGCCCTTTTTGGCCAAGGGCATCATTGTCAACGTTTTGCCGCTTTTCATGTGCTTTAAAGGCGATTCGAATCTACCTCCTGAAATCTGTTTCCTGCAATTCTGCCTTGATTTCAAATCCTCTTCTTTGCCTTCCCTCAATATATTTGTGGACGAGAGTTATCATTTATAACTCTGCAGGTTTGTGAATTGCAGTGCCCTGAAGCTCCATTTTACAAGTCGCGTTTTTGGGAGCTGGCCGCAAAAGCGCAGGATGGCTTCAGGCCCTGTTCTGGTTCCGGGGGGCAGGCTGAGCCTGTGGTTAATTCTTCTTCCTAATGGGAAAATAGAGTGACCTGTGCCTGTCCCAACACCAAGAGCTAGTCTCTCATTGGTTCCCCGTCTTCCCGTTCATCCTCCGGACAAATCGCAACCTGTACGGAACAGGAAGTTAAAGGTGCTGATGCTCCAAGTAGGGAGATTGCTAGTAAAGTGGCTGGAATGGCGAACCCGAGCACAAGGAGATGAGAAATGAGGTGCGTTTTAGAAACCTTTCCCCATCACACGGTGTACCATCTTCTGGGTTTCTCATGCATGTTTTCGATGTAGGAAGATGCCCTTGAACCTGGAGATTTGGGACCCATGCGATGGGTAGCACGCAGTATTACTTTAAAGGATCTGCGTTTGCTCACCCAACCTCACCAAACCTCTCAGCCCCAAGAGTGTCCACCGTTATGTCTCATCCAGCTGTGGGTCTAGATATGGTCAATCCAGGTTGCATCACAGCCCCTGAACGAATTGTGTAAGAATTTCTCTCTCTTTCCCTGTCTTTGTTTCATGGGTTTTTAAAAGTAATTTATTTTTATAATGGGCTTTAGCTGCTTTTCACGGCTGTGTTTATGCCGCTTTACACCCTCTTGACACACTAACAGAGAGATATCAATACATAGGTTTTAAGATTATTACTAGTCAGATATTTTCTTGTGCGGTGAATCGGGCGTGTTGAGTCCAGTTCTCTGAGCAAGGAGTAGGTCTTGTCTATTACATATTGGGTTTATGGAACGGTATCTGTGCTAATTTGAAACTCTTGTTTTATGTATCACCCCACCTCACCTTTCCCGTTAAGCAGCCATAGTGTGTTTTCTGCATGTGTGACTCTGTTCTGTTTTGTAATTCAGTTCAAGTGTAACGGTTTTTACATTCCCTCTATAAGTGACACCTTATGAGAAGTGTCCTTTTCTGTGTGACTTATTTCACTTAGAATCGTCTTACCTAAATCCACTCATCATGCTGCTGCTAGCCTTATGACATTGATTTCATGGCTGAGTGATATTCCATTGTACATAAGGACCACAACTTTTTTATCCATTTTTCGCTTTCCTGGGATATTTAAGGTGGAATGAAGTGGAGGTCCTTGTCAACAGAGCAGCCCTAAACTTTGGGGTGCTTGTGTCTTGCTGATTTTCAATTTTCCCACTTTATCCCCCCATGCGTGGAAGTGCCCTATGCTCTCTAAGCTGTGTTTTTTAGATATTTCAGGACACACCGTACACTTCTCCAGAGTGGCTGTTGGCAATTTACATCCCGCCCATCAGTGTAGCAAGGCTCCCATTTCTCCATGGCCTGTCCTGCATTTCTGGTTTTGACACTTTTTTCAGCATGGCCCTTTTGACCGATGGGAAGCGAGACTTCTTTGTAGCGCTGATTTGCCTTTCCAGGTTGCTTGGTTGGCCAAAAAGGGCGTATGCGTTTTTTCCTGAATATATTCAGGAAAAAACGCATACGCCCTTTTTGGCCAAGGGCATCATTGTCAACGTTTTGCCGCTTTTCATGTGCTTTAAAGGCGATTCGAATCTACCTCCTGAAATCTGTTTCCTGCAATTCTGCCTTGATTTCAAATCCTCTTCTTTGCCTTCCCTCAATATATTTGTGGACGAGAGTTATCATTTATAACTCTGCAGGTTTGTGAATTGCAGTGCCCTGAAGCTCCATTTTACAAGTCGCGTTTTTGGGAGCTGGCCGCAAAAGCGCAGGATGGCTTCAGGCCCTGTTCTGGTTCCGGGGGGCAGGCTGAGCCTGTGGTTAATTCTTCTTCCTGATGGGAAAATAGAGTGACCTGTGCCTGTCCCAACACCAAGAGCTAGTCTCTCATTGGTTCCCCGTCTTCCCGTTCATCCTCAGGACAAATTGCAACCTGTACGGAACAGGAGGTTAAAGGTGCTGATGCTCCAAGTAGGGAGATTGCTAGTAAAGTGGCTGGAATGGCGAACCCGAGCACAAGGAGATGAGAAATGAGGTGCGTTTTAGAAACCTTTCCCCATCACACGGTGTACCATCTTCTGGGTTTCTCATGCATGTTTTCGATGTAGGAAGATGCCCTTGAACCTGGAGATTTGGGACCCATGCGATGGGTAGCACGCAGTATTACTTTAAAGGGTCTGCGTTTGCTCACCCAACCTCACCAAACCTCTCAGCCCCAAGAGTGTCCACCCTTATGTCTCATCCAGCTGTGGGTCTAGATATGGTCAATCCAGGTTGCATCACAGCCCCTGAACGAATTGTGTAAGAATTTCTCTCTCTTTCCCTGTCTTTGTTTCATGGGTTTTTAAAAGTAATTTATTTTTATAATGGGGTTTAGCTGCTTTTCACGGCTGTGTTTATGCCGCTTTACACCCACTTGACACACTAACAGAGAGATATCAATACATAGGTTTTAAGATTATTACTAGTCAGATATATTCTTGTGCGGTGAATCGGGCGTGTTGAGTCCAGTTCTCTGAGCAAGGAGTAGGTCTTGTGTATTACATATTGGGTTTATGGAACGGTATCTGAGCTAATTTGAAACTCTTGTTTTATGTATCACCCCACCTCACCTTTCCCGTTAAGCAGCCATAGTGTGTTTTCTGCATGTGTGACTCTGTTCTGTTTTGTAATTCAGTTCAAGTGTAACGGTTTTTACATTCCCTCTATAAGTGACACCTTATGAGAAGTGTCCTTTTCTGTGTGACTTATTTCACTTAGAATCGTCTTACCTAAATCCACTCATCATGCTGCTACTAGCCTTATGACATTGATTTCATGGCTGAGTGATATTCCATTGTACATAAGGACCAGAACTTTTTTATCCATTTTTCGCTTTCCTGGGATATTTAAGGTGGAATGAAGTGGAGGTACTTGTCAACAGAGCAGCCCTAAACTTTGGGGTGCTTGTGTCTTGCTGATTTTCAATTTTCCCACTTTATCCCCCCATGCGTGGAAGTGCCCTATGCTCTCTAAGCTGTGTTTCTTAGATGTTTCAGGACACACCGTACACTTCTCCAGAGTGGCTGTTGGCAATTTACATCCCACCCATCAGTGTAGCAAGGCTCCCATTTCTCCATGGCCTGTCCTGCATTTCTGGTTTTGACACTTTTTTCAGCATGGCCCTTTTGACCGATGGGATGCGAGACTTCTTTGTAGCGCTGATTTGCCTTTCCAGGTTGCTTGGTTGGCCAAAAAGGGCGTATGCGTTTTTTCCTGAATATATTCAGGAAAAAACGCATACGCCCTTTTTGGCCAAGGGCATCATTGTCAACATTTTGCCGCTTTTCATGTGCTTTAAAGGCGATTCGAATCTACCTCCTGAAATCTGTTTCTTGCAATTCTGCCTTGATTTCAAATCCTCTTCTTTGCCTTCCCTCAATATATTTGTGGACGAGAGTTATCATTTATAACTCTGCAGGTTTGTGAATTGCAGTGCCCTGAAGCTCCATTTTACAAGTCGCATTTTTGGGAGCTGGCCGCAAAAGCGCAGGATGGCTTCAGGCCCTGTTCTGGTTCCGGGGGGCAGGCTGAGCCTGTGGTTAATTCTTCTTCCTGATGGGAAAATAGAGTGACCTGTGCCTGTCCCAACACCAAGAGCTAGTCTCTCATTGGTTCCCCGTCTTCCCGTTCATCCTCAGGACAAATTGCAACCTGTACGGAACAGGAGGTTAAAGGTGCTGATGCTCCAAGTAGGGAGATTGCTAGTAAAGTGGCTGGAATGGCGAACCCGAGCACAAGGAGATGAGAAATGAGGTGCGTTTTACAAACCTTTCCCCATCACACGGTGTACCATCTTCTGGGTTTCTCATGCATGTTTTCGATGTAGGAAGATGCCCTTGAACCTGGAGATTTGGGATCCATGCGATGGGTAGCACGCAGTATTACTTTAAAGGGTCTGCGTTTGCTCACCCAACCTCACCAAACCTCTCAGCCCCAAGAGTGTCCACCCTTATGTCTCATCCAGCTGTGTGTCTAGATATGGTCAATCCAGGTTGCATCACAGCCCCTGAACGAATTGTGTAAGAATTTCTCTCTCTTTCCCTGTCTTTGTTTCATGGGTTTTTAAAAGTAATTTATTTTTATAATGGGGTTTAGCTGCTTTTCACGGCTGTGTTTATGCCGCTTTACACCCACTTGACACACTAACAGAGAGATATCAATACATAGGTTTTAAGATTATTACTAGTCAGATATATTCTTGTGCGGTGAATCGGGCGTGTTGAGTCCAGTTCTCTGAGCAAGGAGTAGGTCTTGTCTATTACATATTGGGTTTATGGAACGGTATCTGAGCTAATTTGAAACTCTTGTTTTATGTATCACCCCACCTCACCTTTCCCGTTAAGCAGCCATAGTGTGTTTTCTGCATGTGTGACTCTGTTCTGTTTTGTAATTCAGTTCAAGTGTAACGGTTTTTACATTCCCTCTATAAGTGACACCTTATGAGAAGTGTCCTTTTCTGTGTGACTTATTTCACTTAGAATCGTCTTACCTAAATCCACTCATCATGCTGCTGCTAGCCTTATGACATTGATTTCATGGCTGAGTGATATTCCATTGTACATAAGGACCACAACTTTTTGATCCATTTTTCGCTTTCCTGGGATATTTAAGGTGGAATGAAGTGGAGGTCCTTGTCAACAGAGCAGCCCTAAACTTTGGGGTGCTTGTGTCTTGCTGATTTTCAATTTTCCCACTTTATCCCCCCATGCGTGGAAGTGCCCTATGCTCTCTAAGCTGTGTTTTTTAGATGTTTCAGGACACACCGTACACTTCTCCAGAGTGGCTGTTGGCAATTTACATCCCGCCCATCAGTGTAGCAAGGCTCCCATTTCTCCATGGCCTGTCCTGCATTTCTGGTTTTGAAACTTTTTTCAGCATGGCCCTTTTGACCGATGGGAAGCGAGACTTCTTTGTAGCGCTGATTTGCCTTTCCAGGTTGCTTGGTTGGCCAAAAAGGGCGTATGCGTTTTTTCCTGAATATATTCAGGAAAAAACGCATACGCCCTTTTTGGCCAAGGGCATCATTGTCAACGTTTTGCCGCTTTTCATGTGCTTTAAAGGCGATTCGAATCTACCTCCTGAAATCTGTTTCCTGCAATTCTGCCTTGATTTCAAATCCTCTTCTTTGCCTTCCCTCAATATATTTGTGGACGAGAGTTATCATTTATAACTCTGCAGGTTTGTGAATTGCAGTGCCCTGAAGCTCCATTTTACAAGTCGCATTTTTGGGAGCTGGCCCCAAAAGAGCAGGATGGCTTCAGGCCCTGTTCTGGTTCCGGGGGGCAGGCTGAGACTGTGGTTAATTCTTCTTCCTGATGGGAAAATAGAGTGACCTGTGCCTGTCCCAACACCAAGAGCTAGTCTCTCATTGGTTCCCCATCTTCCCGTTCATCCTCAGGACAAATTGCAACCTGTACGGAACAGGAGGTTAAAGGTGCTGATGCTCCAAGTAGGGAGATTGCTAGTAAAGTGGCTGGAATGGCGAACCCGAGCACAAGGAGATGAGAAATGAGGTGCGTTTTAGAAACCTTTCCCCATCACATGGTGTACCATCTTCTGGGTTTCTCATGCATGTTTTCGATGTAGGAAGATGCCCTTGAACCTGGAGATTTGGGACCCATGCGATGGGTAGCACGCAGTATTACTTTAAAGGGTCTGCGTTTGCTCACCCAACCTCACCAAACCTCTCAGCCCCAAGAGTGTCCACCCTTATGTCTCATCCAGCTGTGGGTCTAGATATGGTCAATCCAGGTTGCATCACAGCCCCTGAACGAATTGTGTAAGAATTTCTCTCTCTTTCCCTGTTTGTGTTTCATGGGTTTTTAAAAGTAATTTATTTTTATAATGGGGTTTAGCTGCTTTTCACGGCTGTGTTTATGCCGCTTTACACCCACTTGACACACTAACAGAGAGATATCAATACATAGGTTTTAAGATTATTACTAGTTAGATATATTCTTGTGCGGTGAATCGGGCGTGTTGAGTCCAGTTCTCTGAGCAAGGAGTAGGTCTTGTGTATTACATATTGGGTTTATGGAACGGTATCTGAGCTAATTTGAAACTCTTGTTTTATGTATCACCCCACCTCACCTTTCCCGTTAAGCAGCCATAGTGTGTTTTCTGCATGTGTGACTCTGTTCTGTTTTGTAATTCAGTTCAAGTGTAACGGTTTTTACATTCCCTCTATAAGTGACACCTTATGAGAAGTGTCCTTTTCTGTGTGACTTATTTCACTTAGAATCGTCTTACCTAAATCCACTCATCATGCTGCTGCTAGCCTTATGACATTGATTTCATGGCTGAGTGATATTCCATTGTACATAAGGACCACAACTTTTTGATCCATTTTTCGCTTTCCTGGGATATTTAAGGTGGAATGAAGTGGAGGTCCTTGTCAACAGAGCAGCCCTAAACTTTGGGGTGCTTGTGTCTTGCTGATTTTCAATTTTCCCACTTTATCCCCCCATGCGTGGAAGTGCCCTATGCTCTCTAAGCTGTGTTTTTTAGATGTTTCAGGACACACCGTACACTTCTCCAGAGTGGCTGTTGGCAATTTACATCCCGCCCATCAGTGTACCAAGGCTCCCATTTCTCCATGGCCTGTCCTGCATTTCTGGTTTTGACACTTTTTTCAGCATGGCCCTTTTGACCGATGGGAAGCGAGACTTCTTTGTAGCGCTGATTTGCCTTTCCAGGTTGCTTGGTTGGCCAAAAAGGGCGTATGCGTTTTTTCCTGAATATATTCAGGAAAAAAGCATACGCCCTTTTTGGCCAAGGGCATCATTGTCAACGTTTTGCCGCTTTTCATGTGCTTTAAAGGCGATTCGAATCTACCTCCTGAAATCTGTTTCCTGCAATTCTGCCTTGATTTCAAATCCTCTTCTTTGCCTTCCCTCAATATATTTGTGGACGAGAGTTATCATTTATAACTCTGCAGGTTTGTGAATTGCAGTGCCCTGAAGCTCCATTTTACAAGTCGCGTTTTTGGGAGCTGGCCGCAAAAGCGCAGGATGGCTTCAGGCCCTGTTCTGGTTCCGGGGGGCAGGCTGAGCCTGTGGTTAATTCTTCTTCCTAATGGGAAAATAGAGTGACCTGTGCCTGTCCCAACACCAAGAGCTAGTCTCTCATTGGTTCCCCGTCTTCCCGTTCATCCTCCGGACAAATCGCAACCTGTACGGAACAGGAAGTTAAAGGTGCTGATGCTCCAAGTAGGGAGATTGCTAGTAAAGTGGCTGGAATGGCGAACCCGAGCACAAGGAGATGAGAAATGAGGTGCGTTTTAGAAACCTTTCCCCATCACACGGTGTACCATCTTCTGGGTTTCTCATGCATGTTTTCGATGTAGGAAGATGCCCTTGAACCTGGAGATTTGGGACCCATGCGATGGGTAGCACGCAGTATTACTTTAAAGGGTCTGCGTTTGCTCACCCAACCTCACCAAACCTCTCAGCCCCAAGAGTGTCCACCCTTATGTCTCATCCAGCTGTGGGTCTAGATATGGTCAATCCAGGTTGCATCACAGCCCCTGAACGAATTGTGTAAGAATTTCTCTCTCTTTCCCTGTCTTTGTTTCATGGGTTTTTAAAAGTAATTTATTTTTATAATGGGGTTTAGCTGCTTTTCACGGCTGTGTTTATGCCGCTTTACACCCACTTGACACACTAACAGAGAGATATCAATACATAGGTTTTAAGATTATTACTAGTCAGATATATTCTTGTGCGGTGAATCGGGCGTGTTGAGTCCAGTTCTCTGAGCAAGGAGTAGGTCTTGTCTATTACATATTGGGTTTATGGAACGGTATCTGAGCTAATTTGAAACTCTTGTTTTATGTATCACCCCACCTCACCTTTCCCGTTAAGCAGCCATAGTGTGTTTTCTGCATGTGTGACTCTGTTCTGTTTTGTAATTCAGTTCAAGTGTAACGGTTTTTACATTCCCTCTATAAGTGACACCTTATGAGAAGTGTCCTTTTCTGTGTGACTTATTTCACTTAGAATCGTCTTACCTAAATCCACTCATCATGCTGCTACTAGCCTTATGACATTGATTTCATGGCTGAGTGATATTCCATTGTACATAAGGACCACAACTTTTTTATCCATTTTTCGCTTTCCTGGGATATTTAAGGTGGAATGAAGTGGAGGTACTTGTCAACAGAGCAGCCCTAAACTTTGGGGTGCTTGTGTCTTGCTGATTTTCAATTTTCCCACTTTATCCCCCCATGCGTGGAAGTGCCCTATGCTCTCTAAGCTGTGTTTCTTAGATGTTTCAGGACACACCGTACACTTCTCCAGAGTGGCTGTTGGCAATTTACATCCCACCCATCAGTGTAGCAAGGCTCCCATTTCTCCATGGCCTGTCCTGCATTTCTGGTTTTGACACTTTTTTCAGCATGGCCCTTTTGACCGATGGGAAGCGAGACTTCTTTGTAGCGCTGATTTGCCTTTCCAGGTTGCTTGGTTGGCCAAAAAGGGCGTATGCGTTTTTTCCTGAATATATTCAGGAAAAAACGCATACGCGCTTTTTGGCCAAGGGCATCATTGTCAACGTTTTGCCGCTTTTCATGTGCTTTAAAGGGGATTCGTATCTACCTCCTGAAATCTGTTTCTTGCAATTCTGCCTTGATTTCAAATCCTCTTCTTTGCCTTCCCTCAATATATTTGTGGACGAGAGTTATCATTTATAACTCTGCAGGTTTGTGAATTGCAGTGCCCTGAAGCTCCATTTTCCAAGTCTCTTTTTTGGGAGCTGGCCGCAAAAGCGCAGGATGGCTTCAGGCCCTGTTCTGGTTCCGGGGGGCAGGCTGAGCCTGTGGTTAATCCTTCTTCCTGATGGGAAAATAGAGTGACCTGTGCCTGTCCCAACACCAAGAGCTAGTCTCTCATTGGTTCCCCATCTTCCCGTTCATCCTCAGGACAAATTGCAACCTGTACGGAACAGGAGGTTAAAGGTGCTGATGCTCCAAGTAGGGAGATTGCTAGTAAAGTGGCTGGAATGGCGAACCCGAGCACAAGGAGATGAGAAATGAGGTGCGTTTTAGAAACCTTTCCCCATCACACGGTGTACCATCTTCTGGGTTTCTCATGCATGTTTTCGATGTAGGAAGATGCCCTTGAACCTGGAGATTTGGGACCCATGCGATGGGTAGCACGCAGTATTACTTTAAAGGGTCTGCGTTTGCTCACCCAACCTCACCAAACCTCTCAGCCCCAAGAGTGTCCACCGTTATGTCTCATCCAGCTGTGGGTCTAGATATGGTCAATCCAGGTTGCATCACAGCCCCTGAACGAATTGTGTAAGAATTTCTCTCTCTTTCCCTGTCTTTGTTTCATGGGTTTTTAAAAGTAATTTATTTTTATAATGGGCTTTAGCTGCTTTTCACGGCTGTGTTTATGCCGCTTTACACCCTCTTGACACACTAACAGAGAGATATCAATACATAGGTTTTAAGATTATTACTAGTCAGATATTTTCTTGTGCGGTGAATCGGGCGTGTTGAGTCCAGTTCTCTGAGCAAGGAGTAGGTCTTGTCTATTACATATTGGGTTTATGGAACGGTATCTGTGCTAATTTGAAACTCTTGTTTTATGTATCACCCCACCTCACCTTTCCCGTTAAGCAGCCATAGTGTGTTTTCTGCATGTGTGACTGTGTTCTGTTTTGTAATTCAGTTCAAGTGTAACGGTTTTTACATTCCCTCTATAAGTGACACCTTATGAGAAGTGTCCTTTTCTGTGTGACTTATTTCACTTAGAATCGTCTTACCTAAATCCACTCATCATGCTGCTGCTAGCCTTATGACATTGATTTCATGGCTGAGTGATATTCCATTGTACATAAGGACCACAACTTTTTTATCCATTTTTCGCTTTCCTGGGATATTTAAGGTGGAATGAAGTGGAGGTCCTTGTCAACAGAGCAGCCCTAAACTTTGGGGTGCTTGTGTCTTGCTGATTTTCAATTTTCCCACTTTATCCCCCCATGCGTGGAAGTGCCCTATGCTCTCTAAGCTGTGTTTTTTAGATATTTCAGGACACACCGTACACTTCTCCAGAGTGGCTGTTGGCAATTTACATCCCGCCCATCAGTGTAGCAAGGCTCCCATTTCTCCATGGCCTGTCCTGCATTTCTGGTTTTGACACTTTTTTCAGCATGGCCCTTTTGACCGATGGGAAGCGAGACTTCTTTGTAGCGCTGATTTGCCTTTCCAGGTTGCTTGGTTGGCCAAAAAGGGCGTATGCGTTTTTTCCTGAATATATTCAGGAAAAAACGCATACGCCCTTTTTGGCCAAGGGCATCATTGTCAACGTTTTGCCGCTTTTCATGTGCTTTAAAGGCGATTCGAATCTACCTCCTGAAATCTGTTTCCTGCAATTCTGCCTTGATTTCAAATCCTCTTCTTTGCCTTCCCTCAATATATTTGTGGACGAGAGTTATCATTTATAACTCTGCAGGTTTGTGAATTGCAGTGCCCTGAAGCTCCATTTTACAAGTCGCGTTTTTGGGAGCTGGCCGCAAAAGCGCAGGATGGCTTCAGGCCCTGTTCTGGTTCCGGGGGGCAGGCTGAGCCTGTGGTTAATTCTTCTTCCTAATGGGAAAATAGAGTGACCTGTGCCTGTCCCAACACCAAGAGCTAGTCTCTCATTGGTTCCCCGTCTTCCCGTTCATCCTCCGGACAAATCGCAACCTGTACGGAACAGGAAGTTAAAGGTGCTGATGCTCCAAGTAGGGAGATTGCTAGTAAAGTGGCTGGAATGGCGAACCCGAGCACAAGGAGATGAGAAATGAGGTGCGTTTTAGAAACCTTTCCCCATCACACGGTGTACCATCTTCTGGGTTTCTCATGCATGTTTTCGATGTAGGAAGATGCCCTTGAACCTGGAGATTTGGGACCCATGCGATGGGTAGCACGCAGTATTACTTTAAAGGATCTGCGTTTGCTCACGCAACCTCACCAAACCTCTCAGCCCCAAGAGTGTCCACCCTTATGTCTCATCCAGCTGTGGGTCTAGATATGGTCAATCCAGGTTGCATCACAGCCCCTGAACGAATTGTGTAAGAATTTCTCTCTCTTTCCCTGTCTTTGTTTCATGGGTTTTTAAAAGTAATTTATTTTTATAATGGGGTTTAGCTGCTTTTCACGGCTGTGTTTATGCCGCTTTACACCCACTTGACACACTAACAGAGAGATATCAATACATAGGTTTTAAGATTATTACTAGTCAGATATATTCTTGTGCGGTGAATCGGGCGTGTTGAGTCCAGTTCTCTGAGCAAGGAGTAGGTCTTGTCTATTACATATTGGGTTTATGGAACGGTATCTGAGCTAATTTGAAACTCTTGTTTTATGTATCACCCCACCTCACCTTTCCCGTTAAGCAGCCATAGTGTGTTTTCTGCATGTGTGACTCTGTTCTGTTTTGTAATTCAGTTCAAGTGTAACGGTTTTTACATTCCCTCTATAAGTGACACCTTATGAGAAGTGTCCTTTTCTGTGTGACTTATTTCACTTAGAATCGTCTTACCTAAATCCACTCATCATGCTGCTACTAGCCTTATGACATTGATTTCATGGCTGAGTGATATTCCATTGTACATAAGGACCACAACTTTTTTATCCATTTTTCGCTTTCCTGGGATATTTAAGGTGGAATGAAGTGGAGGTACTTGTCAACAGAGCAGCCCTAAACTTTGGGGTGCTTGTGTCTTGCTGATTTTCAATTTTCCCACTTTATCCCCCCATGCGTGGAAGTGCCCTATGCTCTCTAAGCTGTGTTTCTTAGATGTTTCAGGACACACCGTACACTTCTCCAGAGTGGCTGTTGGCAATTTACATCCCACCCATCAGTGTAGCAAGGCTCCCATTTCTCCATGGCCTGTCCTGCATTTCTGGTTTTGACACTTTTTTCAGCATGGCCCTTTTGACCGATGGGAAGCGTGACTTCTTTGTAGCGCTGATTTGCCTTTCCAGGTTGCTTGGTTGGCCAAAAAGGGCGTATGCGTTTTTTCCTGAATATATTCAGGAAAAAACGCATACGCGCTTTTTGGCCAAGGGCATCATTGTCAACGTTTTGCCGCTTTTCATGTGCTTTAAAGGGGATTCGAATCTACCTCCTGAAATCTGTTTCTTGCAATTCTGCCTTGATTTCAAATCCTCTTCTTTGCCTTCCCTCAATATATTTGTGGACGAGAGTTATCATTTATAACTCTGCAGGTTTGTGAATTGCAGTGCCCTGAAGCTCCATTTTCCAAGTCTCTTTTTTGGGAGCTGGCCGCAAAAGCGCAGGATGGCTTCAGGCCCTGTTCTGGTTCCGGGGGGCAGGCTGAGCCTGTGGTTAATCCTTCTTCCTGATGGGAAAATAGAGTGACCTGTGCCTGTCCCAACACCAAGAGCTAGTCTCTCATTGGTTCCCCATCTTCCCGTTCATCCTCAGGACAAATTGCAACCTGTACGGAACAGGAGGTTAAAGGTGCTGATGCTCCAAGTAGGGAGATTGCTAGTAAAGTGGCTGGAATGGCGAACCCGAGCACAAGGAGATGAGAAATGAGGTGCGTTTTAGAAACCTTTCCCCATCACACGGTGTACCATCTTCTGGGTTTCTCATGCATGTTTTCGATGTAGGAAGATGCCCTTGAACCTGGAGATTTGGGACCCATGCGATGGGTAGCACGCAGTATTACTTTAAAGGGTCTGCGTTTGCTCACCCAACCTCACCAAACCTCTCAGCCCCAAGAGTGTCCACCGTTATGTCTCATCCAGCTGTGGGTCTAGATATGGTCAATCCAGGTTGCATCACAGCCCCTGAACGAATTGTGTAAGAATTTCTCTCTCTTTCCCTGTCTTTGTTTCATGGGTTTTTAAAAGTAATTTATTTTTATAATGGGCTTTAGCTGCTTTTCACGGCTGTGTTTATGCCGCTTTACACCCTCTTGACACACTAACAGAGAGATATCAATACATAGGTTTTAAGATTATTACTAGTCAGATATTTTCTTGTGCGGTGAATCGGGCGTGTTGAGTCCAGTTCTCTGAGCAAGGAGTAGGTCTTGTCTATTACATATTGGGTTTATGGAACGGTATCTGTGCTAATTTGAAACTCTTGTTTTATGTATCACCCCACCTCACCTTTCCCGTTAAGCAGCCATAGTGTGTTTTCTGCATGTGTGACTGTGTTCTGTTTTGTAATTCAGTTCAAGTGTAACGGTTTTTACATTCCCTCTATAAGTGACACCTTATGAGAAGTGTCCTTTTCTGTGTGACTTATTTCACTTAGAATCGTCTTACCTAAATCCACTCATCATGCTGCTGCTAGCCTTATGACATTGATTTCATGGCTGAGTGATATTCCATTGTACATAAGGACCACAACTTTTTTATCCATTTTTCGCTTTCCTGGGATATTTAAGGTGGAATGAAGTGGAGGTCTTTGTCAACAGAGCAGCCCTAAACTTTGGGGTGCTTGTGTCTTGCTGATTTTCAATTTTCCCACTTTATCCCCCCATGCGTGGAAGTGCCCTATGCTCTCTAAGCTGTGTTTTTTAGATATTTCAGGACACACCGTACACTTCTCCAGAGTGGCTGTTGGCAATTTACATCCCGCCCATCAGTGTAGCAAGGCTCCCATTTCTCCATGGCCTGTCCTGCATTTCTGGTTTTGACACTTTTTTCAGCATGGCCCTTTTGACCGATGGGAAGCGAGACTTCTTTGTAGCGCTGATTTGCCTTTCCAGGTTGCTTGGTTGGCCAAAAAGGGCGTATGCGTTTTTTCCTGAATATATTCAGGAAAAAACGCATACGCCCTTTTTGGCCAAGGGCATCATTGTCAACGTTTTGCCGCTTTTCATGTGCTTTAAAGGCGATTCGAATCTACCTCCTGAAATCTGTTTCCTGCAATTCTGCCTTGATTTCAAATCCTCTTCTTTGCCTTCCCTCAATATATTTGTGGACGAGAGTTATCATTTATAACTCTGCAGGTTTGTGAATTGCAGTGCCCTGAAGCTCCATTTTACAAGTCGCGTTTTTGGGACCTGGCCGCAAAAGCGCAGGATGGCTTCAGGCCCTGTTCTGGTTCCGGGGGGCAGGCTGAGCCTGTGGTTAATTCTTCTTCCTGATGGGAAAATAGAGTGACCTGTGCCTGTCCCAACACCAAGAGCTAGTCTCTCATTGGTTCCCCGTCTTCCCGTTCATCCTCAGGACAAATTGCAACCTGTACGGAACAGGAGGTTAAAGGTGCTGATGCTCCAAGTAGGGAGATTGCTAGTAAAGTGGCTGGAATGGCGAACCCGAGCACAAGGAGATGAGAAATGAGGTGCGTTTTAGAAACCTTTCCCCATCACACGGTGTACCATCTTCTGGGTTTCTCATGCATGTTTTCGATGTAGGAAGATGCCCTTGAACCTGGAGATTTGGGACCCATGCGATGGGTAGCACGCAGTATTACTTTAAAGGATCTGCGTTTGCTCACCCAACCTCACCAAACCTCTCAGCCCCAAGAGTGTCCACCCTTATGTCTCATCCAGCTGTGGGTCTAGATATGGTCAATCCAGGTTGCATCACAGCCCCTGAACGAATTGTGTAAGAATTTCTCTCTCTTTCCCTGTCTTTGTTTCATGGGTTTTTAAAAGTAATTTATTTTTATAATGGGGTTTAGCTGCTTTTCACGGCTGTGTTTATGCCGCTTTACACCCACTTGACACACTAACAGAGAGATATCAATACATAGGTTTTAAGATTATTACTAGTCAGATATATTCTTGTGCGGTGAATCGGGCGTGTTGAGTCCAGTTCTCTGAGCAAGGAGTAGGTCTTGTCTATTACATATTGGGTTTATGGAACGGTATCTGAGCTAATTTGAAACTCTTGTTTTATGTATCACCCCACCTCACCTTTCCCGTTAAGCAGCCATAGTGTGTTTTCTGCATGTGTGACTCTGTTCTGTTTTGTAATTCAGTTCAAGTGTAACGGTTTTTACATTCCCTCTATAAGTGACACCTTATGAGAAGTGTCCTTTTCTGTGTGACTTATTTCACTTAGAATCGTCTTACCTAAATCCACTCATCATGCTGCTACTAGCCTTATGACATTGATTTCATGGCTGAGTGATATTCCATTGTACATAAGGACCACAACTTTTTTATCCATTTTTCGCTTTCCTGGGATATTTAAGGTGGAATGAAGTGGAGGTACTTGTCAACAGAGCAGCCCTAAACTTTGGGGTGCTTGTGTCTTGCTGATTTTCAATTTTCCCACTTTATCCCCCCATGCGTGGAAGTGCCCTATGCTCTCTAAGCTGTGTTTCTTAGATGTTTCAGGACACACCGTACACTTCTCCAGAGTGGCTGTTGGCAATTTACATCCCACCCATCAGTGTAGCAAGGCTCCCATTTCTCCATGGCCTGTCCTGCATTTCTGGTTTTGACACTTTTTTCAGCATGGCCCTTTTGACCGATGGGAAGCGTGACTTCTTTGTAGCGCTGATTTGCCTTTCCAGGTTGCTTGGTTGGCCAAAAAGGGCGTATGCGTTTTTTCCTGAATATATTCAGGAAAAAACGCATACGCGCTTTTTGGCCAAGGGCATCATTGTCAACGTTTTGCCGCTTTTCATGTGCTTTAAAGGGGATTCGAATCTACCTCCTGAAATCTGTTTCTTGCAATTCTGCCTTGATTTCAAATCCTCTTCTTTGCCTTCCCTCAATATATTTGTGGACGAGAGTTATCATTTATAACTCTGCAGGTTTGTGAATTGCAGTGCCCTGAAGCTCCATTTTCCAAGTCTCTTTTTTGGGAGCTGGCCGCAAAAGCGCAGGATGGCTTCAGGCCCTGTTCTGGTTCCGGGGGGCAGGCTGAGCCTGTGGTTAATCCTTCTTCCTGATGGGAAAATAGAGTGACCTGTGCCTGTCCCAACACCAAGAGCTAGTCTCTCATTGGTTCCCCATCTTCCCGTTCATCCTCAGGACAAATTGCAACCTGTACGGAACAGGAGGTTAAAGGTGCTGATGCTCCAAGTAGGGAGATTGCTAGTAAAGTGGCTGGAATGGCGAACCCGAGCACAAGGAGATGAGAAATGAGGTGCGTTTTAGAAACCTTTCCCCATCACACGGTGTACCATCTTCTGGGTTTCTCATGCATGTTTTCGATGTAGGAAGATGCCCTTGAACCTGGAGATTTGGGACCCATGCGATGGGTAGCACGCAGTATTACTTTAAAGGGTCTGCGTTTGCTCACCCAACCTCACCAAACCTCTCAGCCCCAAGAGTGTCCACCGTTATGTCTCATCCAGCTGTGGGTCTAGATATGGTCAATCCAGGTTGCATCACAGCCCCTGAACGAATTGTGTAAGAATTTCTCTCTCTTTCCCTGTCTTTGTTTCATGGGTTTTTAAAAGTAATTTATTTTTATAATGGGCTTTAGCTGCTTTTCACGGCTGTGTTTATGCCGCTTTACACCCTCTTGACACACTAACAGAGAGATATCAATACATAGGTTTTAAGATTATTACTAGTCAGATATTTTCTTGTGCGGTGAATCGGGCGTGTTGAGTCCAGTTCTCTGAGCAAGGAGTAGGTCTTGTCTATTACATATTGGGTTTATGGAACGGTATCTGTGCTAATTTGAAACTCTTGTTTTATGTATCACCCCACCTCACCTTTCCCGTTAAGCAGCCATAGTGTGTTTTCTGCATGTGTGACTGTGTTCTGTTTTGTAATTCAGTTCAAGTGTAACGGTTTTTACATTCCCTCTATAAGTGACACCTTATGAGAAGTGTCCTTTTCTGTGTGACTTATTTCACTTAGAATCGTCTTACCTAAATCCACTCATCATGCTGCTGCTAGCCTTATGACATTGATTTCATGGCTGAGTGATATTCCATTGTACATAAGGACCACAACTTTTTTATCCATTTTTCGCTTTCCTGGGATATTTAAGGTGGAATGAAGTGGAGGTCTTTGTCAACAGAGCAGCCCTAAACTTTGGGGTGCTTGTGTCTTGCTGATTTTCAATTTTCCCACTTTATCCCCCCATGCGTGGAAGTGCCCTATGCTCTCTAAGCTGTGTTTTTTAGATATTTCAGGACACACCGTACACTTCTCCAGAGTGGCTGTTGGCAATTTACATCCCGCCCATCAGTGTAGCAAGGCTCCCATTTCTCCATGGCCTGTCCTGCATTTCTGGTTTTGACACTTTTTTCAGCATGGCCCTTTTGACCGATGGGAAGCGAGACTTCTTTGTAGCGCTGATTTGCCTTTCCAGGTTGCTTGGTTGGCCAAAAAGGGCGTATGCGTTTTTTCCTGAATATATTCAGGAAAAAACGCATACGCCCTTTTTGGCCAAGGGCATCATTGTCAACGTTTTGCCGCTTTTCATGTGCTTTAAAGGCGATTCGAATCTACCTCCTGAAATCTGTTTCCTGCAATTCTGCCTTGATTTCAAATCCTCTTCTTTGCCTTCCCTCAATATATTTGTGGACGAGAGTTATCATTTATAACTCTGCAGGTTTGTGAATTGCAGTGCCCTGAAGCTCCATTTTACAAGTCGCGTTTTTGGGACCTGGCCGCAAAAGCGCAGGATGGCTTCAGGCCCTGTTCTGGTTCCGGGGGGCAGGCTGAGCCTGTGGTTAATTCTTCTTCCTGATGGGAAAATAGAGTGACCTGTGCCTGTCCCAACACCAAGAGCTAGTCTCTCATTGGTTCCCCGTCTTCCCGTTCATCCTCAGGACAAATTGCAACCTGTACGGAACAGGAGGTTAAAGGTGCTGATGCTCCAAGTAGGGAGATTGCTAGTAAAGTGGCTGGAATGGCGAACCCGAGCACAAGGAGATGAGAAATGAGGTGCGTTTTAGAAACCTTTCCCCATCACACGGTGTACCATCTTCTGGGTTTCTCATGCATGTTTTCGATGTAGGAAGATGCCCTTGAACCTGGAGATTTGGGACCCATGCGATGGTAGCACGCAGTATTGCTTTAAAGGGTCTGCTCACCCAACCTCACCAAACCTCTCGGCCCCAAGAGTGTCCACCCTTATGTCTCATCCAGCTGTGGGTCTAGATATGGTCAATCCAGGTTGCATCACAGCCCCTAAACGAATTGTGTAAGAATTTCTCTCTCTTTCCCTGTCTTTGTTTCATGGGTTTTTAAAAGTAATTTATTTTTATAATGGGGTTTAGCTGCTTTTCACGGCTGTGTTTATGCCGCTTTACACCCACTTGACACACTAACAGAGAGATATAAATACATAGGTTTTAAGATTATTACTAGTCAGATATATTCTTGTGCGGTGAATCGGGCGTGTTGAGTCCAGTTCTCTGAGCAAGGAGTAGGTCTTGTCTATTACATATTGGGTTTATGGAACGGTATCTGAGCTAATTTGAAACTCTTGTTTTATGTATCACCCCACCTCACCTTTCCCGTTAAGCAGCCATAGTGTGTTTTCTGCATGTGTGACTCTGTTCTGTTTTGTAATTCAGTTCAAGTGTAACGGTTTTTACATTCCCTCTATAAGTGACACCTTATGAGAAGTGTCCTTTTCTGTGTGACTTATTTCACTTAGAATCGTCTTACCTAAATCCACTCATCATGCTGCTGCTAGCCTTATGACATTGATTTCATGGCTGAGTGATATTCCATTGTACATAAGGACCACAACTTTTTTATCCATTTTTCGCTTTCCTGGGATATTTAAGGTGGAATGAAGTGGAGGTCCTTGTCAACAGAGCAGCCCTAAACTTTGGGGTGCTTGTGTCTTGCTGATTTTCAATTTTCCCACTTTATCCCCCCATGCGTGGAAGTGTCCTATGCTCTCTAAGCTGTGTTTTTTAGATATTTCAGGACACACCGTACACTTCTCCAGAGTGGCTGTTGGCAATTTACATCCCGCCCATCAGTGTAGCAAGGCTCCCATTTCTCCATGGCCTGTCCTGCATTTCTGGTTTTGACACTTTTTTCAGCATGGCCCTTTTGACCGATGGGAAGCGAGACTTCTTTGTAGCGCTGATTTGCCTTTCCAGGTTGCTTGGTTGGCCAAAAAGGGCGTATGCGTTTTTTCCTGAATATATTCAGGAAAAAACGCATACGCCCTTTTTGGCCAAGGGCATCATTGTCAACGTTTTGCCGCTTTTCATGTGCTTTAAAGGCGATTCGAATCTACCTCCTGAAATCTGTTTCCTGCAATTCTGCCTTGATTTCAAATCCTCTTCTTTGCCTTCCCTCAATATATTTGTGGACGAGAGTTATCATTTATAACTCTGCAGGTTTGTGAATTGCAGTGCCCTGAAGCTCCATTTTACAAGTCGCGTTTTTGGGAGCTGGCCGCAAAAGCGCAGGATGGCTTCAGGCCCTGTTCTGGTTCCGGGGGGCAGGCTGAGCCTGTGGTTAATCCTTCTTCCTGATGGGAAAATAGAGTGACCTGTGCCTGTCCCAACACCAAGAGCTAGTCTCTCATTGGTTCCCCATCTTCCCGTTCATCCTCAGGACAAATTGCAACCTGTACGGAACAGGAGGTTAAAGGTGCTGATGCTCCAAGTAGGGAGATTGCTAGTAAAGTGGCTGGAATGGCGAACCCGAGCACAAGGAGATGAGAAATGAGGTGCGTTTTAGAAACCTTTCCCCATCACACGGTGTACCATCTTCTGGGTTTCTCATGCATGTTTTCGATGTAGGAAGATGCCCTTGAACCTGGAGATTTGGGACCCATGCGATGGGTAGCACGCAGTATTACTTTAAAGTGTCTGCGTTTGCTCACCCAACCTCACCAAACCTCTCAGCCCCAAGAGTGTCCACCGTTATGTCTCATCCAGCTGTGGGTCTAGATATGGTCAATCCAGGTTGCATCACAGCCCCTGAACGAATTGTGTAAGAATTTCTCTCTCTTTCCCTGTCTTTGTTTCATGGGTTTTTAAAAGTAATTTATTTTTATAATGGGCTTTAGCTGCTTTTCACGGCTGTGTTTATGCCGCTTTACACCCACTTGACACACTAACAGAGAGATATCAATACATAGGTTTTAAGATTATTACTAGTCAGATATATTCTTGTGCGGTGAATCGGGCGTGTTGAGTCCAGTTCTCTGAGCAAGGAGTAGGTCTTGTCTATTACATATTGGGTTTATGGAACGGTATCTGAGCTAATTTGAAACTCTTGTTTTATGTATCACCCCACCTCACCTTTCCCGTTAAGCAGCCATAGTGTGTTTTCTGCATGTGTGACTCTGTTCTGTTTTGTAATTCAGTTCAAGTGTAACGGTTTTTACATTCCCTCTATAAGTGACACCTTATGAGAAGTGTCCTTTTCTGTGTGACTTATTTCACTTAGAATCGTCTTACCTAAATCCACTCATCATGCTGCTACTAGCCTTATGACATTGATTTCATGGCTGAGTGATATTCCATTGTACATAAGGACCACAACTTTTTTATCCATTTTTCGCTTTCCTGGGATATTTAAGGTGGAATGAAGTGGAGGTACTTGTCAACAGAGCAGCCCTAAACTTTGGGGTGCTTGTGTCTTGCTGATTTTCAATTTTCCCACTTTATCCCCCCATGCGTGGAAGTGCCCTATGCTCTCTAAGCTGTGTTTCTTAGATGTTTCAGGACACACCGTACACTTCTCCAGAGTGGCTGTTGGCAATTTACATCCCACCCATCAGTGTAGCAAGGCTCCCATTTCTCCATGGCCTGTCCTGCATTTCTGGTTTTGACACTTTTTTCAGCATGGCCCTTTTGACCGATGGGAAGCGTGACTTCTTTGTAGCGCTGATTTGCCTTTCCAGGTTGCTTGGTTGGCCAAAAAGGGCGTATGCGTTTTTTCCTGAATATATTCAGGAAAAAACGCATACGCGCTTTTTGGACAAGGGCATCATTGTCAACGTTTTGCCGCTTTTCATGTGCTTTAAAGGGGATTCGAATCTACCTCCTGAAATCTGTTTCTTGCAATTCTGCCTTGATTTCAAATCCTCTTCTTTGCCTTCCCTCAATATATTTGTGGACGAGAGTTATCATTTATAACTCTGCAGGTTTGTGAATTGCAGTGCCCTGAAGCTCCATTTTCCAAGTCTCTTTTTTGGGAGCTGGCCGCAAAAGCGCAGGATGGCTTCAGGCCCTGTTCTGGTTCCGGGGGGCAGGCTGAGCCTGTGGTTAATCCTTCTTCCTGATGGGAAAATAGAGTGACCTGTGCCTGTCCCAACACCAAGAGCTAGTCTCTCATTGGTTCCCCATCTTCCCGTTCATCCTCAGGACAAATTGCAACCTGTACGGAACAGGAGGTTAAAGGTGCTGATGCTCCAAGTAGGGAGATTGCTAGTAAAGTGGCTGGAATGGCGAACCCGAGCACAAGGAGATGAGAAATGAGGTGCGTTTTAGAAACCTTTCCCCATCACACGGTGTACCATCTTCTGGGTTTCTCATGCATGTTTTCGATGTAGGAAGATGCCCTTGAACCTGGAGATTTGGGACCCATGCGATGGGTAGCACGCAGTATTACTTTAAAGGGTCTGCGTTTGCTCACCCAACCTCACCAAACCTCTCAGCCCCAAGAGTGTCCACCGTTATGTCTCATCCAGCTGTGGGTCTAGATATGGTCAATCCAGGTTGCATCACAGCCCCTGAACGAATTGTGTAAGAATTTCTCTCTCTTTCCCTGTCTTTGTTTCATGGGTTTTTAAAAGTAATTTATTTTTATAATGGGCTTTAGCTGCTTTTCACGGCTGTGTTTATGCCGCTTTACACCCTCTTGACACACTAACAGAGAGATATCAATACATAGGTTTTAAGATTATTACTAGTCAGATATTTTCTTGTGCGGTGAATCGGGCGTGTTGAGTCCAGTTCTCTGAGCAAGGAGTAGGTCTTGTCTATTACATATTGGGTTTATGGAACGGTATCTGTGCTAATTTGAAACTCTTGTTTTATGTATCACCCCACCTCACCTTTCCCGTTAAGCAGCCATAGTGTGTTTTCTGCATGTGTGACTGTGTTCTGTTTTGTAATTCAGTTCAAGTGTAACGGTTTTTACATTCCCTCTATAAGTGACACCTTATGAGAAGTGTCCTTTTCTGTGTGACTTATTTCACTTAGAATCGTCTTACCTAAATCCACTCATCATGCTGCTGCTAGCCTTATGACATTGATTTCATGGCTGAGTGATATTCCATTGTACATAAGGACCACAACTTTTTTATCCATTTTTCGCTTTCCTGGGATATTTAAGGTGGAATGAAGTGGAGGTCTTTGTCAACAGAGCAGCCCTAAACTTTGGGGTGCTTGTGTCTTGCTGATTTTCAATTTTCCCACTTTATCCCCCCATGCGTGGAAGTGCCCTATGCTCTCTAAGCTGTGTTTTTTAGATATTTCAGGACACACCGTACACTTCTCCAGAGTGGCGGTTGGCAATTTACATCCCGCCCATCAGTGTAGCAAGGCTCCCATTTCTCCATGGCCTGTCCTGCATTTCTGGTTTTGACACTTTTTTCAGCATGGCCCTTTTGACCGATGGGAAGCGAGACTTCTTTGTAGCGCTGATTTGCCTTTCCAGGTTGCTTGGTTGGCCAAAAAGGGCGTATGCGTTTTTTCCTGAATATATTCAGGAAAAAACGCATACGCCCTTTTTGGCCAAGGGCATCATTGTCAACGTTTTGCCGCTTTTCATGTGCTTTAAAGGCGATTCGAATCTACCTCCTGAAATCTGTTTCCTGCAATTCTGCCTTGATTTCAAATCCTCTTCTTTGCCTTCCCTCAATATATTTGTGGACGAGAGTTATCATTTATAACTCTGCAGGTTTGTGAATTGCAGTGCCCTGAAGCTCCATTTTACAAGTCGCGTTTTTGGGACCTGGCCGCAAAAGCGCAGGATGGCTTCAGGCCCTGTTCTGGTTCCGGGGGGCAGGCTGAGCCTGTGGTTAATTCTTCTTCCTGATGGGAAAATAGAGTGACCTGTGCCTGTCCCAACACCAAGAGCTAGTCTCTCATTGGTTCCCCGTCTTCCCGTTCATCCTCAGGACAAATTGCAACCTGTACGGAACAGGAGGTTAAAGGTGCTGATGCTCCAAGTAGGGAGATTGCTAGTAAAGTGGCTGGAATGGCGAACCCGAGCACAAGGAGATGAGAAATGAGGTGCGTTTTAGAAACCTTTCCCCATCACACGGTGTACCATCTTCTGGGTTTCTCATGCATGTTTTCGATGTAGGAAGATGCCCTTGAACCTGGAGATTTGGGACCCATGCGATGGTAGCACGCAGTATTGCTTTAAAGGGTCTGCTCACCCAACCTCACCAAACCTCTCGGCCCCAAGAGTGTCCACCCTTATGTCTCATCCAGCTGTGGGTCTAGATATGGTCAATCCAGGTTGCATCACAGCCCCTAAACGAATTGTGTAAGAATTTCTCTCTCTTTCCCTGTCTTTGTTTCATGGGTTTTTAAAAGTAATTTATTTTTATAATGGGGTTTAGCTGCTTTTCACGGCTGTGTTTATGCCGCTTTACACCCACTTGACACACTAACAGAGAGATATAAATACATAGGTTTTAAGATTATTACTAGTCAGATATATTCTTGTGCGGTGAATCGGGCGTGTTGAGTCCAGTTCTCTGAGCAAGGAGTAGGTCTTGTCTATTACATATTGGGTTTATGGAACGGTATCTGAGCTAATTTGAAACTCTTGTTTTATGTATCACCCCACCTCACCTTTCCCGTTAAGCAGCCATAGTGTGTTTTCTGCATGTGTGACTCTGTTCTGTTTTGTAATTCAGTTCAAGTGTAACGGTTTTTACATTCCCTCTATAAGTGACACCTTATGAGAAGTGTCCTTTTCTGTGTGACTTATTTCACTTAGAATCGTCTTACCTAAATCCACTCATCATGCTGCTACTAACCTTATGACATTGATTTCATGGCTGAGTGATATTCCATTGTACATAAGGACCATAACTTTTTTATCCATTTTTCGCTTTCCTGGGATATTTAAGGTGGAATGAAGTGGAGGTCCTTGTCAACAGAGCAGCCCTAAACTTTGGGGTGCTTGTGTCTTGCTGATTTTCAATTTTCCCACTTTATCTCCCCATGCGTGGAAGTGCCCTATGCTCTCTAAGCTGTGTTTCTTAGATGTTTCAGGACACACCGTACACTTCTCCAGAGTGGCTGTTGGCAATTTACATCCCACCCATCAGTGTAGCAAGGCTCCCATTTCTCCATGGCCTGTCCTCCATTTCTGGTTTTGACACTTTTTTCAGCATGGCCCTTTTGACCGATGGGAAGCGAGACTTCTTTGTAGCGCTGATTTGCCTTTCCAGGTTGCTTGGTTGGCCAAAAAGGGCGTATGCGTTTTTTCCTGAATATATTCAGGAAAAAACGCATACGCCCTTTTTGGCCAAGGGCATCATTGTCAACGTTTTGCCGCTTTTCATGTGCTTTAAAGGCGATTCGAATCTACCTCCTGAAATCTGTTTCCTGCAATTCTGCCTTGATTTCAAATCCTCTTCTTTGCCTTCCCTCAATATATTTGTGGACGAGAGTTATCATTTATAACTCTGCAGGTTTGTGAATTGCAGTGCCCTGAAGCTCCATTTTACAAGTCGCATTTTTGGGAGCTGGCCGCAAAAGCGCAGGATGGCTTCAGGCCCTGTTCTGGTTCCGGGGGGCAGGCTGAGCCTGTGGTTAATTCTTCTTCCTGATGGGAAAATAGAGTGACCTGTGCCTGTCCCAACACCAAGAGCTAGTCTCTCATTGGTTCCCCGTCTTCCCGTTCATCCTCAGGACAAATTGCAACCTGTACGGAACAGGAGGTTAAAGGTGCTGATGCTCCAAGTAGGGAGATTGCTAGTAAAGTGGCTGGAATGGCGAACCCGAGCACAAGGAGATGAGAAATGAGGTGCGTTTTAGAAACCTTTCCCCATCACACGGTGTACCATCTTCTGGGTTTCTCATGCATGTTTTCGATGTAGGAAGATGCCCTTGAACCTGGAGATTTGGGATCCATGCGATGGGTAGCACGCAGTATTACTTTAAAGGGTCTGCGTTTGCTCACCCAACCTCACCAAACCTCTCAGCCCCAAGAGTGTCCACCCTTATGTCTCATCCAGCTGTGGGTCTAGATATGGTCAATCCAGGTTGCATCACAGCCCCTGAACGAACTGTGTAAGAATTTCTCTCTCTTTCCCTGTCTTTGTTTCATGGGTTTTTTAAAGTAATTTATTTTTATAATGGGGTTTAGCTGCTTTTCACGGCTGTGTTTATGCCGCTTTACACCCACTTGACACACTAACAGAGAGATATCAATACATAGGTTTTAAGATTATTACTAGTCAGATATATTCTTGTGCCGTGAATCGGGCGTGTTGAGTCCAGTTCTCTGAGCAAGGAGTAGGTCTTGTCTATTACATATTGGGTTTATGGAACGGTATCTGAGCTAATTTGAAACTCTTGTTTTATGTATCACCCCACCTCACCTTTCCCGTTAAGCAGCCATAGTGTGTTTTCTGCATGTGTGACTCTGTTCTGTTTTGTAATTCAGTTCAAGTGTAACGGTTTTTACATTCCCTCTATAAGTGACACCTTATGAGAAGTGTCCTTTTCTGTGTGACTTATTTCACTTAGAATCGTCTTACCTAAATCCACTCATCATGCTGCTGCTAGCCTTATGACATTGATTTCATGGCTGAGTGATATTCCATTGTACATAAGGACCACAACTTTTTGATCCATTTTTCGCTTTCCTGGGATATTTAAGGTGGAATGAAGTGGAGGTCCTTGTCAACAGAGCAGCCCTAAACTTTGGGGTGCTTGTGTCTTGCTGATTTTCAATTTTCCCACTTTATCCCCCCATGCGTGGAAGTGCCCTATGCTCTCTAAGCTGTGTTTTTTAGATATTTCAGGACACACCGTACACTTCTCCAGAGTGGCTGTTGGCAATTTACATCCCGCCCATCAGTGTAGCAAGGCTCCCATTTCTCCATGGCCTGTCCTGCATTTCTGGTTTTGACACTTTTTTCAGCATGGCCCTTTTGACCGATGGGAAGCGAGACTTCTTTGTAGCGCTGATTTGCCTTTCCAGGTTGCTTGGTTGGCCAAAAAGGGCGTATGCGTTTTTTCCTGAATATATTCAGGAAAAAACGCATACGCCCTTTTTGGCCAAGGGCATCATTGTCAACGTTTTGCCGCTTTTCATGTGCTTTAAAGGCGATTCGAATCTACCTCCTGAAATCTGTTTCCTGCAATTCTGCCTTGATTTCAAATCCTCTTCTTTGCCTTCCCTCAATATATTTGTGGACGAGAGTTATCATTTATAACTCTGCAGGTTTGTGAATTGCAGTGCCCTGAAGCTCCATTTTACAAGTCGCGTTTTTGGGAGCTGGCCGCAAAAGCGCAGGATGGCTTCAGGCCCTGTTCTGGTTCCGGGGGGCAGGCTGAGCCTGTGGTTAATTCTTCTTCCTGATGGGAAAATAGAGTGACCTGTGCCTGTCCCAACACCAAGAGCTAGTCTCTCATTGGTTCCCCGTCTTCCCGTTCATCCTCAGGACAAATTGCAACCTGTACGGAACAGGAGGTTAAAGGTGCTGATGCTCCAAGTAGGGAGATTGCTAGTAAAGTGGCTGGAATGGCGAACCCGAGCACAAGGAGATGAGAAATGAGGTGCGTTTTAGAAACCTTTCCCCATCACACGGTGTACCATCTTCTGGGTTTCTCATGCATGTTTTCGATGTAGGAAGATGCCCTTGAACCTGGAGATTTGGGACCCATGCGATGGTAGCACACAGTATTGCTTTAAAGGGTCTGCTCACCCAACCTCACCAAACCTCTCAGCCCCAAGAGTGTCCACCCTTATGTCTCATCCAGCTGTCGGTCTAGATATGGTCAATCCAGGTTGCATCACAGCCCCTAAACGAATTGTCTAAGAATTTCTCTCTCTTTCCCTGTCTTTGTTTCATGGGTTTTTAAAAGTAATTTATTTTTATAATGGGGTTTAGCTGCTTTTCACGGCTGTGTTTATGCCGCTTTACACCCACTTGACACACTAACAGAGAGATATAAATACATAGGTTTTAAGATTATTACTAGTCAGATATATTCTTGTGCGGTGAATCGGGCGTGTTGAGTCCAGTTCTCTGAGCAAGGAGTAGGTCTTGTCTATTACATATTGGGTTTATGGAACGGTATCTGAGCTAATTTGAAACTCTTGTTTTATGTATCACCCCACCTCACCTTTCCCGTTAAGCAGCCATAGTGTGTTTTCTGCATGTGTGACTCTGTTCTGTTTTGTAATTCAGTTCAAGTGTAACGGTTTTTACATTCCCTCTATAAGTGACACCTTATGAGAAGTGTCCTTTTCTGTGTGACTTATTTCACTTAGAATCGTCTTACCTAAATCCACTCATCATGCTGCTACTAACCTTATGACATTGATTTCATGGCTGAGTGATATTCCATTGTACATAAGGACCATAACTTTTTTATCCATTTTTCGCTTTCCTGGGATATTTAAGGTGGAATGAAGTGGAGGTCCTTGTCAACAGAGCAGCCCTAAACTTTGGGGTGCTTGTGTCTTGCTGATTTTCAATTTTCCCACTTTATCTCCCCATGCGTGGAAGTGCCCTATGCTCTCTAAGCTGTGTTTCTTAGATGTTTCAGGACACACCGTACACTTCTCCAGAGTGGCTGTTGGCAATTTACATCCCACCCATCAGTGTAGCAAGGCTCCCATTTCTCCATGGCCTGTCCTCCATTTCTGGTTTTGACACTTTTTTCAGCATGGCCCTTTTGACCGATGGGAAGCGAGACTTCTTTGTAGCGCTGATTTGCCTTTCCAGGTTGCTTGGTTGGCCAAAAAGGGCGTATGCGTTTTTTCCTGAATATATTCAGGAAAAAACGCATACGCCCTTTTTGGCCAAGGGCATCATTGTCAACGTTTTGCCGCTTTTCATGTGCTTTAAAGGCGATTCGAATCTACCTCCTGAAATCTGTTTCCTGCAATTCTGCCTTGATTTCAAATCCTCTTCTTTGCCTTCCCTCAATATATTTGTGGACGAGAGTTATCATTTATAACTCTGCAGGTTTGTGAATTGCAGTGCCCTGAAGCTCCATTTTACAAGTCGCATTTTTGGGAGCTGGCCGCAAAAGCGCAGGATGGCTTCAGGCCCTGTTCTGGTTCCGGGGGGCAGGCTGAGCCTGTGGTTAATTCTTCTTCCTGATGGGAAAATAGAGTGACCTGTGCCTGTCCCAACACCAAGAGCTAGTCTCTCATTGGTTCCCCGTCTTCCCGTTCATCCTCAGGACAAATTGCAACCTGTACGGAACAGGAGGTTAAAGGTGCTGATGCTCCAAGTAGGGAGATTGCTAGTAAAGTGGCTGGAATGGCGAACCCGAGCACAAGGAGATGAGAAATGAGGTGCGTTTTAGAAACGTTTCCCCATCACACGGTGTACCATCTTCTGGGTTTCTCATGCATGTTTTCGATGTAGGAAGATGCCCTTGAACCTGGAGATTTGGGATCCATGCGATGGGTAGCACGCAGTATTACTTTAAAGGGTCTGCGTTTGCTCACCCAACCTCACCAAACCTCTCAGCCCCAAGAGTGTCCACCCTTATGTCTCATCCAGCTGTGGGTCTAGATATGGTCAATCCAGGTTGCATCACAGCCCCTGAACGAATTGTGTAAGAATTTCTCTCTCTTTCCCTGTCTTTGTTTCATGGGTTTTTTAAAGTAATTTATTTTTATAATGGGGTTTAGCTGCTTTTCACGGCTGTGTTTATGCCGCTTTACACCCACTTGACACACTAACAGTGAGATATCAATACATAGGTTTTAAGATTATTACTAGTCAGATATATTCTTGTGCGGTGAATCGGGCGTGTTGAGTCCAGTTCTCTGAGCAAGGAGTAGGTCTTGTCTATTACATATTGGGTTTATGGAACGGTATCTGAGCTAATTTGAAACTCTTGTTTTATGTATCACCCCACCTCACCTTTCCCGTTAAGCAGCCATAGTGTGTTTTCTGCATGTGTGACTCTGTTCTGTTTTGTAATTCAGTTCAAGTGTAACGGTTTTTACATTCCCTCTATAAGTGACACCTTATGAGAAGTGTCCTTTTCTGTGTGACTTATTTCACTTAGAATCGTCTTACCTAAATCCACTCATCATGCTGCTGCTAGCCTTATGACATTGATTTCATGGCTGAGTGATATTCCATTGTACATAAGGACCACAACTTTTTGATCCATTTTTCGCTTTCCTGGGATATTTAAGGTGGAATGAAGTGGAGGTCCTTGTCAACAGAGCAGCCCTAAACTTTGGGGTGCTTGTGTCTTGCTGATTTTCAATTTTCCCACTTTATCCCCCCATGCGTGGAAGTGCCCTATGCTCTCTAAGCTGTGTTTTTTAGATATTTCAGGACACACCGTACACTTCTCCAGAGTGGCTGTTGGCAATTTACATCCCGCCCATCAGTGTAGCAAGGCTCCCATTTCTCCATGGCCTGTCCTGCATTTCTGGTTTTGACACTTTTTTCAGCATGGCCCTTTTGACCGATGGGAAGCGAGACTTCTTTGTAGCGCTGATTTGCCTTTCCAGGTTGCTTGGTTGGCCAAAAAGGGCGTATGCGTTTTTTCCTGAATATATTCAGGAAAAAACGCATACGCCCTTTTTGGCCAAGGGCATCATTGTCAACGTTTTGCCGCTTTTCATGTGCTTTAAAGGCGATTCGAATCTACCTCCTGAAATCTGTTTCCTGCAATTCTGCCTTGATTTCAAATCCTCTTCTTTGCCTTCCCTCAATATATTTGTGGACGAGAGTTATCATTTATAACTCTGCAGGTTTGTGAATTGCAGTGCCCTGAAGCTCCATTTTACAAGTCGCGTTTTTGGGAGCTGGCCGCAAAAGCGCAGGATGGCTTCAGGCCCTGTTCTGGTTCCGGGGGGCAGGCTGAGCCTGTGGTTAATTCTTCTTCCTGATGGGAAAATAGAGTGACCTGTGCCTGTCCCAACACCAAGAGCTAGTCTCTCATTGGTTCCCCGTCTTCCCGTTCATCCTCAGGACAAATTGCAACCTGTACGGAACAGGAGGTTAAAGGTGCTGATGCTCCAAGTAGGGAGATTGCTAGTAAAGTGGCTGGAATGGCGAACCCGAGCACAAGGAGATGAGAAATGAGGTGCGTTTTAGAAACCTTTCCCCATCACACGGTGTACCATCTTCTGGGTTTCTCATGCATGTTTTCGATGTAGGAAGATGCCCTTGAACCTGGAGATTTGGGACCCATGCGCTGGGTAGCACGCAGTATTACTTTAAAGGGTCTGCTCACCCAAACTCACCAAACCTCTCAGCCCCAAGAGTGTCCACCCTTATGTCTCTTCCAGCTGTGGGTCTAGATATGGTCAATCCAGGTTGCATCACAGCCCCTAAACGAATTGTGTAAGAATTTCTCTCTCTTTTCCTGTCTTTGTTTCATGGGTTTTTAAAAGTAATTTATTTTTATAATGGGGTTTAGCTCCTTTTCACGGCTGTGTTTATGCCGCTTTACACCCACTTGACACACTAACAGAGAGATATCAATACATAGGTTTTAAGATTATTACTAGTCAGATATATTCTTGTGCGGTGAATCGGGCGTGTTGAGTCCAGTTCTCTGAGCAAGGAGTAGGTCTTGTCTATTACATATTGGGTTTATGGAACGGTATCTGAGCTAATTTGAAACTCTTGTTTTATGTATCACCCCACCTCACCTTTCCCGTTAAGCAGCCATAGTGTGTTTTCTGCATGTGTGACTCTGTTCTGTTTTGTAATTCAGTTCAAGTGTAACGGTTTTTACATTCCCTCTATAAGTGACACCTTATGAGAAGTGTCCTTTTCTGTGTGACTTATTTCACTTAGAATCGTCTTACCTAAATCCACTCATCATGCTGCTACTAGCCTTATGACATTGATTTCATGGCTGAGTGATATTCCATTGTACATAAGGACCACAACTTTTTGATCCATTTTTCGCTTTCCTGGGATATTTAAGGTGGAATGAAGTGGAGGTCCTTGTCAACAGAGCAGCCCTAAACTTTGGGGTGCTTGTGTCTTGCTGATTTTCAATTTTCCCACTTTATACCCCCATGCGTGGAAGTGCCCTATGCTCTCTAAGCTGTGTTTTTTAGATGTTTCAGGACACACCGTACACTTCTCCAGAGTGGCTGTTGGCGATTTACATCCCGCCCATCAGTGTAGCAAGGCTCCCATTTCTCCATGGCCTGTCCTGCATTTCTGGTTTTGACACTTTTTTCAGCATGGCCCTTTTGACCGATGGGAAGCGAGACTTCTTTGTAGCGCTGATTTGCCTTTCCAGGTTGCTTGGTTGGCCAAAAAGGGCGTATGCGTTTTTTCCTGAATATATTCAGGAAAAAACGCATACGCCCTTTTTGGCCAAGGGCATCATTGTCAACGTTTTGCCGCTTTTCATGTGCTTTAAAGGCGATTCGAATCTACCTCCTGAAATCTGTTTCCTGCAATTCTGCCTTGATTTCAAATCCTCTTCTTTGCCTTCCCTCAATATATTTGTGGACGAGAGTTATCATTTATAACTCTGCAGGTTTGTGAATTGCAGTGCCCTGAAGCTCCATTTTACAAGTCGCGTTTTTGGGAGCTGGCCGCAAAAGCGCAGGATGGCTTCAGGCCCTGTTCTGGTTCCGGGGGCAGGCTGAGCCTGTGGTTAATTCTTCTTCCTGATGGGAAAATAGAGTGACCTGTGCCTGTCCCAACACCAAGAGCTAGTCTCTCATTGGTTCCCCGTCTTCCCGTTCATCCTCAGGACAAATTGCAACCTGTACGGAACAGGAGGTTAAAGGTGCTGATGCTCCAAGTAGGGAGATTGCTAGTAAAGTGGCTGGAATGGCGAACCCGAGCACAAGGAGATGAGAAATGAGGTGCGTTTTAGAAACCTTTCCCCATCACACGGTGTACCATCTTCTGGGTTTCTCATGCATGTTTTCGATGTAGGAAGATGCCCTTGAACCTGGAGATTTGGGACCCATGCGATGGGTAGCACGCAGTATTACTTTAAAGGGTCTGCGTTTGCTCACCCAACCTCACCAAACCTCTCAGCCCCAAGAGTGTCCACCCTTATGTCTCATCCAGCTGTGGGTCTAGATATGGTCAATCCAGGTTGCATCACAGCCCCTGAACGAATTGTGTAAGAATTTCTCTCTCTTTCCCTGTCTTTGTTTCATGGGTTTTTAAAAGTAATTTATTTTTATAATGGGGTTTAGCTGCTTTTCACGGCTGTGTTTATGCCGCTTTACACCCACTTGACACACTAACAGAGAGATATCAATACATAGGTTTTAAGATTATTACTAGTCAGATATATTCTTGTGCGGTGAATCGGGCGTGTTGAGTCCAGTTCTCTGAGCAAGGAGTAGGTCTTGTCTATTACATATTGGGTTTATGGAACGGTATCTGAGCTAATTTGAAACTCTTGTTTTATGTATCACCCCACCTCACCTTTCCCGTTAAGCAGCCATAGTGTGTTTTCTGCATGTGTAACTCTGTTCTGTTTTGTAATTCAGTTCTAGTGTAACGGTTTTTACATTCCCTCTATAAGTGACACCTTATGAGAAGTGTCCTTTTCTGTGTGACTTATTTCACTTAGAATCGTCTTACCTAAATCCACTCATCATGCTGCTACTAGCCTTATGACATTGATTTCATGGCTGAGTGATATTCCATTGTACATAAGGACCACAACTTTTTGATCCATTTTTCGCTTTCCTGGGATATTTAAGGTGGAATGAAGTGGAGGTCCTTGTCAACAGAGCAGCCCTAAACTTTGGGGTGCTTGTGTCTTGCTGATTTTCAATTTTCCCACTTTATCCCCCCATGCGTGGAAGTGCCCTATGCTCTCTAAGCTGTGTTTTTTAGATGTTTCAGGACACACCGTACACTTCTCCAGAGTGGCTGTTGGCGATTTACATCCCGCCCATCAGTGTAGCAAGGCTCCCATTTCTCCATGGCCTGTCCTGCATTTCTGGTTTTGACACTTTTTTCAGCATGGCCCTTTTGACCGATGGGAAGCGAGACTTCTTTGTAGCGCTGATTTGCCTTTCCAGGTTGCTTGGTTGGCCAAAAAGGGCGTATGCGTTTTTTCCTGAATATATTCAGGAAAAAACGCATACGCCCTTTTTGGCCAAGGGCATCATTGTCAACGTTTTGCCGCTTTTCATGTGCTTTAAAGGCGATTCGAATCTACCTCCTGAAATCTGTTTCCTGCAATTCTGCCTTGATTTCAAATCCTCTTCTTTGCCTTCCCTCAATATATTTGTGGACGAGAGTTATCATTTATAACTCTGCAGGTTTGTGAATTGCAGTGCCCTGAAGCTCCATTTTACAAGTCGCGTTTTTGGGAGCTGGCCGCAAAAGCGCAGGATGGCTTCAGGCCCTGTTCTGGTTCCGGGGGCAGGCTGAGCCTGTGGTTAATTCTTCTTCCTGATGGGAAAATAGAGTGACCTGTGCCTGTCCCAACACCAAGAGCTAGTCTCTCATTGGTTCCCCGTCTTCCCGTTCATCCTCAGGACAAATTGCAACCTGTACGGAACAGGAGGTTAAAGGTGCTGATGCTCCAAGTAGGGAGATTGCTAGTAAAGTGGCTGGAATGGCGAACCCGAGCACAAGGAGATGAGAAATGAGGTGCGTTTTAGAAACCTTTCCCCATCACACGGTGTACCATCTTCTGGGTTTCTCATGCATGTTTTCGATGTAGGAAGATGCCCTTGAACCTGGAGATTTGGGACCCATGCGATGGGTAGCACGCAGTATTACTTTAAAGGGTCTGCGTTTGCTCACCCAACCTCACCAAACCTCTCAGCCCCAAGAGTGTCCACCCTTACGTCTCATCCAGCTGTGGGTCTAGATATGGTCAATCCAGGTTGCATCACAGCCCCTGAACGAATTGTGTAAGAATTTCTCTCTCTTTCCCTGTCTTTGTTTCATGGGTTTTTAAAAGTAATTTATTTTTATAATGGGGTTTAGCTGCTTTTCACGGCTGTGTTTATGCCGCTTTACACCCACTTGACACACTAACAGAGAGATATCAATACATAGGTTTTAAGATTATTACTAGTCAGATATATTCTTGTGCGGTGAATCGGGCGTGTTGAGTCCAGTTCTCTGAGCAAGGAGTAGGTCTTGTCTATTACATATTGGGTTTATGGAACGGTATCTGAGCTAATTTGAAACTCTTGTTTTATGTATCACCCCACCTCACCTTAACCGTTAAGCAGCCATAGTGTGTTTTCTGCATGTGTGACTCTGTTCTGTTTTGTAATTCAGTTCAAGTGTAACGGTTTTTACATTCCCTCTATAAGTGATACCTTATGAGAAGTGTCCTTTTCTGTGTGACTTATTTCACTTAGAATCGTCTTACCTAAATCCACTCATCATGCTGCTACTAGCCTTATGACATTGATTTCATGGCTGAGTGATATTCCATTGTACATAAGGACCACAACTTTTTGATCCATTTTTCGCTTTCCTGGGATATTTAAGGTGGAATGAAGTGGAGGTCCTTGTCAACAGAGCAGCCCTAAACTTTGGGGTGCTTGTGTCTTGCTGATTTTCAATTTTCCCACTTTATCCCCCCATGCGTGGAAGTGCCCTATGCTCTCTAAGCTGTGTTTTTTAGATGTTTCAGGACACACCGTACACTTCTCCAGAGTGGCTGTTGGCAATTTACATCCCACCCATCAGTGTAGCAAGGCTCCCATTTCTCCATGGCCTGTCCTGCATTTCTGGTTTTGACACTTTTTTCAGCATGGCCCTTTTGACTGATGGGAAGCGAGACTTCTTTGTAGCGCTGATTTGCCTTTCCAGGTTGCTTGGTTGGCCAAAAAGGGCGTATGCGTTTTTTCCTGAATATATTCAGGAAAAAACGCATACGCCCTTTTTGGCCAAGGGCATCATTGTCAACGTTTTGCCGCTTTTCATGTGCTTTAAAGGCGATTCGAATCTACCTCCTGAAATCTGTTTCCTGCAATTCTGCCTTGATTTCAAATCCTCTTCTTTGCCTTCCCTCAATATATTTGTGGACGAGAGTTATCATTTATAACTCTGCAGGTTTGTGAATTGCAGTGCCCTGAAACTCCATTTTACAAGTCGCTTTTTTGGGAGCTGGCCGCAAAAGCGCAGGATGGCTTCAGGCCCAGTTCTGGTTCCGGGGGGCAGGCTGAGCCTGTGGTTAATTCTTCTTCCTGATGGGAAAATAGAGTGACCTGTGCCTGTCCCAACACCAAGAGCTAGTCTCTCATTGGTTCCCCGTCTTCCCGTTCATCCTCAGGACAAATTGCAACCTGTACGGAACAGGAGGTTAAAGGTGCTGATGCTCCAAGTAGGGAGATTGCTAGTAAAGTGGCTGGAATGGCGAACCCGAGCACAAGGAGATGAGAAATGAGGTGCGTTTTAGAAACCTTTCCCCATCACACGGTGTACCATCTTCTGGGTTTCTCATGCATGTTTTCTATGTAGGAAGATGCCCTTGAACCTGGAGATTTGGGACCCATGCGATGGGTAGCACGCAGTATTACTTTAAAGGGTCTGCGTTTGCTCACCCAACCTCACCAAACCTCTCAGCCCCAAGAGTGTCCACCCTTATGTCTCATCCAGCTGTGGGTCTAGATATGGTCAATCCAGGTTGCATCACAGCCCCTGAACGAATTGTGTAAGAATTTCTCTCTCTTTCCCTGTCTTTGTTTCATGGGTTTTTAAAAGTAATTTATTTTTATAATGGGGTTTAGCTGCTTTTCACGGCTGTGTTTATGCCGCTTTACACCCACTTGACACACTAACAGAGAGATATCAATACATAGGTTTTAAGATTATTACTAGTCAGATATATTCTTGTGCGGTGAATCGGGCGTGTTGAGTCCAGTTCTCTGAGCAAGGAGTAGGTCTTGTCTATTACATATTGGGTTTATGGAACGGTATCTGAGCTAATTTGAAACTCTTGTTTTATGTATCACCCCACCTCACCTTTCCCGTTAAGCAGCCATAGTGTGTTTTCTGCATGTGTGACTCTGTTCTGTTTTGTAATTCAGTTCAAGTGTAACGGTTTTTACATTCCCTCTATAAGTGACACCTTATGAGAAGTGTCCTTTTCTGTGTGACTTATTTCACTTAGAATCGTCTTACCTAAATCCACTCATCATGCTGCTACTAGCCTTATGACATTGATTTCATGGCTGAGTGATATTCCATTGTACATAAGGACCACAACTTTTTGATCCATTTTTCGCTTTCCTGGGATATTTAAGGTGGAATGAAGTGGAGGTCCTTGTCAACAGAGCAGCCCTAAACTTTGGGGTGCTTGTGTCTTGCTGATTTTCAATTTTCCCACTTTATCCCCCCATGCGTGGAAGTGCCCTATGCTCTCTAAGCTGTGTTTTTTAGATGTTTCAGGACACACCGTACACTTCTCCAGAGTGGCTGTTGGCGATTTACATCCCGCCCATCAGTGAAGCAATGCTCCCATTTCTCCATGGCCTGTCCTGCATTTCTGGTTTTGACACTTTTTTCAGCATGGCCCTTTTGACCGATGGGAAGCGAGACTTCTTTGTAGCGCTGATTTGCCTTTCCAGGTTGCTTGGTTGGCCAAAAAGGGCGTATGCGTTTTTTCCTGAATATATTCAGGAAAAAACGCATACGCCCTTTTTGGCCAAGGGCATCATTGTCAACGTTTTGCCGCTTTTCATGTGCTTTAAAGGCGATTCGAATCTACCTCCTGAAATCTGTTTCCTGCAATTCTGCCTTGATTTCAAATCCTCTTCTTTGCCTTCCCTCAATATATTTGTGGACGAGAGTTATCATTTATAACTCTGCAGGTTTGTGAATTGCAGTGCCCTGAAGCTCCATTTTACAAGTCACGTTTTTGGGAGCTGGCCGCAAAAGCGCAGGATGGCTTCAGGCGCTGTTCCGGTTCCGGGGGGCAGGCTGAGCCTGTGGTTAATTCTTCTTCCTGATGGGAAAATAGAGTGACCTGTGCCTGTCCCAACACCAAGAGCTAGTCTCTCATTGGTTCCCCGTCTTCCCGTTCATCCTCAGGACAAATTGCAACCTGTACGAAACAGGAGGTTAAAGGTGCTGATGCTCCAAGTAGGGAGATTGCTAGTAAAGTGGATGGAATGGCGAACCCGAGCACAAGGAGATGAGAAATGAGGTGCGTTTTAGAAACCTTTCCCCATCACACTTTGTACCATCTTCTGGGTTTCTCATGCATGTTTTCGATGTAGGAAGATGCCCTTGAACCTGGAGATTTGGGACCCATGCGATGGGTAGCACGCAGTATTACTTTAAAGGGTCTGCGTTTGCTCACCCAGCCTCACCAAACCTCTCAGCCCCAAGAGTGTCCACCCTTATGTCTCATCCAGCTGTGGGTCTAGATATGGTCAATCCAGGTTGCATCACAGCCCCTGAACGAATTGTGTAAGAATTTCTCTCTCTTTCCCTGTCTTTGTTTCATGGGTTTTTAAAAGTAATTTATTTTTATAATGGGGTTTAGCTGCTTTTCACGGCTGTGTTTATGCCGCTTTACACCCACTTGACACACTAACAGAGAGATATCAATACATAGGTTTTAAGATTATTACTAGTCAGATATATTCTTGTGCGGTGAATCGGGCGTGTTGAGTCCAGTTCTCTGAGCAAGGAGTAGGTCTTGTCTATTACATATTGGGTTTATGGAACGGTATCTGAGCTAATTTGAAACTCTTGTTTTATGTATCACCCCACCTCACCTTTCCCGTTAAGCAGCCATAGTGTGTTTTCTGCATGTGTGACTCTGTTCTGTTTTGTAATTCAGTTCAAGTGTAACGGTTTTTATATTCCCTCTATAAGTGACACCTTACGAGAAGTGTCCTTTTCTGTGTGACTTATTTCACTTAGAATCGTCTTACCTAAATCCACTCATCATGCTGCTACTAGCCTTATGACATTGATTTCATGGCTGAGTGATATTCCATTGTACATAAGGACCACAACTTTTTGATCCATTTTTCGCTTTCCTGGGATATTTAAGGTGGAATGAAGTGGAGGTCCTTGTCAACAGAGCAGCCCTAAACTTTGGGGTGCTTGTGTCTTGCTGATTTTCAATTTTCCCACTTTATCCCCCCATGCGTGGAAGTGCCCTATGCTCTCTAAGCTGTGTTTTTTAGATGTTTCAGGACACACCGTACACTTCTCCAGAGTGGCTGTTGGCGATTTACATCCCGCCCATCAGTGTAGCAAGGCTCCCATTTCTCCATGGCCTGTCCTGCATTTCTGGTTTTGACACTTTTTTCAGCATGGCCCTTTTGACCGATGGGAAGCGAGACTTCTTTGTAGCGCTGATTTGCCTTTCCAGGTTGCTTGGTTGGCCAAAAAGGGCGTATGCGTTTTTTCCTGAATATATTCAGGAAAAAACGCATACGCCCTTTTTGGCCAAGGGCATCATTGTCAACGTTTTGCCGCTTTTCATGTGCTTTAAAGGCGATTCGAATCTACCTCCTGAAATCTGTTTCCTGCAATTCTGCCTTGATTTCAAATCCTCTTCTTTGCCTTCCCTCAATATATTTGTGGACGAGAGTTATCATTTATAACTCTGCAGGTTTGTGAATTGCAGTGCCCTGAAGCTCCATTTTACAAGTCGCATTTTTGGGAGCTGGCCGCAAAAGCGCAGGATGGCTTCAGGCCCTGTTCTGGTTCCGGGGGGCAGGCTGAGCCTGTGGTTAATTCTTCTTCCTGATGGGAAAATAGAGTGACCTGTGCCTGTCCCAACACCAAGAGCTAGTCTCTCATTGGTTCCCCGTCTTCCCGTTCATCCTCAGGACAAATTGCAACCTGTACGGAACAGGAGGTTAAAGGTGCTGATGCTCCAAGTAGGGAGATTGCTAGTAAAGTGGCTGGAATGGCGAACCCGAGCACAAGGAGATGAGAAATGAGGTGCGTTTTAGAAACCTTTCCCCATCACACGGTGTACCATCTTCTGGGTTTCTCATGCATGTTTTCGATGTAGGAAGATGCCCTTGAACCTGGAGATTTGGGATCCATGCGATGGGTAGCACGCAGTATTACTTTAAAGGGTCTGCGTTTGCTCACCCAACCTCACCAAACCTCTCAGCCCCAAGAGTGTCCACCCTTATGTCTCATCCAGCTGTGGGTCTAGATATGGTCAATCCAGGTTGCATCACAGCCCCTGAACGAATTGTGTAAGAATTTCTCTCTCTTTCCCTGTCTTTGTTTCATGGGTTTTTTAAAGTAATTTATTTTTATAATGGGGTTTAGCTGCTTTTCACGGCTGTGTTTATGCCGCTTTACACCCACTTGACACACTAACAGAGAGATATCAATACATAGGTTTTAAGATTATTACTAGTCAGATATATTCTTGTGCGGTGAATCGGGCGTGTTGAGTCCAGTTCTCTGAGCAAGGAGTAGGTCTTGTCTATTACATATTGGGTTTATGGAACGGTATCTGAGCTAATTTGAAACTCTTGTTTTATGTATCACCCCACCTCACCTTTCCCGTTAAGCAGCCATAGTGTGTTTTCTGCATGTGTGACTCTGTTCTGTTTTGTAATTCAGTTCAAGTGTAACGGTTTTTACATTCCCTCTATAAGTGACACCTTATGAGAAGTGTCCTTTTCTGTGTGACTTATTTCACTTAGAATCGTCTTACCTAAATCCACTCATCATGCTGCTGCTAGCCTTATGACATTGATTTCATGGCTGAGTGATATTCCATTGTACATAAGGACCACAACTTTTTGATCCATTTTTCGCTTTCCTGGGATATTTAAGGTGGAATGAAGTGGAGGTCCTTGTCAACAGAGCAGCCCTAAACTTTGGGGTGCTTGTGTCTTGCTGATTTTCAATTTTCCCACTTTATCCCCCCATGCGTGGAAGTGCCCTATGCTCTCTAAGCTGTGTTTTTTAGATATTTCAGGACACACCGTACACTTCTCCAGAGTGGCTGTTGGCAATTTACATCCCGCCCATCAGTGTAGCAAGGCTCCCATTTCTCCATGGCCTGTCCTGCATTTCTGGTTTTGACACTTTTTTCAGCATGGCCCTTTTGACCGATGGGAAGCGAGACTTCTTTGTAGCGCTGATTTGCCTTTCCAGGTTGCTTGGTTGGCCAAAAAGGGCGTATGCGTTTTTTCCTGAATATATTCAGGAAAAAACGCATACGCCCTTTTTGGCCAAGGGCATCATTGTCAACGTTTTGCCGCTTTTCATGTGCTTTAAAGGCGATTCGAATCTACCTCCTGAAATCTGTTTCCTGCAATTCTGCCTTGATTTCAAATCCTCTTCTTTGCCTTCCCTCAATATATTTGTGGACGAGAGTTATCATTTATAACTCTGCAGGTTTGTGAATTGCAGTGCCCTGAAGCTCCATTTTACAAGTCGCGTTTTTGGGAGCTGGCCGCAAAAGCGCAGGATGGCTTCAGGCCCTGTTCTGGTTCCGGGGGGCAGGCTGAGCCTGTGGTTAATTCTTCTTCCTGATGGGAAAATAGAGTGACCTGTGCCTGTCCCAACACCAAGAGCTAGTCTCTCATTGGTTCCCCGTCTTCCCGTTCATCCTCAGGACAAATTGCAACCTGTACGGAACAGGAGGTTAAAGGTGCTGATGCTCCAAGTAGGGAGATTGCTAGTAAAGTGGCTGGAATGGCGAACCCGAGCACAAGGAGATGAGAAATGAGGTGCGTTTTAGAAACCTTTCCCCATCACACGGTGTACCATCTTCTGGGTTTCTCATGCATGTTTTCGATGTAGGAAGATGCCCTTGAACCTGGAGATTTGGGACCCATGCGATGGTAGCACGCAGTATTACTTTAAAGGGTCTGCTCACCCAACCTCACCAAACCTCTCAGCCCCAAGAGTGTCCACCCTTATGTCTCATCCAGCTGTGGGTCTAGATATGGTCAATCCAGGTTGCATCACAGCCCCTAAACGAATTGTGTAAGAATTTCTCTCTCTTTTCCTGTCTTTGTTTCATGGGTTTTTAAAAGTAATTTATTTTTATAATGGGGTTTAGCTCCTTTTCACGGCTGTGTTTATGCCGCTTTACACCCACTTGACACACTAACAGAGAGATATCAATACATAGGTTTTAAGATTATTACTAGTCAGGTATATTCTTGTGCGGTGAATCGGGCGTGTTGAGTCCAGTTCTCTGAGCAAGGAGTAGGTCTTGTCTATTACATATTGGGTTTATGGAACGGTATCTGAGCTAATTTGAAACTCTTGTTTTATGTATCACCCCACCTCACCTTTCCCGTTAAGCAGCCATAGTGTGTTTTCTGCATGTGTGACTCTGTTCTGTTTTGTAATTCAGTTCTAGTGTAACGGTTTTTACATTCCCTCTATAAGTGACACCTTATGAGAAGTGTCCTTTTCTGTGTGACTTATTTCACTTAGAATCGTCTTACCTAAATCCACTCATCATGCTGCTACTAGCCTTATGACATTGATTTCATGGCTGAGTGATATTCCATTGTACATAAGGACCACAACTTTTTGATCCATTTTTCGCTTTCCTGGGATATTTAAGGTGGAATGAAGTGGAGGTCCTTGTCAACAGAGCAGCCCTAAACTTTGGGGTGCTTGTGTCTTGCTGATTTTCAATTTTCCCACTTTATCCCCCCATGCGTGGAAGTGCCCTATGCTCTCTAAGCTGTGTTTTTTAGATGTTTCAGGACACACCGTACACTTCTCCAGAGTGGCTGTTGGCGATTTACATCCCGCCCATCAGTGTAGCAAGGCTCCCATTTCTCCATGGCCTGTCCTGCATTTCTGGTTTTGACACTTTTTTCAGCATGGCCCTTTTGACCGATGGGAAGCGAGACTTCTTTGTAGCGCTGATTTGCCTTTCCAGGTTGCTTGGTTGGCCAAAAAGGGCGTATGCGTTTTTTCCTGAATATATTCAGGAAAAAACGCATACGCCCTTTTTGGCCAAGGGCATCATTGTCAACGTTTTGCCGCTTTTCATGTGCTTTAAAGGCGATTCGAATCTACCTCCTGAAATCTGTTTCCTGCAATTCTGCCTTGATTTCAAATCCTCTTCTTTGCCTTCCCTCAATATATTTGTGGACGAGAGTTATCATTTATAACTCTGCAGGTTTGTGAATTGCAGTGCCCTGAAGCTCCATTTTACAAGTCGCGTTTTTGGGAGCTGGCCGCAAAAGCGCAGGATGGCTTCAGGCCCTGTTCTGGTTCCGGGGGCAGGCTGAGCCTGTGGTTAATTCTTCTTCCTGATGGGAAAATAGAGTGACCTGTGCCTGTCCCAACACCAAGAGCTAGTCTCTCATTGGTTCCCCGTCTTCCCGTTCATCCTCAGGACAAATTGCAACCTGTACGGAACAGGAGGTTAAAGGTGCTGATGCTCCAAGTAGGGAGATTGCTAGTAAAGTGGATGGAATGGCGAACCCGAGCACAAGGAGATGAGAAATGAGGTGCGTTTTAGAAACCTTTCCCCATCACACTTTGTACCATCTTCTGGGTTTCTCATGCATGTTTTCGATGTAGGAAGATGCCCTTGAACCTGGAGATTTGGGACCCATGCGATGGGTAGCACGCAGTATTACTTTAAAGGGTCTGCGTTTGCTCACCCAACCTCACCAAACCTCTCAGCCCCAAGAGTGTCCACCCTTATGTCTCATCCAGCTGTCGGTCTAGATATGGTCAATCCAGGTTGCATCACAGCCCCTGAACGAATTGTGTAAGAATTTCTCTCTCTTTCCCTGTCTTTGTTTCATGGGTTTTTAAAAGTAATTTATTTTTATAATGGGGTTTAGCTGCTTTTCACGGCTGTGTTTATGCCGCTTTACACCCACTTGACACACTAACAGAGAGATATCAATACATAGGTTTTAAGATTATTACTAGTCAGATATATTCTTGTGCGGTGAATCGGGCGTGTTGAGTCCAGTTCTCTGAGCAAGGAGTAGGTCTTGTCTATTACATATTGGGTTTATGGAACGGTATCTGAGCTAATTTGAAACTCTTGTTTTATGTATCACCCCACCTCACCTTTCCCGTTAAGCAGCCATAGTGTGTTTTCTGCATGTGTGACTCTGTTCTGTTTTGTAATTCAGTTCAAGTGTAACGGTTTTTATATTCCCTCTATAAGTGACACCTTATGAGAAGTGTCCTTTTCTGTGTGACTTATTTCACTTAGAATCGTCTTACCTAAATCCACTCATCATGCTGCTACTAGCCTTATGACATTGATTTCATGGCTGAGTGATATTCCATTGTACATAAGGACCACAACTTTTTGATCCATTTTTCGCTTTCCTGGGATATTTAAGGTGGAATGAAGTGGAGGTCCTTGTCAACAGAGCAGCCCTAAACTTTGGGGTGCTTGTGTCTTGCTGATTTTCAATTTTCCCACTTTATCCCCCCATGCGTGGAAGTGCCCTATGCTCTCTAAGTTGTGTTTTTTAGATGTTTCAGGACACACCGTACACTTCTCCAGAGTGGCTGTTGGCGATTTACATCCCGCCCATCAGTGTAGCAAGGCTCCCATTTCTCCATGGCCTGTCCTGCATTTCTGGTTTTGACACTTTTTTCAGCATGGCCCTTTTGACCGATGGGAAGCGAGACTTCTTTGTAGCGCTGATTTGCCTTTCCAGGTTGCTTGGTTGGCCAAAAAGGGCGTATGCGTTTTTTCCTGAATATATTCAGGAAAAAACGCATACGCCCTTTTTGGCCAAGGGCATCATTGTCAACGTTTTGCCGCTTTTCATGTGCTTTAAAGGCGATTCGAATCTACCTCCTGAAATCTGTTTCCTGCAATTCTGCCTTGATTTCAAATCCTCTTCTTTGCCTTCCCTCAATATATTTGTGGACGAGAGTTATCATTTATAACTCTGCAGGTTTGTGAATTGCAGTGCCCTGAAGCTCCATTTTACAAGTCGCGTTTTTGGGAGCTGGCCGCAAAAGCGCAGGATGGCTTCAGGCCCTGTTCTGGTTCCGGGGGCAGGCTGAGCCTGTGGTTAATTCTTCTTCCTGATGGGAAAATAGAGTGACCTGTGCCTGTCCCAACACCAAGAGCTAGTCTCTCATTGGTTCCCCGTCTTCCCGTTCATCCTCAGGACAAATTGCAACCTGTACGGAACAGGAGGTTAAAGGTGCTGATGCTCCAAGTAGGGAGATTGCTAGTAAAGTGGCTGGAATGGCGAACCCGAGCACAAGGAGATGAGAAATGAGGTGCGTTTTAGAAACCTTTCCCCATCACACGGTGTACCATCTTCTGGGTTTCTCATGCATGTGTTCGATGTAGGAAGATGCCCTTGAACCTGGAGATTTGGGACCCATGCGATGGGTAGCACGCAGTATTACTTTAAAGGGTCTGCGTTTGCTCACCCAACCTCACCAAACCTCTCAGCCCCAAGAGTGTCCACCCTTATGTCTCATCCAGCTGTGGGTCTAGATATGGTCAATCCAGGTTGCATCACAGCCCCTGAACGAATTGTGTAAGAATTTCTCTCTCTTTCCCTGTCTTTGTTTCATGGGTTTTTAAAAGTAATTTATTTTTATAATGGGGTTTAGCTGCTTTTCACGGCTGTGTTTATGCCGCTTTACACCCACTTGACACACTAACAGAGAGATATCAATACATAGGTTTTAAGATTATTACTAGTCAGATATATTCTTGTGCGGTGAATCGGGCGTGTTGAGTCCAGTTCTCTGAGCAAGGAGTAGGTCTTGTCTATTACATATTGGGTTTATGGAACGGTATCTGAGCTAATTTGAAACTCTTGTTTTATGTATCACCCCACCTCACCTTTCCCGTTAAGCAGCCATAGTGTGTTTTCTGCATGTGTGACTCTGTTCTGTTTTGTAATTCAGTTCAAGTGTAACGGTTTTTACATTCCCTCTATAAGTGATACCTTATGAGAAGTGTCCTTTTCTGTGTGACTTATTTCACTTAGAATCGTCTTACCTAAATCCACTCATCATGCTGCTACTAGCCTTATGACATTGATTTCATGGCTGAGTGATATTCCATTGTACATAAGGACCACAACTTTTTGATCCATTTTTCGCTTTCCTGGGATATTTAAGGTGGAATGAAGTGGAGGTCCTTGTCAACAGAGCAGCCCTAAACTTTGGGGTGCTTGTGTCTTGCTGATTTTCAATTTTCCCACTTTATCCCCCCATGCGTGGAAGTGCCCTATGCTCTCTAAGCTGTGTTTTTTAGATGTTTCAGGACACACCGTACACTTCTCCAGAGTGGCTGTTGGCAATTTACATCCCACCCATCAGTGTAGCAAGGCTCCCATTTCTCCATGGCCTGTCCTGCATTTCTGGTTTTGACACTTTTTTCAGCATGGCCCTTTTGACTGATGGGAAGCGAGACTTCTTTGTAGCGCTGATTTGCCTTTCCAGGTTGCTTGGTTGGCCAAAAAGGGCGTATGCGTTTTTTCCTGAATATATTCAGGAAAAAACGCATACGCCCTTTTTGGCCAAGGGCATCATTGTCAACGTTTTGCCGCTTTTCATGTGCTTTAAAGGCGATTCGAATCTACCTCCTGAAATCTGTTTCCTGCAATTCTGCCTTGATTTCAAATCCTCTTCTTTGCCTTCCCTCAATATATTTGTGGACGAGAGTTATCATTTATAACTCTGCAGGTTTGTGAATTGCAGTGCCCTGAAACTCCATTTTACAAGTCGCTTTTTTGGGAGCTGGCAGCAAAAGCGCAGGATGGCTTCAGGCCCTGTTCTGGTTCCGGGGGGCAGGCTGAGCCTGTGGTTAATTCTTCTTCCTGATGGGAAAATAGAGTGACCTGTGCCTGTCCCAACACCAAGAGCTAGTCTCTCATTGGTTCCCCGTCTTCCCGTTCATCCTCAGGACAAATTGCAACCTGTACGGAACAGGAGGTTAAAGGTGCTGATGCTCCAAGTAGGGAGATTGCTAGTAAAGTGGATGGAATGGCGAACCCGAGCACAAGGAGATGAGAAATGAGGTGCGTTTTAGAAACCTTTCCCCATCACACGGTGTACCATCTTCTGGGTTTCTCATGCATGTTTTCGATGTAGGAAGATGCCCTTGAACCTGGAGATTTGGGACCCATGCGATGGGTAGCACGCAGTATTACTTTAAAGGGTCTGCGTTTGCTCACCCAACCTCACCAAACCTCTCAGCCCCAAGAGTGTCCACCCTTATGTCTCATCCAGCTGTCGGTCTAGATATGGTCAATCCAGGTTGCATCACAGCCCCTGAACGAATTGTGTAAGAATTTCTCTCTCTTTCCCTGTCTTTGTTTCATGGGTTTTTAAAAGTAATTTATTTTTATAATGGGGTTTAGCTGCTTTTCACGGCTGTGTTTATGCCACTTTACACCCACTTGACACACTAACAGAGAGATATCAATACATAGGTTTTAAGATTATTACTAGTCAGATATATTCTTGTGCGGTGAATCGGGCGTGTTGAGTCCAGTTCTCTGAGCAAGGAGTAGGTCTTGTCTATTACATATTGGGTTTATGGAACGGTATCTGAGCTAATTTGAAACTCTTGTTTTATGTGTCACCCCACCTCACCTTTCCCGTTAAGCAGCCATAGTGTGTTTTCTGCATGTGTGACTCTGTTCTGTTTTGTAATTCAGTTCAAGTGTAACGGTTTTTACATTCCCTCTATAAGTGACACCTTATGAGAAGTGTCCTTTTCTGTGTGACTTATTTCACTTAGAATCGTCTTACCTAAATCCACTCATCATGCTGCTACTAGCCTTATGACATTGATTTCATGGCTGAGTGATATTCCATTGTACATAAGGACCACAACTTTTTGATCCATTTTTCGCTTTCCTGGGATATTTAAGGTGGAATGAAGTGGAGGTCCTTGTCGACAGAGCAGCCCTAAACTTTGGGGGGCTTGTGTCTTGCTGATTTTCAATTTTCCCACTTTATCCCCCCATGCGTGGAAGTGCCCTATGCTCTCTAAGCTGTGTTTTTTAGATGTTTCAGGACACACCGTACACTTCTCCAGAGTGGCTGTTGGCGATTTACATCCCGCCCATCAGTGTAGCAAGGCTCCCATTTCTCCATGGCCTGTCCTGCATTTCTGGTTTTGACACTTTTTTCAGCATGGCCCTTTTGACCGATGGGAAGCGAGACTTCTTTGTAGCGCTGATTTGCCTTTCCAGGTTGCTTGGTTGGCCAAAAAGGGCGTATGCGTTTTTTCCTGAATATATTCAGGAAAAAACGCATACGCCCTTTTTGGCCAAGGGCATCATTGTCAACGTTTTGCCGCTTTTCATGTGCTTTAAAGGCGATTCGAATCTACCTCCTGAAATCTGTTTCCTGCAATCCTGCCTTGATTTCAAATCCTCTTCTTTGCCTTCCCTCAATATATTTGTGGACGAGAGTTATCATTTATAACTCTGCAGGTTTGTGAATTGCAGTGCCCTGAAGCTCCATTTTACAAGTCGCTTTCTTGGGAGCTGGCCGCAAAAGCGCAGGATGGCTTCAGGCCCTGTTCTGGTTCCGGGGGGCAGGCTGAGCCTGTGGTTAATTCTTCTTCCTGATGGGAAAATAGAGTGACCTGTGCCTGTCCCAACACCAAGAGCTAGTCTCTCATTGGTTCCCCGTCTTCCCGTTCATCCTCAGGACAAATTGCAACCTGTACGGAACAGGAGGTTAAAGGTGCTGATGCTCCAAGTAGGGAGATTGCTAGTAAAGTGGCTGGAATGGCGAACCCGAGCACAAGGAGATGAGAAATGAGGTGCGTTTTAGAAACCTTTCCCCATCACACGGTGTACCATCTTCTGGGTTTCTCATGCATGTTTTCGATGTAGGAAGATGCCCTTGAACCTGGAGATTTGGGACCCATGCGATGGGTAGCACGCAGTATTACTTTAAAGGGTCTGCGTTTGCTCACCCAACCTCACCAAACCTCTCAGCCCCAAGAGTGTCCACCCTTATGTCTCATCCAGCTGTGGGTCTAGATATGGTCAATCCAGGTTGCATCACAGCCCCTGAACGAATTGTGTAAGAATTTCTCTCTCTTTCCCTGTCTTTGTTTCATGGGTTTTTAAAAGTAATTTATTTTTATAATGGGGTTTAGCTGCTTTTCACGGCTGTGTTTATGCCGCTTTACACCCACTTGACACACTAACAGAGAGATATCAATACATAGGTTTTAAGATTATTACTAGTCAGATATATTCTTGTGCGGTGAATCGGGCGTGTTGAGTCCAGTTCTCTGAGCAAGGAGTAGGTCTTGTCTATTACATATTGGGTTTATGGAACGGTATCTGAGCTAATTTGAAACTCTTGTTTTATGTATCACCCCACCTCACCTTTCCCGTTAAGCAGCCATAGTGTGTTTTCTGCATGTGTGACTCTGTTCTGTTTTGTAATTCAGTTCAAGTGTAACGGTTTTTACATTCCCTCTATAAGTGACACCTTATGAGAAGTGTCCTTTTCTGTGTGACTTATTTCACTTAGAATCGTCTTACCTAAATCCACTCATCATGCTGCTACTAGCCTTATGACATTGATTTCATGGCTGAGTGATATTCCATTGTACATAAGGACCACAACTTTTTGATCCATTTTTCGCTTTCCTGGGATATTTAAGGTGGAATGAAGTGGAGGTCCTTGTCAACAGAGCAGCCCTAAACTTTGGGGTGCTTGTGTCTTGCTGATTTTCAATTTTCCCACTTTATCCCCCCATGCGTGGAAGTGCCCTATGCTCTCTAAGCTGTGTTTTTTAGATGTTTCAGGACACACCGTACACTTCTCCAGAGTGGCTGTTGGCGATTTACATCCCGCCCATCAGTGAAGCAATGCTCCCATTTCTCCATGGCCTGTCCTGCATTTCTGGTTTTGACACTTTTTTCAGCATGGCCCTTTTGACCGATGGGAAGCGAGACTTCTTTGTAGCGCTGATTTGCCTTTCCAGGTTGCTTGGTTGGCCAAAAAGGGCGTATGCGTTTTTTCCTGAATATATTCAGGAAAAAACGCATACGCCCTTTTTGGCCAAGGGCATCATTGTCAACGTTTTGCCGCTTTTCATGTGCTTTAAAGGCGATTCGAATCTACCTCCTGAAATCTGTTTCCTGCAATTCTGCCTTGATTTCAAATCCTCTTCTTTGCCTTCCCTCAATATATTTGTGGACGAGAGTTATCATTTATAACTCTGCAGGTTTGTGAATTGCAGTGCCCTGAAGCTCCATTTTACAAGTCACGTTTTTGGGAGCTGGCCGCAAAAGCGCAGGATGGCTTCAGGCGCTGTTCCGGTTCCGGGGGGCAGGCTGAGCCTGTGGTTAATTCTTCTTCCTGATGGGAAAATAGAGTGACCTGTGCCTGTCCCAACACCAAGAGCTAGTCTCTCATTGGTTCCCCGTCTTCCCGTTCATCCTCAGGACAAATTGCAACCTGTACGAAACAGGAGGTTAAAGGTGCTGATGCTCCAAGTAGGGAGATTGCTAGTAAAGTGGATGGAATGGCGAACCCGAGCACAAGGAGATGAGAAATGAGGTGCGTTTTAGAAACCTTTCCCCATCACACTTTGTACCATCTTCTGGGTTTCTCATGCATGTTTTCGATGTAGGAAGATGCCCTTGAACCTGGAGATTTGGGACCCATGCGATGGGTAGCACGCAGTATTACTTTAAAGGGTCTGCGTTTGCTCACCCAGCCTCACCAAACCTCTCAGCCCCAAGAGTGTCCACCCTTATGTCTCATCCAGCTGTGGGTCTAGATATGGTCAATCCAGGTTGCATCACAGCCCCTGAACGAATTGTGTAAGAATTTCTCTCTCTTTCCCTGTCTTTGTTTCATGGGTTTTTAAAAGTAATTTATTTTTATAATGGGGTTTAGCTGCTTTTCACGGCTGTGTTTATGCCGCTTTACACCCACTTGACACACTAACAGAGAGATATCAATACATAGGTTTTAAGATTATTACTAGTCAGATATATTCTTGTGCGGTGAATCGGGCGTGTTGAGTCCAGTTCTCTGAGCAAGGAGTAGGTCTTGTCTATTACATATTGGGTTTATGGAACGGTATCTGAGCTAATTTGAAACTCTTGTTTTATGTATCACCCCACCTCACCTTTCCCGTTAAGCAGCCATAGTGTGTTTTCTGCATGTGTGACTCTGTTCTGTTTTGTAATTCAGTTCAAGTGTAACGGTTTTTATATTCCCTCTATAAGTGACACCTTACGAGAAGTGTCCTTTTCTGTGTGACTTATTTCACTTAGAATCGTCTTACCTAAATCCACTCATCATGCTGCTACTAGCCTTATGACATTGATTTCATGGCTGAGTGATATTCCATTGTACATAAGGACCACAACTTTTTGATCCATTTTTCGCTTTCCTGGGATATTTAAGGTGGAATGAAGTGGAGGTCCTTGTCAACAGAGCAGCCCTAAACTTTGGGGTGCTTGTGTCTTGCTGATTTTCAATTTTCCCACTTTATCCCCCCATGCGTGGAAGTGCCCTATGCTCTCTAAGCTGTGTTTTTTAGATGTTTCAGGACACACCGTACACTTCTCCAGAGTGGCTGTTGGCGATTTACATCCCGCCCATCAGTGTAGCAAGGCTCCCATTTCTCCATGGCCTGTCCTGCATTTCTGGTTTTGACACTTTTTTCAGCATGGCCCTTTTGACCGATGGGAAGCGAGACTTCTTTGTAGCGCTGATTTGCCTTTCCAGGTTGCTTGGTTGGCCAAAAAGGGCGTATGCGTTTTTTCCTGAATATATTCAGGAAAAAACGCATACGCCCTTTTTGGCCAAGGGCATCATTGTCAACGTTTTGCCGCTTTTCATGTGCTTTAAAGGCGATTCGAATCTACCTCCTGAAATCTGTTTCCTGCAATTCTGCCTTGATTTCAAATCCTCTTCTTTGCCTTCCCTCAATATATTTGTGGACGAGAGTTATCATTTATAACTCTGCAGGTTTGTGAATTGCAGTGCCCTGAAGCTCCATTTTACAAGTCGCGTTTTTGGGAGCTGGCCGCAAAAGCGCAGGATGGCTTCAGGCCCTGTTCTGGTTCCGGGGGCATGCTGAGCCTGTGGTTAATTCTTCTTCCTGATGGGAAAATAGAGTGACCTGTGCCTGTCCCAACACCAAGAGCTAGTCTCTCATTGGTTCCCCGTCTTCCCGTTCATCCTCAGGACAAATTGCAACCTGTACGGAACAGGAGGTTAAAGGTGCTGATGCTCCAAGTAGGGAGATTGCTAGTAAAGTGGCTGGAATGGCGAACCCGAGCACAAGGAGATGAGAAATGAGGTGCGTTTTAGAAACCTTTCCCCATCACACGGTGTACCATCTTCTGGGTTTCTCATGCATGTTTTCGATGTAGGAAGATGCCCTTGAACCTGGAGATTTGGGACCCATGCGATGGGTAGCACGCAGTATTACTTTAAAGGGTCTGCGTTTGCTCACCCAACCTCACCAAACCTCTCAGCCCCAAGAGTGTCCACCCTTATGTCTCATCCAGCTGTGGGTCTAGATATGGTCAATCCAGGTTGCATCACAGCCCCTGAACGAATTGTGTAAGAATTTCTCTCTCTTTCCCTGTCTTTGTTTCATGGGTTTTTAAAAGTAATTTATTTTTATAATGGGGTTTAGCTGCTTTTCACGGCTGTGTTTATGCCGCTTTACACCCACTTGACACACTAACAGAGAGATATCAATACATAGGTTTTAAGATTATTACTAGTCAGATATATTCTTGTGCGGTGAATCGGGCGTGTTGAGTCCAGTTCTCTGAGCAAGGAGTAGGTCTTGTCTATTACATATTGGGTTTATGGAACGGTATCTGAGCTAATTTGAAACTCTTGTTTTATGTATCACCCCACCTCACCTTTCCCGTTAAGCAGCCATAGTGTGTTTTCTGCATGTGTGACTCTGTTTTGTTTTGTAATTCAGTTCAAGTGTAACGGTTTTTACATTCCCTCTATAAGTGACACCTTATGAGAAGTGTCCTTTTCTGTGTGACTTATTTCACTTAGAATCGTCTTACCTAAATCCACTCATCATGCTGCTACTAACCTTATGACATTGATTTCATGGCTGAGTGATATTCCATTGTACATAAGGACCATAACTTTTTTATCCATTTTTCGCTTTCCTGGGATATTTAAGGTGGAATGAAGTGGAGGTCCTTGTCAACAGAGCAGCCCTAAACTTTGGGGTGCTTGTGTCTTGCTGATTTTCAATTTTCCCACTTTATCTCCCCATGCGTGGAAGTGCCCTATGCTCTCTAAGCTGTGTTTCTTAGATGTTTCAGGACACACCGTACACTTCTCCAGAGTGGCGGTTGGCAATTTACATCCCACCCATCAGTGTAGCAAGGCTCCCATTTCTCCATGGCCTGTCCTCCATTTCTGGTTTTGACACTTTTTTCAGCATGGCCCTTTTGACCGATGGGAAGCGAGACTTCTTTGTAGCGCTGATTTGCCTTTCCAGGTTGCTTGGTTGGCCAAAAAGGGCGTATGCGTTTTTTCCTGAATATATTCAGGAAAAAACGCATACGCCCTTTTTGGCCAAGGGCATCATTGTCAACGTTTTGCCGCTTTTCATGTGCTTTAAAGGCGATTCGAATCTACCTCCTGAAATCTGTTTCCTGCAATTCTGCCTTGATTTCAAATCCTCTTCTTTGCCTTCCCTCAATATATTTGTGGACGAGAGTTATCATTTATAACTCTGCAGGTTTGTGAATTGCAGTGCCCTGAAGCTCCATTTTACAAGTCGCATTTTTGGGAGCTGGCCGCAAAAGCGCAGGATGGCTTCAGGCCCTGTTCTGGTTCCGGGGGGCAGGCTGAGCCTGTGGTTAATTCTTCTTCCTGATGGGAAAATAGAGTGACCTGTGCCTGTCCCAACACCAAGAGCTAGTCTCTCATTGGTTCCCCGTCTTCCCGTTCATCCTCAGGACAAATTGCAACCTGTACGGAACAGGAGGTTAAAGGTGCTGATGCTCCAAGTAGGGAGATTGCTAGTAAAGTGGCTGGAATGGCGAACCCGAGCACAAGGAGATGAGAAATGAGGTGCGTTTTAGAAACCTTTCCCCATCACACGGTGTACCATCTTCTGGGTTTCTCATGCATGTTTTCGATGTAGGAAGATGCCCTTGAACCTGGAGATTTGGGATCCATGCGATGGGTAGCACGCAGTATTACTTTAAAGGGTCTGCGTTTGCTCACCCAACCTCACCAAACCTCTCAGCCCCAAGAGTGTCCACCCTTATGTCTCATCCAGCTGTGGGTCTAGATATGGTCAATCCAGGTTGCATCACAGCCCCTGAACGAATTGTGTAAGAATTTCTCTCTCTTTCCCTGTCTTTGTTTCATGGGTTTTTTAAAGTAATTTATTTTTATAATGGGGTTTAGCTGCTTTTCACGGCTGTGTTTATGCCGCTTTACACCCACTTGACACACTAACAGAGAGATATCAATACATAGGTTTTAAGATTATTACTAGTCAGATATATTCTTGTGCGGTGAATCGGGCGTGTTGAGTCCAGTTCTCTGAGCAAGGAGTAGGTCTTGTCTATTACATATTGGGTTTATGGAACGGTATCTGAGCTAATTTGAAACTCTTGTTTTATGTATCACCCCACCTCACCTTTCCCGTTAAGCAGCCATAGTGTGTTTTCTGCATGTGTGACTCTGTTCTGTTTTGTAATTCAGTTCAAGTGTAACGGTTTTTACATTCCCTCTATAAGTGACACCTTATGAGAAGTGTCCTTTTCTGTGTGACTTATTTCACTTAGAATCGTCTTACCTAAATCCACTCATCATGCTGCTGCTAGCCTTATGACATTGATTTCATGGCTGAGTGATATTCCATTGTACATAAGGACCACAACTTTTTGATCCATTTTTCGCTTTCCTGGGATATTTAAGGTGGAATGAAGTGGAGGTCCTTGTCAACAGAGCAGCCCTAAACTTTGGGGTGCTTGTGTCTTGCTGATTTTCAATTTTCCCACTTTATCCCCCCATGCGTGGAAGTGCCCTATGCTCTCTAAGCTGTGTTTTTTAGATATTTCAGGACACACCGTACACTTCTCCAGAGTGGCTGTTGGCAATTTACATCCCGCCCATCAGTGTAGCAAGGCTCCCATTTCTCCATGGCCTGTCCTGCATTTCTGGTTTTGACACTTTTTTCAGCATGGCCCTTTTGACCGATGGGAAGCGAGACTTCTTTGTAGCGCTGATTTGCCTTTCCAGGTTGCTTGGTTGGCCAAAAAGGGCGTATGCGTTTTTTCCTGAATATATTCAGGAAAAAACGCATACGCCCTTTTTGGCCAAGGGCATCATTGTCAACGTTTTGCCGCTTTTCATGTGCTTTAAAGGCGATTCGAATCTACCTCCTGAAATCTGTTTCCTGCAATTCTGCCTTGATTTCAAATCCTCTTCTTTGCCTTCCCTCAATATATTTGTGGACGAGAGTTATCATTTATAACTCTGCAGGTTTGTGAATTGCAGTGCCCTGAAGCTCCATTTTACAAGTCGCGTTTTTGGGAGCTGGCCGCAAAAGCGCAGGATGGCTTCAGGCCCTGTTCTGGTTCCGGGGGGCAGGCTGAGCCTGTGGTTAATTCTTCTTCCTGATGGGAAAATAGAGTGACCTGTGCCTGTCCCAACACCAAGAGCTAGTCTCTCATTGGTTCCCCGTCTTCCCGTTCATCCTCAGGACAAATTGCAACCTGTACGGAACAGGAGGTTAAAGGTGCTGATGCTCCAAGTAGGGAGATTGCTAGTAAAGTGGCTGGAATGGCGAACCCGAGCACAAGGAGATGAGAAATGAGGTGCGTTTTAGAAACCTTTCCCCATCACACGGTGTACCATCTTCTGGGTTTCTCATGCATGTTTTCGATGTAGGAAGATGCCCTTGAACCTGGAGATTTGGGACCCATGCGATGGTAGCACGCAGTATTACTTTAAAGGGTCTGCTCACCCAACCTCACCAAACCTCTCAGCCCCAAGAGTGTCCACCCTTATGTCTCATCCAGCTGTGGGTCTAGATATGGTCAATCCAGGTTGCATCACAGCCCCTAAACGAATTGTGTAAGAATTTCTCTCTCTTTTCCTGTCTTTGTTTCATGGGTTTTTAAAAGTAATTTATTTTTATAATGGGGTTTAGCTCCTTTTCACGGCTGTGTTTATGCCGCTTTACACCCACTTGACACACTAACAGAGAGATATCAATACATAGGTTTTAAGATTATTACTAGTCAGGTATATTCTTGTGCGGTGAATCGGGCGTGTTGAGTCCAGTTCTCTGAGCAAGGAGTAGGTCTTGTCTATTACATATTGGGTTTATGGAACGGTATCTGAGCTAATTTGAAACTCTTGTTTTATGTATCACCCCACCTCACCTTTCCCGTTAAGCAGCCATAGTGTGTTTTCTGCATGTGTGACTCTGTTCTGTTTTGTAATTCAGTTCTAGTGTAACGGTTTTTACATTCCCTCTATAAGTGACACCTTATGAGAAGTGTCCTTTTCTGTGTGACTTATTTCACTTAGAATCGTCTTACCTAAATCCACTCATCATGCTGCTACTAGCCTTATGACATTGATTTCATGGCTGAGTGATATTCCATTGTACATAAGGACCACAACTTTTTGATCCATTTTTCGCTTTCCTGGGATATTTAAGGTGGAATGAAGTGGAGGTCCTTGTCAACAGAGCAGCCCTAAACTTTGGGGTGCTTGTGTCTTGCTGATTTTCAATTTTCCCACTTTATCCCCCCATGCGTGGAAGTGCCCTATGCTCTCTAAGCTGTGTTTTTTAGATGTTTCAGGACACACCGTACACTTCTCCAGAGTGGCTGTTGGCGATTTACATCCCGCCCATCAGTGTAGCAAGGCTCCCATTTCTCCATGGCCTGTCCTGCATTTCTGGTTTTGACACTTTTTTCAGCATGGCCCTTTTGACCGATGGGAAGCGAGACTTCTTTGTAGCGCTGATTTGCCTTTCCAGGTTGCTTGGTTGGCCAAAAAGGGCGTATGCGTTTTTTCCTGAATATATTCAGGAAAAAACGCATACGCCCTTTTTGGCCAAGGGCATCATTGTCAACGTTTTGCCGCTTTTCATGTGCTTTAAAGGCGATTCGAATCTACCTCCTGAAATCTGTTTCCTGCAATTCTGCCTTGATTTCAAATCCTCTTCTTTGCCTTCCCTCAATATATTTGTGGACGAGAGTTATCATTTATAACTCTGCAGGTTTGTGAATTGCAGTGCCCTGAAGCTCCATTTTACAAGTCGCGTTTTTGGGAGCTGGCCGCAAAAGCGCAGGATGGCTTCAGGCCCTGTTCTGGTTCCGGGGGCAGGCTGAGCCTGTGGTTAATTCTTCTTCCTGATGGGAAAATAGAGTGACCTGTGCCTGTCCCAACACCAAGAGCTAGTCTCTCATTGGTTCCCCGTCTTCCCGTTCATCCTCAGGACAAATTGCAACCTGTACGGAACAGGAGGTTAAAGGTGCTGATGCTCCAAGTAGGGAGATTGCTAGTAAAGTGGATGGAATGGCGAACCCGAGCACAAGGAGATGAGAAATGAGGTGCGTTTTAGAAACCTTTCCCCATCACACTTTGTACCATCTTCTGGGTTTCTCATGCATGTTTTCTATGTAGGAAGATGCCCTTGAACCTGGAGATTTGGGACCCATGCGATGGGTAGCACGCAGTATTACTTTAAAGGGTCTGCGTTTGCTCACCCAACCTCACCAAACCTCTCAGCCCCAAGAGTGTCCACCCTTATGTCTCATCCAGCTGTCGGTCTAGATATGGTCAATCCAGGTTGCATCACAGCCCCTGAACGAATTGTGTAAGAATTTCTCTCTCTTTCCCTGTCTTTGTTTCATGGGTTTTTAAAAGTAATTTATTTTTATAATGGGGTTTAGCTGCTTTTCACGGCTGTGTTTATGCCGCTTTACACCCACTTGACACACTAACAGAGAGATATCAATACATAGGTTTTAAGATTATTACTAGTCAGATATATTCTTGTGCGGTGAATCGGGCGTGTTGAGTCCAGTTCTCTGAGCAAGGAGTAGGTCTTGTCTATTACATATTGGGTTTATGGAACGGTATCTGAGCTAATTTGAAACTCTTGTTTTATGTATCACCCCACCTCACCTTTCCCGTTAAGCAGCCATAGTGTGTTTTCTGCATGTGTGACTCTGTTCTGTTTTGTAATTCAGTTCAAGTGTAACGGTTTTTATATTCCCTCTATAAGTGACACCTTATGAGAAGTGTCCTTTTCTGTGTGACTTATTTCACTTAGAATCGTCTTACCTAAATCCACTCATCATGCTGCTACTAGCCTTATGACATTGATTTCATGGCTGAGTGATATTCCATTGTACATAAGGACCACAACTTTTTGATCCATTTTTCGCTTTCCTGGGATATTTAAGGTGGAATGAAGTGGAGGTCCTTGTCAACAGAGCAGCCCTAAACTTTGGGGTGCTTGTGTCTTGCTGATTTTCAATTTTCCCACTTTATCCCCCCATGCGTGGAAGTGCCCTATGCTCTCTAAGTTGTGTTTTTTAGATGTTTCAGGACACACCGTACACTTCTCCAGAGTGGCTGTTGGCGATTTACATCCCGCCCATCAGTGTAGCAAGGCTCCCATTTCTCCATGGCCTGTCCTGCATTTCTGGTTTTGACACTTTTTTCAGCATGGCCCTTTTGACCGATGGGAAGCGAGACTTCTTTGTAGCGCTGATTTGCCTTTCCAGGTTGCTTGGTTGGCCAAAAAGGGCGTATGCGTTTTTTCCTGAATATATTCAGGAAAAAACGCATACGCCCTTTTTGGCCAAGGGCATCATTGTCAACGTTTTGCCGCTTTTCATGTGCTTTAAAGGCGATTCGAATCTACCTCCTGAAATCTGTTTCCTGCAATTCTGCCTTGATTTCAAATCCTCTTCTTTGCCTTCCCTCAATATATTTGTGGACGAGAGTTATCATTTATAACTCTGCAGGTTTGTGAATTGCAGTGCCCTGAAGCTCCATTTTACAAGTCGCGTTTTTGGGAGCTGGCCGCAAAAGCGCAGGATGGCTTCAGGCCCTGTTCTGGTTCCGGGGGCAGGCTGAGCCTGTGGTTAATTCTTCTTCCTGATGGGAAAATAGAGTGACCTGTGCCTGTCCCAACACCAAGAGCTAGTCTCTCATTGGTTCCCCGTCTTCCCGTTCATCCTCAGGACAAATTGCAACCTGTACGGAACAGGAGGTTAAAGGTGCTGATGCTCCAAGTAGGGAGATTGCTAGTAAAGTGGCTGGAATGGCGAACCCGAGCACAAGGAGATGAGAAATGTGGTGCGTTTTAGAAACCTTTCCCCATCACACGGTGTACCATCTTCTGGGTTTCTCATGCATGTGTTCGATGTAGGAAGATGCCCTTGAACCTGGAGATTTGGGACCCATGCGATGGGTAGCACGCAGTATTACTTTAAAGGGTCTGCGTTTGCTCACCCAACCTCACCAAACCTCTCAGCCCCAAGAGTGTCCACCCTTATGTCTCATCCAGCTGTGGGTCTAGATATGGTCAATCCAGGTTGCATCACAGCCCCTGAACGAATTGTGTAAGAATTTCTCTCTCTTTCCCTGTCTTTGTTTCATGGGTTTTTAAAAGTAATTTATTTTTATAATGGGGTTTAGCTGCTTTTCACGGCTGTGTTTATGCCGCTTTACACCCACTTGACACACTAACAGAGAGATATCAATACATAGGTTTTAAGATTATTACTAGTCAGATATATTCTTGTGCGGTGAATCGGGCGTGTTGAGTCCAGTTCTCTGAGCAAGGAGTAGGTCTTGTCTATTACATATTGGGTTTATGGAACGGTATCTGAGCTAATTTGAAACTCTTGTTTTATGTATCACCCCACCTCACCTTTCCCGTTAAGCAGCCATAGTGTGTTTTCTGCATGTGTGACTCTGTTCTGTTTTGTAATTCAGTTCAAGTGTAACGGTTTTTACATTCCCTCTATAAGTGATACCTTATGAGAAGTGTCCTTTTCTGTGTGACTTATTTCACTTAGAATCGTCTTACCTAAATCCACTCATCATGCTGCTACTAGCCTTATGACATTGATTTCATGGCTGAGTGATATTCCATTGTACATAAGGACCACAACTTTTTGATCCATTTTTCGCTTTCCTGGGATATTTAAGGTGGAATGAAGTGGAGGTCCTTGTCAACAGAGCAGCCCTAAACTTTGGGGTGCTTGTGTCTTGCTGATTTTCAATTTTCCCACTTTATCCCCCCATGCGTGGAAGTGCCCTATGCTCTCTAAGCTGTGTTTTTTAGATGTTTCAGGACACACCGTACACTTCTCCAGAGTGGCTGTTGGCAATTTACATCCCACCCATCAGTGTAGCAAGGCTCCCATTTCTCCATGGCCTGTCCTGCATTTCTGGTTTTGACACTTTTTTCAGCATGGCCCTTTTGACTGATGGGAAGCGAGACTTCTTTGTAGCGCTGATTTGCCTTTCCAGGTTGCTTGGTTGGCCAAAAAGGGCGTATGCGTTTTTTCCTGAATATATTCAGGAAAAAACGCATACGCCCTTTTTGGCCAAGGGCATCATTGTCAACGTTTTGCCGCTTTTCATGTGCTTTAAAGGCGATTCGAATCTACCTCCTGAAATCTGTTTCCTGCAATTCTGCCTTGATTTCAAATCCTCTTCTTTGCCTTCCCTCAATATATTTGTGGACGAGAGTTATCATTTATAACTCTGCAGGTTTGTGAATTGCAGTGCCCTGAAACTCCATTTTACAAGTCGCTTTTTTGGGAGCTGGCAGCAAAAGCGCAGGATGGCTTCAGGCCCTGTTCTGGTTCCGGGGGGCAGGCTGAGCCTGTGGTTAATTCTTCTTCCTGATGGGAAAATAGAGTGACCTGTGCCTGTCCCAACACCAAGAGCTAGTCTCTCATTGGTTCCCCGTCTTCCCGTTCATCCTCAGGACAAATTGCAACCTGTACGGAACAGGAGGTTAAAGGTGCTGATGCTCCAAGTAGGGAGATTGCTAGTAAAGTGGATGGAATGGCGAACCCGAGCACAAGGAGATGAGAAATGAGGTGCGTTTTAGAAACCTTTCCCCATCACACGGTGTACCATCTTCTGGGTTTCTCATGCATGTTTTCGATGTAGGAAGATGCCCTTGAACCTGGAGATTTGGGACCCATGCGATGGGTAGCACGCAGTATTACTTTAAAGGGTCTGCGTTTGCTCACCCAACCTCACCAAACCTCTCAGCCCCAAGAGTGTCCACCCTTATGTCTCATCCAGCTGTCGGTCTAGATATGGTCAATCCAGGTTGCATCACAGCCCCTGAACGAATTGTGTAAGAATTTCTCTCTCTTTCCCTGTCTTTGTTTCATGGGTTTTTAAAAGTAATTTATTTTTATAATGGGGTTTAGCTGCTTTTCACGGCTGTGTTTATGCCACTTTACACCCACTTGACACACTAACAGAGAGATATCAATACATAGGTTTTAAGATTATTACTAGTCAGATATATTCTTGTGCGGTGAATCGGGCGTGTTGAGTCCAGTTCTCTGAGCAAGGAGTAGGTCTTGTCTATTACATATTGGGTTTATGGAACGGTATCTGAGCTAATTTGAAACTCTTGTTTTATGTGTCACCCCACCTCACCTTTCCCGTTAAGCAGCCATAGTGTGTTTTCTGCATGTGTGACTCTGTTCTGTTTTGTAATTCAGTTCAAGTGTAACGGTTTTTACATTCCCTCTATAAGTGACACCTTATGAGAAGTGTCCTTTTCTGTGTGACTTATTTCACTTAGAATCGTCTTACCTAAATCCACTCATCATGCTGCTACTAGCCTTATGACATTGATTTCATGGCTGAGTGATATTCCATTGTACATAAGGACCACAACTTTTTGATCCATTTTTCGCTTTCCTGGGATATTTAAGGTGGAATGAAGTGGAGGTCCTTGTCGACAGAGCAGCCCTAAACTTTGGGGGGCTTGTGTCTTGCTGATTTTCAATTTTCCCACTTTATCCCCCCATGCGTGGAAGTGCCCTATGCTCTCTAAGCTGTGTTTTTTAGATGTTTCAGGACACACCGTACACTTCTCCAGAGTGGCTGTTGGCGATTTACATCCCGCCCATCAGTGTAGCAAGGCTCCCATTTCTCCATGGCCTGTCCTGCATTTCTGGTTTTGACACTTTTTTCAGCATGGCCCTTTTGACCGATGGGAAGCGAGACTTCTTTGTAGCGCTGATTTGCCTTTCCAGGTTGCTTGGTTGGCCAAAAAGGGCGTATGCGTTTTTTCCTGAATATATTCAGGAAAAAACGCATACGCCCTTTTTGGCCAAGGGCATCATTGTCAACGTTTTGCCGCTTTTCATGTGCTTTAAAGGCGATTCGAATCTACCTCCTGAAATCTGTTTCCTGCAATCCTGCCTTGATGTCAAATCCTCTTCTTTGCCTTCCCTCAATATATTTGTGGACGAGAGTTATCATTTATAACTCTGCAGGTTTGTGAATTGCAGTGCCCTGAAGCTCCATTTTACAAGTCGCTTTCTTGGGAGCTGGCCGCAAAAGCGCAGGATGGCTTCAGGCCCTGTTCTGGTTCCGGGGGGCAGGCTGAGCCTGTGGTTAATTCTTCTTCCTGATGGGAAAATAGAGTGACCTGTGCCTGTCCCAACACCAAGAGCTAGTCTCTCATTGGTTCCCCGTCTTCCCGTTCATCCTCAGGACAAATTGCAACCTGTACGGAACAGGAGGTTAAAGGTGCTGATGCTCCAAGTAGGGAGATTGCTAGTAAAGTGGCTGGAATGGCGAACCCGAGCACAAGGAGATGAGAAATGAGGTGCGTTTTAGAAACCTTTCCCCATCACACGGTGTACCATCTTCTGGGTTTCTCATGCATGTTTTCGATGTAGGAAGATGCCCTTGAACCTGGAGATTTGGGACCCATGCGATGGGTAGCACGCAGTATTACTTTAAAGGGTCTGCGTTTGCTCACCCAACCTCACCAAACCTCTCAGCCCCAAGAGTGTCCACCCTTATGTCTCATCCAGCTGTGGGTCTAGATATGGTCAATCCAGGTTGCATCACAGCCCCTGAACGAATTGTGTAAGAATTTCTCTCTCTTTCCCTGTCTTTGTTTCATGGGTTTTTAAAAGTAATTTATTTTTATAATGGGGTTTAGCTGCTTTTCACGGCTGTGTTTATGCCGCTTTACACCCACTTGACACACTAACAGAGAGATATCAATACATAGGTTTTAAGATTATTACTAGTCAGATATATTCTTGTGCGGTGAATCGGGCGTGTTGAGTCCAGTTCTCTGAGCAAGGAGTAGGTCTTGTCTATTACATATTGGGTTTATGGAACGGTATCTGAGCTAATTTGAAACTCTTGTTTTATGTATCACCCCACCTCACCTTTCCCGTTAAGCAGCCATAGTGTGTTTTCTGCATGTGTGACTCTGTTCTGTTTTGTAATTCAGTTCAAGTGTAACGGTTTTTACATTCCCTCTATAAGTGACACCTTATGAGAAGTGTCCTTTTCTGTGTGACTTATTTCACTTAGAATCGTCTTACCTAAATCCACTCATCATGCTGCTACTAGCCTTATGACATTGATTTCATGGCTGAGTGATATTCCATTGTACATAAGGACCACAACTTTTTGATCCATTTTTCGCTTTCCTGGGATATTTAAGGTGGAATGAAGTGGAGGTCCTTGTCAACAGAGCAGCCCTAAACTTTGGGGTGCTTGTGTCTTGCTGATTTTCAATTTTCCCACTTTATCCCCCCATGCGTGGAAGTGCCCTATGCTCTCTAAGCTGTGTTTTTTAGATGTTTCAGGACACACCGTACACTTCTCCAGAGTGGCTGTTGGCGATTTACATCCCGCCCATCAGTGAAGCAAGGCTCCCATTTCTCCATGGCCTGTCCTGCATTTCTGGTTTTGACACTTTTTTCAGCATGGCCCTTTTGACCGATGGGAAGCGAGACTTCTTTGTAGCGCTGATTTGCCTTTCCAGGTTGCTTGGTTGGCCAAAAAGGGCGTATGCGTTTTTTCCTGAATATATTCAGGAAAAAACGCATACGCCCTTTTTGGCCAAGGGCATCATTGTCAACGTTTTGCCGCTTTTCATGTGCTTTAAAGGCGATTCGAATCTACCTCCTGAAATCTGTTTCCTGCAATTCTGCCTTGATTTCAAATCCTCTTCTTTGCCTTCCCTCAATATATTTGTGGACGAGAGTTATCATTTATAACTCTGCAGGTTTGTGAATTGCAGTGCCCTGAAGCTCCATTTTACAAGTCACGTTTTTGGGAGCTGGCCGCAAAAGCGCAGGATGGCTTCAGGCCCTGTTCCGGTTCCGGGGGGCAGGCTGAGCCTGTGGTTAATTCTTCTTCCTGATGGGAAAATAGAGTGACCTGTGCCTGTCCCAACACCAAGAGCTAGTCTCTCATTGGTTCCCCGTCTTCCCGTTCATCCTCAGGACAAATTGCAACCTGTACGGAACAGGAGGTTAAAGGTGCTGATGCTCCAAGTAGGGAGATTGCTAGTAAAGTGGATGGAATGGCGAACCCGAGCACAAGGAGATGAGAAATGAGGTGCGTTTTAGAAACCTTTCCCCATCACACGGTGTACCATCTTCTGGGTTTCTCATGCATGTTTTCGATGTAGGAAGATGCCCTTGAACCTGGAGATTTGGGACCCATGCGATGGGTAGCACGCAGTATTACTTTAAAGGGTCTGCGTTTGCTCACCCAACCTCACCAAACCTCTCAGCCCCAAGAGTGTCCACCCTTATGTCTCATCCAGCTGTCGGTCTAGATATGGTCAATCCAGGTTGCATCACAGCCCCTGAACGAATTGTGTAAGAATTTCTCTCTCTTTCCCTGTCTTTGTTTCATGGGTTTTTAAAAGTAATTTATTTTTATAATGGGGTTTAGCTGCTTTTCACGGCTGTGTTTATGCCACTTTACACCCACTTGACACACTAACAGAGAGATATCAATACATAGGTTTTAAGATTATTACTAGTCAGATATATTCTTGTGCGGTGAATCGGGCGTGTTGAGTCCAGTTCTCTGAGCAAGGAGTAGGTCTTGTCTATTGCATATTGGGTTTATGGAACGGTATCTGAGCTAATTTGAAACTCTTGTTTTATGTATCACCCCACCTCACCTTTCCCGTTAAGCAGCCATAGTGTGTTTTCTGCATGTGTGACTCTGTTCTGTTTTGTAATTCAGTTCAAGTGTAACGGTTTTTACATTCCCTCTATAAGTGACACCTTATGAGAAGTGTCCTTTTCTGTGTGACTTATTTCACTTAGAATCGTCTTACCTAAATCCACTCATCATGCTGCTACTAGCCTTATGACATAGATTTCATGGCTGAGTGATATTCCATTGTACATAAGGACCACAACTTTTTGATCCATTTTTCGCTTTCCTGGGATATTTAAGGTGGAATGAAGTGGAGGTCCTTGTCAACAGAGCAGCCCTAAACTTTGGGGTGCTTGTGTCTTGCTGATTTTCAATTTTCCCACTTTATCCCCCCATGCGTGGAAGTGCCCTATGCTCTCTAAGCTGTGTTTTTTAGATGTTTCAGGACACACCGTACACTTCTCCAGAGTGGCTGTTGGCGATTTACATCCCGCCCATCAGTGAAGCAAGGCTCCCATTTCTCCATGGCCTGTCCTGCATTTCTGGTTTTGACACTTTTTTCAGCATGGCCCTTTTGACCGATGGGAAGCGAGACTTCTTTGTAGCGCTGATTTGCCTTTCCAGGTTGCTTGGTTGGCCAAAAAGGGCGTATGCGTTTTTTCCTGAATATATTCAGGAAAAAACGCATACGCCCTTTTTGGCCAAGGGCATCATTGTCAACGTTTTGCCGCTTTTCATGTGCTTTAAAGGCGATTCGAATCTACCTCCTGAAATCTGTTTCCTGCAATTCTGCCTTGATTTCAAATCCTCTTCTTTGCCTTCCCTCAATATATTTGTGGACGAGAGTTATCATTTATAACTCTGCAGGTTTGTGAATTGCAGTGCCCTGAAGCTCCATTTTACAAGTCACGTTTTTGGGAGCTGGCCGCAAAAGCGCAGGATGGCTTCAGGCCCTGTTCCGGTTCCGGGGGGCAGGCTGAGCCTGTGGTTAATTCTTCTTCCTGATGGGAAAATAGAGTGACCTGTGCCTGTCCCAACACCAAGAGCTAGTCTCTCATTGGTTCCCCGTCTTCCCGTTCATCCTCAGGACAAATTGCAACCTGTACGGAACAGGAGGTTAAAGGTGCTGATGCTCTAAGTAGGGAGATTGCTAGTAAAGTGGCTGGAATGGCGAACCCGAGCACAAGGAGATGAGAAATGAGGTGCGTTTTAGAAACCTTTCCCCATCACACGGTGTACCATCTTCTGGGTTTCTCATGCATGTTTTCGATGTAGGAAGATGCCTTTGAACCTGGAGATTTGGGACCCATGCGATGGGTAGCACGCAGTATTACTTTAAAGGGTCTGCGTTTGCTCACCCAACCTCACCAAACCTCTCAGCCCCAAGAGTGTCCACCCTTATGTCTCATCCAGCTGTGGGTCTAGATATGGTCAATCCAGGTTGCATCACAGCCCCTGAACGAATTGTGTAAGAATTTCTCTCTCTTTCCCTGTCTTTGTTTCATGGGTTTTTAAAAGTAATTTATTTTTATAATGGGGTTTAGCTGCTTTTCACGGCTGTGTTTATGCCGCTTTTCACCCACTTGACACACTAACAGAGAGATATCAATACATAGGTTTTAAGATTATTACTAGTCAGATATATTCTTGTGCGGTGAATCGGGCGTGTTGAGTCCAGTTCTCTGAGCAAGGAATAGGTCTTGTCTATTACATATTGGGTTTATGGAACGGTATCTGAGCTAATTTGAAACTCTTGTTTTATGTATCACCCCACCTCACCTTTCCCGTTAAGCAGCCATAGTGTGTTTTCTGCATGTGTGACTCTGTTCTGTTTTGTAATTCAGTTCAAGTGTAACGGTTTTTATATTCCCTCTATAAGTGACACCTTATGAGAAGTGTCCTTTTCTGTGTGACTTATTTCACTTAGAATCGTCTTACCTAAATCCACTCATCATGCTGCTACTAGCCTTATGACATTGATTTCATGGCTGAGTGATATTCCATTGTACATAAGGACCACAACTTTTTGATCCATTTTTCGCTTTCCTGGGATATTTAAGGTGGAATGAAGTGGAGGTCCTTGTCAACAGAGCAGCCCTAAACTTTGGGGTGCTTGTGTCTTGCTGATTTTCAATTTTCCCACTTTATCCCCCCATGCGTGGAAGTGCCCTATGCTCTCTAAGCTGTGTTTTTTAGATGTTTCAGGACACACCGTACACTTCTCCAGAGTGGCTGTTGGCGATTTACATCCCGCCCATCAGTGTAGCAAGGCTCCCATTTCTCCATGGCCTGTCCTGCATTTCTGGTTTTGACACTTTTTTCAGCATGGCCCTTTTGACCGATGGGAAGCGAGACTTCTTTGTAGCGCTGATTTGCCTTTCCAGGTTGCTTGGTTGGCCAAAAAGGGCGTATGCGTTTTTTCCTGAATATATTCAGGAAAAAACGCATACGCCCTTTTTGGCCAAGGGCATCATTGTCAACGTTTTGCCGCTTTTCATGTGCTTTAAAGGCGATTCGAATCTACCTCCTGAATTCTGTTTCCTGCAATTCTGCCTTGATTTCAAATCCTCTTCTTTGCCTTCCCTCAATATATTTGTGGACGAGAGTTATCATTTATAACTCTGCAGGTTTGTGAATTGCAGTGCCCTGAAGCTCCATTTTACAAGTCGCGTTTTTGGGAGCTGGCCGCAAAAGCGCAGGATGGCTTCAGGCCCTGTTCTGGTTCCGGGGGGCAGGCTGAGCCTGTGGTTAATTCTTCTTCCTAATGGGAAAATAGAGTGACCTGTGCCTGTCCCAACACCAAGAGCTAGTCTCTCATTGGTTCCCCGTCTTCCCGTTCATCCTCCGGACAAATCGCAACCTGTACGGAACAGGAAGTTAAAGGTGCTGATGCTCCAAGTAGGGAGATTGCTAGTAAAGTGGCTGGAATGGCGAACCCGAGCACAAGGAGATGAGAAATGAGGTGCGTTTTAGAAACCTTTCCACATCACACGGTGCACCATCTTCTGGGTTTCTCATGCATGTTTTCGATGTAGGAAGATGCCCTTGAACCTGGAGATTTGGGACCCATGCGATGGGTAGCACGCAGTATTACTTTAAAGGGTCTGCGTTTGCTCACCCAACCTCACCAAACCTCTCAGCCCCAAGAGTGTCCACCCTTATGTCTCATCCAGCTGTGGGTCTAGATATGGTCAATCCAGGTTGCATCACAGCCCCTGAACGAATTGTGTAAGAATTTCTCTCTCTTTCCCTGTCTTTGTTTCATGGGTTTTTAAAAGTAATTTATTTTTATAATGGGGTTTAGCTGCTTTTCACGGCTGTGTTTATGCCGCTTTACACCCACTTGACACACTAACAGAGAGATATCAATACATAGGTTTTAAGATTATTACTAGTCAGATATATTCTTGTGCGGTGAATCGGGCGTGTTGAGTCCAGTTCTCTGAGCAAGGAGTAGGTCTTGTCTATTACATATTGGGTTTATGGAACGGTATCTGAGCTAATTTGAAACTCTTGTTTTATGTATCACCCCACCTCACCTTTCCCGTTAAGCAGCCATAGTGTGTTTTCTGCATGTGTGACTCTGTTCTGTTTTGTAATTCAGTTCAAGTGTAACGGTTTTTACATTCCCTCTATAAGTGACACCTTATGAGAAGTGTCCTTTTCTGTGTGACTTATTTCACTTAGAATCGTCTTACCTAAATCCACTCATCATGCTGCTACTAGCCTTATGACATTGATTTCATGGCTGAGTGATATTCCATTGTACATAAGGACCACAACTTTTTGATCCATTTTTCGCTTTCCTGGGATATTTAAGGTGGAATGAAGTGGAGGTCCTTGTCAACAGAGCAGCCCTAAACTTTGGGGTGCTTGTGTCTTGCTGATTTTCAATTTTCCCACTTTATCCCCCCATGCGTGGAAGTGCCCTATGCTCTCTAAGCTGTGTTTTTTAGATGTTTCAGGACACACCGTACACTTCTCCAGAGTGGCTGTTGGCGATTTACATCCCGCCCATCAGTGAAGCAAGGCTCCCATTTCTCCATGGCCTGTCCTGCATTTCTGGTTTTGACACTTTTTTCAGCATGGCCCTTTTGACCGATGGGAAGCGAGACTTCTTTGTAGCGCTGATTTGCCTTTCCAGGTTGCTTGGTTGGCCAAAAAGGGCGTATGCGTTTTTTCCTGAATATATTCAGGAAAAAACGCATACGCCCTTTTTGGCCAAGGGCATCATTGTCAACGTTTTGCCGCTTTTCATGTGCTTTAAAGGCGATTCGAATCTACCTCCTGAATTCTGTTTCCTGCAATTCTGCCTTGATTTCAAATCCTCTTCTTTGCCTTCCCTCAATATATTTGTGGACGAGAGTTATCATTTATAACTCTGCAGGTTTGTGAATTGCAGTGCCCTGAAGCTCCATTTTACAAGTCGCGTTTTTGGGAGCTGGCCGCAAAAGCGCAGGATGGCTTCAGGCCCTGTTCTGGTTCCGGGGGGCAGGCTGAGCCTGTGGTTAATTCTTCTTCCTAATGGGAAAATAGAGTGACCTGTGCCTGTCCCAACACCAAGAGCTAGTCTCTCATTGGTTCCCCGTCTTCCCGTTCATCCTCCGGACAAATCGCAACCTGTACGGAACAGGAAGTTAAAGGTGCTGATGCTCCAAGTAGGGAGATTGCTAGTAAAGTGGCTGGAATGGCGAACCCGAGCACAAGGAGATGAGAAATGAGGTGCGTTTTAGAAACCTTTCCACATCACACGGTGCACCATCTTCTGGGTTTCTCATGCATGTTTTCGATGTAGGAAGATGCCCTTGAACCTGGAGATTTGGGACCCATGCGATGGGTAGCACGCAGTATTACTTTAAAGGGTCTGCGTTTGCTCACCCAACCTCACCAAACCTCTCAGCCCCAAGAGTGTCCACCCTTATGTCTCATCCAGCTGTGGGTCTAGATATGGTCAATCCAGGTTGCATCACAGCCCCTGAACGAATTGTGTAAGAATTTCTCTCTCTTTCCCTGTCTTTGTTTCATGGGTTTTTAAAAGTAATTTATTTTTATAATGGGGTTTAGCTGCTTTTCACGGCTGTGTTTATGCCGCTTTACACCCACTTGACACACTAACAGAGAGATATCAATACATAGGTTTTAAGATTATTACTAGTCAGATATATTCTTGTGCGGTGAATCGGGCGTGTTGAGTCCAGTTCTCTGAGCAAGGAGTAGGTCTTGTCTATTACATATTGGGTTTATGGAACGGTATCTGAGCTAATTTGAAACTCTTGTTTTATGTATCACCCCACCTCACCTTTCCCGTTAAGCAGCCATAGTGTGTTTTCTGCATGTGTGACTCTGTTCTGTTTTGTAATTCAGTTCAAGTGTAACGGTTTTTACATTCCCTCTATAAGTGACACCTTATGAGAAGTGTCCTTTTCTGTGTGACTTATTTCACTTAGAATCGTCTTACCTAAATCCACTCATCATGCTGCTACTAGCCTTATGACATTGATTTCATGGCTGAGTGATATTCCATTGTACATAAGGACCACAACTTTTTGATCCATTTTTCGCTTTCCTGGGATATTTAAGGTGGAATGAAGTGGAGGTCCTTGTCAACAGAGCAGCCCTAAACTTTGGGGTGCTTGTGTCTTGCTGATTTTCAATTTTCCCACTTTATCCCCCCATGCGTGGAAGTGCCCTATGCTCTCTAAGCTGTGTTTTTTAGATGTTTCAGGACACACCGTACACTTCTCCAGAGTGGCTGTTGGCGATTTACATCCCGCCCATCAGTGAAGCAAGGCTCCCATTTCTCCATGGCCTGTCCTGCATTTCTGGTTTTGACACTTTTTTCAGCATGGCCCTTTTGACCGATGGGAAGCGAGACTTCTTTGTAGCGCTGATTTGCCTTTCCAGGTTGCTTGGTTGGCCAAAAAGGGCGTATGCGTTTTTTCCTGAATATATTCAGGAAAAAACGCATACGCCCTTTTTGGCCAAGGGCATCATTGTCAACGTTTTGCCGCTTTTCATGTGCTTTAAAGGCGATTCGAATCTACCTCCTGAATTCTGTTTCCTGCAATTCTGCCTTGATTTCAAATCCTCTTCTTTGCCTTCCCTCAATATATTTGTGGACGAGAGTTATCATTTATAACTCTGCAGGTTTGTGAATTGCAGTGCCCTGAAACTCCATTTTACAAGTCGCTTTTTTGGGAGCTGGCCGCAAAAGCGCAGGATGGCTTCAGGCCCTGTTCTGGTTCCGGGGGGCAGGCTGAGCCTGTGGTTAATTCTTCTTCCTGATGGGAAAATAGAGTGACCTGTGCCTGTCCCAACACCAAGAGCTAGTCTCTCATTGGTTCCCCGTCTTCCCGTTCATCCTCAGGACAAATTGCAACCTGTACGGAACAGGAGGTTAAAGGTGCTGATGCTCCAAGTAGGGAGATTGCTAGTAAAGTGGATGGAATGGCGAACCCGAGCACAAGGAGATGAGAAATGAGGTGCGTTTTAGAAACCTTTCCCCATCACACGGTGTACCATCTTCTGGGTTTCTCATGCATGTTTTCGATGTAGGAAGATGCCCTTGAACCTGGAGATTTGGGACCCATGCGATGGGTAGCACGCAGTATTACTTTAAAGGGTCTGCGTTTGCTCACCCAACCTCACCAAACCTCTCAGCCCCAAGAGTGTCCACCCTTATGTCTCATCCAGCTGTGGGTCTAGATATGGTCAATCCAGGTTGCATCACAGCCCCTGAACGAATTGTGTAAGAATTTCTCTCTCTTTCCCTGTCTTTGTTTCATGGGTTTTTAAAAGTAATTTATTTTTATAATGGCGTTTAGCTGCTTTTCACGGCTGTGTTTATGCCGCTTTACACCCACTTGACACACTAACAGAGAGATATCAATACATAGGTTTTAAGATTATTACTAGTCAGATATATTCTTGTGCGGTGAATCGGGCGTGTTGAGTCCAGTTCTCTGAGCAAGGAGTAGGTCTTGTCTATTACATATTGGGTTTATGGAACGGTATCTGAGCTAATTTGAAACTCTTGTTTTATGTGTCACCCCACCTCACCTTTCCCGTTAAGCAGCCATAGTGTGTTTTCTGCATGTGTGACTCTGTTCTGTTTTGTAATTCAGTTCAAGTGTAACGGTTTTTACATTCCCTCTATAAGTGACACCTTATGAGAAGTGTCCTTTTCTGTGTGACTTATTTCACTTAGAATCGTCTTACCTAAATCCACTCATCATGCTGCTACTAGCCTTATGACATTGATTTCATGGCTGAGTGATATTCCATTGTACATAAGGACCACAACTTTTTGATCCATTTTTCGCTTTCCTGGGATATTTAAGGTGGAATGAAGTGGAGGTCCTTGTCGACAGAGCAGCCCTAAACTTTGGGGGGCTTGTGTCTTGCTGATTTTCAATTTTCCCACTTTATCCCCCCATGCGTGGAAGTGCCCTATGCTCTCTAAGCTGTGTTTTTTAGATGTTTCAGGACACACCGTACACTTCTCCAGAGTGGCTGTTGGCGATTTACATCCCGCCCATCAGTGTAGCAAGGCTCCCATTTCTCCATGGCCTGTCCTGCATTTCTGGTTTTGACACTTTTTTCAGCATGGCCCTTTTGACCGATGGGAAGCGAGACTTCTTTGTAGCGCTGATTTGCCTTTCCAGGTTGCTTGGTTGGCCAAAAAGGGCGTATGCGTTTTTTCCTGAATATATTCAGGAAAAAACGCATACGCCCTTTTTGGCCAAGGGCATCATTGTCAACGTTTTGCCGCTTTTCATGTGCTTTAAAGGCGATTCGAATCTACCTCCTGAAATCTGTTTCCTGCAATCCTGCCTTGATGTCAAATCCTCTTCTTTGCCTTCCCTCAATATATTTGTGGACGAGAGTTATCATTTATAACTCTGCAGGTTTGTGAATTGCAGTGCCCTGAAGCTCCATTTTACAAGTCGCTTTCTTGGGAGCTGGCCGCAAAAGCGCAGGATGGCTTCAGGCCCTGTTCTGGTTCCGGGGGGCAGGCTGAGCCTGTGGTTAATTCTTCTTCCTGATGGGAAAATAGAGTGACCTGTGCCTGTCCCAACACCAAGAGCTAGTCTCTCATTGGTTCCCCGTCTTCCCGTTCATCCTCAGGACAAATTGCAACCTGTACGGAACAGGAGGTTAAAGGTGCTGATGCTCCAAGTAGGGAGATTGCTAGTAAAGTGGCTGGAATGGCGAACCCGAGCACAAGGAGATGAGAAATGAGGTGCGTTTTAGAAACCTTTCCCCATCACACGGTGTACCATCTTCTGGGTTTCTCATGCATGTTTTCGATGTAGGAAGATGCCCTTGAACCTGGAGATTTGGGACCCATGCGATGGGTAGCACGCAGTATTACTTTAAAGGGTCTGCGTTTGCTCACCCAACCTCACCAAACCTCTCAGCCCCAAGAGTGTCCACCCTTATGTCTCATCCAGCTGTGGGTCTAGATATGGTCAATCCAGGTTGCATCACAGCCCCTGAACGAATTGTGTAAGAATTTCTCTCTCTTTCCCTGTCTTTGTTTCATGGGTTTTTAAAAGTAATTTATTTTTATAATGGGGTTTAGCTGCTTTTCACGGCTGTGTTTATGCCGCTTTACACCCACTTGACACACTAACAGAGAGATATCAATACATAGGTTTTAAGATTATTACTAGTCAGATATATTCTTGTGCGGTGAATCGGGCGTGTTGAGTCCAGTTCTCTGAGCAAGGAGTAGGTCTTGTCTATTACATATTGGGTTTATGGAACGGTATCTGAGCTAATTTGAAACTCTTGTTTTATGTATCACCCCACCTCACCTTTCCCGTTAAGCAGCCATAGTGTGTTTTCTGCATGTGTGACTCTGTTCTGTTTTGTAATTCAGTTCAAGTGTAACGGTTTTTACATTCCCTCTATAAGTGACACCTTATGAGAAGTGTCCTTTTCTGTGTGACTTATTTCACTTAGAATCGTCTTACCTAAATCCACTCATCATGCTGCTACTAGCCTTATGACATTGATTTCATGGCTGAGTGATATTCCATTGTACATAAGGACCACAACTTTTTGATCCATTTTTCGCTTTCCTGGGATATTTAAGGTGGAATGAAGTGGAGGTCCTTGTCAACAGAGCAGCCCTAAACTTTGGGGTGCTTGTGTCTTGCTGATTTTCAATTTTCCCACTTTATCCCCCCATGCGTGGAAGTGCCCTATGCTCTCTAAGCTGTGTTTTTTAGATGTTTCAGGACACACCGTACACTTCTCCAGAGTGGCTGTTGGCGATTTACATCCCGCCCATCAGTGAAGCAAGGCTCCCATTTCTCCATGGCCTGTCCTGCATTTCTGGTTATGACACTTTTTTCAGCATGGCCCTTTTGACCGATGGGAAGCGAGACTTCTTTGTAGCGCTGATTTGCCTTTCCAGGTTGCTTGGTTGGCCAAAAAGGGCGTATGCGTTTTTTCCTGAATATATTCAGGAAAAAACGCATACGCCCTTTTTGGCCAAGGGCATCATTGTCAACGTTTTGCCGCTTTTCATGTGCTTTAAAGGCGATTCGAATCTACCTCCTGAAATCTGTTTCCTGCAATTCTGCCTTGATTTCAAATCCTCTTCTTTGCCTTCCCTCAATATATTTGTGGACGAGAGTTATCATTTATAACTCTGCAGGTTTGTGAATTGCAGTGCCCTGAAGCTCCATTTTACAAGTCACGTTTTTGGGAGCTGGCCGCAAAAGCGCAGGATGGCTTCAGGCCCTGTTCCGGTTCCGGGGGGCAGGCTTAGCCTGTGGTTAATTCTTCTTCCTGATGGGAAAATAGAGTGACCTGTGCCTGTCCCAACACCAAGAGCTAGTCTCTCATTGGTTCCCCGTCTTCCCGTTCATCCTCAGGACAAATTGCAACCTGTACGGAACAGGAGGTTAAAGGTGCTGATGCTCCAAGTAGGGAGATTGCTAGTAAAGTGGATGGAATGGCGAACCCGAGCACAAGGAGATGAGAAATGAGGTGCGTTTTAGAAACCTTTCCCCATCACACGGTGTACCATCTTCTGGGTTTCTCATGCATGTTTTCGATGTAGGAAGATGCCCTTGAACCTGGAGATTTGGGACCCATGCGATGGGTAGCACGCAGTATTACTTTAAAGGGTCTGCGTTTGCTCACCCAACCTCACCAAACCTCTCAGCCCCAAGAGTGTCCACCCTTATGTCTCATCCAGCTGTCGGTCTAGATATGGTCAATCCAGGTTGCATCACAGCCCCTGAACGAATTGTGTAAGAATTTCTCTCTCTTTCCCTGTCTTTGTTTCATGGGTTTTTAAAAGTAATTTATTTTTATAATGGGGTTTAGCTGCTTTTCACGGCTGTGTTTATGCCACTTTACACCCACTTGACACACTAACAGAGAGATATCAATACATAGGTTTTAAGATTATTACTAGTCAGATATATTCTTGTGCGGTGAATCGGGCGTGTTGAGTCCAGTTCTCTGAGCAAGGAGTAGGTCTTGTCTATTGCATATTGGGTTTATGGAACGGTATCTGAGCTAATTTGAAACTCTTGTTTTATGTATCACCCCACCTCACCTTTCCCGTTAAGCAGCCATAGTGTGTTTTCTGCATGTGTGACTCTGTTCTGTTTTGTAATTCAGTTCAAGTGTAACGGTTTTTACATTCCCTCTATAAGTGACACCTTATGAGAAGTGTCCTTTTCTGTGTGACTTATTTCACTTAGAATCGTCTTACCTAAATCCACTCATCATGCTGCTACTAGCCTTATGACATAGATTTCATGGCTGAGTGATATTCCATTGTACATAAGGACCACAACTTTTTGATCCATTTTTCGCTTTCCTGGGATATTTAAGGTGGAATGAAGTGGAGGTCCTTGTCAACAGAGCAGCCCTAAACTTTGGGGTGCTTGTGTCTTGCTGATTTTCAATTTTCCCACTTTATCCCCCCATGCGTGGAAGTGCCCTATGCTCTCTAAGCTGTGTTTTTTAGATGTTTCAGGACACACCGTACACTTCTCCAGAGTGGCTGTTGGCGATTTACATCCCGCCCATCAGTGAAGCAAGGCTCCCATTTCTCCATGGCCTGTCCTGCATTTCTGGTTTTGACACTTTTTTCAGCATGGCCCTTTTGACCGATGGGAAGCGAGACTTCTTTGTAGCGCTGATTTGCCTTTCCAGGTTGCTTGGTTGGCCAAAAAGGGCGTATGCGTTTTTTCCTGAATATATTCAGGAAAAAACGCATACGCCCTTTTTGGCCAAGGGCATCATTGTCAACGTTTTGCCGCTTTTCATGTGCTTTAAAGGCGATTCGAATCTACCTCCTGAAATCTGTTTCCTGCAATTCTGCCTTGATTTCAAATCCTCTTCTTTGCCTTCCCTCAATATATTTGTGGACGAGAGTTATCATTTATAACTCTGCAGGTTTGTGAATTGCAGTGCCCTGAAGCTCCATTTTACAAGTCACGTTTTTGGGAGCTGGCCGCAAAAGCGCAGGATGGCTTCAGGCCCTGTTCCGGTTCCGGGGGGCAGGCTGAGCCTGTGGTTAATTCTTCTTCCTGATGGGAAAATAGAGTGACCTGTGCCTGTCCCAACACCAAGAGCTAGTCTCTCATTGGTTCCCCGTCTTCCCGTTCATCCTCAGGACAAATTGCAACCTGTACGGAACAGGAGGTTAAAGGTGCTGATGCTCTAAGTAGGGAGATTGCTAGTAAAGTGGCTGGAATGGCGAACCCGAGCACAAGGAGATGAGAAATGAGGTGCGTTTTAGAAACCTTTCCCCATCACACGGTGTACCATCTTCTGGGTTTCTCATGCATGTTTTCGATGTAGGAAGATGCCTTTGAACCTGGAGATTTGGGACCCATGCGATGGGTAGCACGCAGTATTACTTTAAAGGGTCTGCGTTTGCTCACCCAACCTCACCAAACCTCTCAGCCCCAAGAGTGTCCACCCTTATGTCTCATCCAGCTGTGGGTCTAGATATGGTCAATCCAGGTTGCATCACAGCCCCTGAACGAATTGTGTAAGAATTTCTCTCTCTTTCCCTGTCTTTGTTTCATGGGTTTTTAAAAGTAATTTATTTTTATAATGGGGTTTAGCTGCTTTTCACGGCTGTGTTTATGCCGCTTTTCACCCACTTGACACACTAACAGAGAGATATCAATACATAGGTTTTAAGATTATTACTAGTCAGATATATTCTTGTGCGGTGAATCGGGCGTGTTGAGTCCAGTTCTCTGAGCAAGGAATAGGTCTTGTCTATTACATATTGGGTTTATGGAACGGTATCTGAGCTAATTTGAAACTCTTGTTTTATGTATCACCCCACCTCACCTTTCCCGTTAAGCAGCCATAGTGTGTTTTCTGCATGTGTGACTCTGTTCTGTTTTGTAATTCAGTTCAAGTGTAACGGTTTTTATATTCCCTCTATAAGTGACACCTTATGAGAAGTGTCCTTTTCTGTGTGACTTATTTCACTTAGAATCGTCTTACCTAAATCCACTCATCATGCTGCTACTAGCCTTATGACATTGATTTCATGGCTGAGTGATATTCCATTGTACATAAGGACCACAACTTTTTGATCCATTTTTCGCTTTCCTGGGATATTTAAGGTGGAATGAAGTGGAGGTCCTTGTCAACAGAGCAGCCCTAAACTTTGGGGTGCTTGTGTCTTGCTGATTTTCAATTTTCCCACTTTATCCCCCCATGCGTGGAAGTGCCCTATGCTCTCTAAGCTGTGTTTTTTAGATGTTTCAGGACACACCGTACACTTCTCCAGAGTGGCTGTTGGCGATTTACATCCCGCCCATCAGTGTAGCAAGGCTCCCATTTCTCCATGGCCTGTCCTGCATTTCTGGTTTTGACACTTTTTTCAGCATGGCCCTTTTGACCGATGGGAAGCGAGACTTCTTTGTAGCGCTGATTTGCCTTTCCAGGTTGCTTGGTTGGCCAAAAAGGGCGTATGCGTTTTTTCCTGAATATATTCAGGAAAAAACGCATACGCCCTTTTTGGCCAAGGGCATCATTGTCAACGTTTTGCCGCTTTTCATGTGCTTTAAAGGCGATTCGAATCTACCTCCTGAATTCTGTTTCCTGCAATTCTGCCTTGATTTCAAATCCTCTTCTTTGCCTTCCCTCAATATATTTGTGGACGAGAGTTATCATTTATAACTCTGCAGGTTTGTGAATTGCAGTGCCCTGAAGCTCCATTTTACAAGTCGCGTTTTTGGGAGCTGGCCGCAAAAGCGCAGGATGGCTTCAGGCCCTGTTCTGGTTCCGGGGGGCAGGCTGAGCCTGTGGTTAATTCTTCTTCCTAATGGGAAAATAGAGTGACCTGTGCCTGTCCCAACACCAAGAGCTAGTCTCTCATTGGTTCCCCGTCTTCCCGTTCATCCTCCGGACAAATCGCAACCTGTACGGAACAGGAAGTTAAAGGTGCTGATGCTCCAAGTAGGGAGATTGCTAGTAAAGTGGCTGGAATGGCGAACCCGAGCACAAGGAGATGAGAAATGAGGTGCGTTTTAGAAACCTTTCCACATCACACGGTGCACCATCTTCTGGGTTTCTCATGCATGTTTTCGATGTAGGAAGATGCCCTTGAACCTGGAGATTTGGGACCCATGCGATGGGTAGCACGCAGTATTACTTTAAAGGGTCTGCGTTTGCTCACCCAACCTCACCAAACCTCTCAGCCCCAAGAGTGTCCACCCTTATGTCTCATCCAGCTGTGGGTCTAGATATGGTCAATCCAGGTTGCATCACAGCCCCTGAACGAATTGTGTAAGAATTTCTCTCTCTTTCCCTGTCTTTGTTTCATGGGTTTTTAAAAGTAATTTATTTTTATAATGGGGTTTAGCTGCTTTTCACGGCTGTGTTTATGCCGCTTTACACCCACTTGACACACTAACAGAGAGATATCAATACATAGGTTTTAAGATTATTACTAGTCAGATATATTCTTGTGCGGTGAATCGGGCGTGTTGAGTCCAGTTCTCTGAGCAAGGAGTAGGTCTTGTCTATTACATATTGGGTTTATGGAACGGTATCTGAGCTAATTTGAAACTCTTGTTTTATGTATCACCCCACCTCACCTTTCCCGTTAAGCAGCCATAGTGTGTTTTCTGCATGTGTGACTCTGTTCTGTTTTGTAATTCAGTTCAAGTGTAACGGTTTTTACATTCCCTCTATAAGTGACACCTTATGAGAAGTGTCCTTTTCTGTGTGACTTATTTCACTTAGAATCGTCTTACCTAAATCCACTCATCATGCTGCTACTAGCCTTATGACATTGATTTCATGGCTGAGTGATATTCCATTGTACATAAGGACCACAACTTTTTGATCCATTTTTCGCTTTCCTGGGATATTTAAGGTGGAATGAAGTGGAGGTCCTTGTCAACAGAGCAGCCCTAAACTTTGGGGTGCTTGTGTCTTGCTGATTTTCAATTTTCCCACTTTATCCCCCCATGCGTGGAAGTGCCCTATGCTCTCTAAGCTGTGTTTTTTAGATGTTTCAGGACACACCGTACACTTCTCCAGAGTGGCTGTTGGCGATTTACATCCCGCCCATCAGTGAAGCAAGGCTCCCATTTCTCCATGGCCTGTCCTGCATTTCTGGTTTTGACACTTTTTTCAGCATGGCCCTTTTGACCGATGGGAAGCGAGACTTCTTTGTAGCGCTGATTTGCCTTTCCAGGTTGCTTGGTTGGCCAAAAAGGGCGTATGCGTTTTTTCCTGAATATATTCAGGAAAAAACGCATACGCCCTTTTTGGCCAAGGGCATCATTGTCAACGTTTTGCCGCTTTTCATGTGCTTTAAAGGCGATTCGAATCTACCTCCTGAATTCTGTTTCCTGCAATTCTGCCTTGATTTCAAATCCTCTTCTTTGCCTTCCCTCAATATATTTGTGGACGAGAGTTATCATTTATAACTCTGCAGGTTTGTGAATTGCAGTGCCCTGAAACTCCATTTTACAAGTCGCTTTTTTGGGAGCTGGCCGCAAAAGCGCAGGATGGCTTCAGGCCCTGTTCTGGTTCCGGGGGGCAGGCTGAGCCTGTGGTTAATTCTTCTTCCTGATGGGAAAATAGAGTGACCTGTGCCTGTCCCAACACCAAGAGCTAGTCTCTCATTGGTTCCCCGTCTTCCCGTTCATCCTCAGGACAAATTGCAACCTGTACGGAACAGGAGGTTAAAGGTGCTGATGCTCCAAGTAGGGAGATTGCTAGTAAAGTGGATGGAATGGCGAACCCGAGCACAAGGAGATGAGAAATGAGGTGCGTTTTAGAAACCTTTCCCCATCACACGGTGTACCATCTTCTGGGTTTCTCATGCATGTTTTCGATGTACGAAGATGCCCTTGAACCTGGAGATTTGGGACCCATGCGATGGGTAGCACGCAGTATTACTTTAAAGGGTCTGCGTTTGCTCACCCAACCTCACCAAACCTCTCAGCCCCAAGAGTGTCCACCCTTATGTCTCATCCAGCTGTGGGTCTAGATATGGTCAATCCAGGTTGCATCACAGCCCCTGAACGAATTGTGTAAGAATTTCTCTCTCTTTCCCTGTCTTTGTTTCATGGGTTTTTAAAAGTAATTTATTTTTATAATGGCGTTTAGCTGCTTTTCACGGCTGTGTTTATGCCGCTTTACACCCACTTGACACACTAACAGAGAGATATCAATACATAGGTTTTAAGATTATTACTAGTCAGATATATTCTTGTGCGGTGAATCGGGCGTGTTGAGTCCAGTTCTCTGAGCAAGGAGTAGGTCTTGTCTATTACATATTGGGTTTATGGAACGGTATCTGAGCTAATTTGAAACTCTTGTTTTATGTGTCACCCCACCTCACCTTTCCCGTTAAGCAGCCATAGTGTGTTTTCTGCATGTGTGACTCTGTTCTGTTTTGTAATTCAGTTCAAGTGTAACGGTTTTTACATTCCCTCTATAAGTGACACCTTATGAGAAGTGTCCTTTTCTGTGTGACTTATTTCACTTAGAATCGTCTTACCTAAATCCACTCATCATGCTGCTACTAGCCTTATGACATTGATTTCATGGCTGAGTGATATTCCATTGTACATAAGGACCACAACTTTTTGATCCATTTTTCGCTTTCCTGGGATATTTAAGGTGGAATGAAGTGGAGGTCCTTGTCGACAGAGCAGCCCTAAACTTTGGGGGGCTTGTGTCTTGCTGATTTTCAATTTTCCCACTTTATCCCCCCATGCGTGGAAGTGCCCTATGCTCTCTAAGCTGTGTTTTTTAGATGTTTCAGGACACACCGTACACTTCTCCAGAGTGGCTGTTGGCAATTTACATCCCACCCATCAGTGTAGCAAGGCTGCCATTTCTCCATGGCCTGTCCTGCATTTCTGGTTTTGACACTTTTTTCAGCATGGCCCTTTTGACTGATGGGAAGCGAGACTTCTTTGTAGCGCTGATTTGCCTTTCCAGGTTGCTTGGTTGGCCAAAAAGGGCGTATGCGTTTTTTCCTGAATATATTCAGGAAAAAACGCATACGCCCTTTTTGGCCAACGGCATCATTGTCAACGTTTTGCCGCTTTTCATGTGCTTTAAAGGCGATTCGAATCTACCTCCTGAATTCTGTTTCCTGCAATTCTGCCTTGATTTCAAATCCTCTTCTTTGCCTTCCCTCAATATATTTGTGGACGAGAGTTATCATTTATAACTCTGCAGGTTTGTGAATTGCAGTGTCCTGAAGCTCCATTTTACAAGTCGCGTTTTTGGGAGCTGGCCGCAAAAGCGCAGGATGGCTTCAGGCCCTGTTCTGGTTCCGGGGGGCAGGCTGAGCCTGTGGTTAATTCTTCTTCCTAATGGGAAAATAGAGTGACCTGTGCCTGTCCCAACACCAAGAGCTAGTCTCTCATTGGTTCCCCGTCTTCCCGTTCATCCTCCGGACAAATCGCAATCTGTACGGAACAGGAAGTTAAAGGTGCTGATGCTCCAAGTAGGGAGATTGCTAGTAAAGTGGCTGGAATGGCGAACCCGAGCACAAGGAGATGAGAAATGAGGTGCGTTTTAGAAACCTTTCCCCATCACACGGTGTACCATCTTCTGGGTTTCTCATGCATGTTTTCGATGTAGGAAGATGCCCTTGAACCTGGAGATTTGGGACCCATGCGATGGGTAGCACGCAGTATTACTTTAAAGGGTCTGCGTTTGCTCACCCAACCTCACCAAACCTCTCAGCCCCAAGAGTGTCCACCCTTATGTCTCATCCAGCTGTGGGTCTAGATATGGTCAATCCAGGTTGCATCACAGCCCCTGAACGAATTGTGTAAGAATTTCTCTCTCTTTCCCTGTCTTTGTTTCATGGGTTTTTAAAAGTAATTTATTTTTATAATGGGGTTTAGCTGCTTTTCACGGCTGTGTTTATGCCGCTTTACACCCACTTGACACACTAACAGAGAGATATCAATACATAGGTTTTAAGATTATTACTAGTCAGATATATTCTTGTGCGGTGAATCGGGCGTGTTGAGTCCAGTTCTCTGAGCAAGGAGTAGGTCTTGTCTATTACATATTGGGTTTATGGAACGGTATCTGAGCTAATTTGAAACTCTTGTTTTATGTATCACCCCACCTCACCTTTCCCGTTAAGCAGCCATAGTGTGTTTTCTGCATGTGTGACTCTGTTCTGTTTTGTAATTCAGTTCAAGTGTAACGGTTTTTACATTCCCTCTATAAGTGACACCTTATGAGAAGTGTCCTTTTCTGTGTGACTTATTTCACTTAGAATCGTCTTACCTAAATCCACTCATCATGCTGCTACTAGCCTTATGACATTGATTTCATGGCTGAGTGATATTCCATTGTACATAAGGACCACAACTTTTTGATCCATTTTTCGCTTTCCTGGGATATTTAAGGTGGAATGAAGTGGAGGTCCTTGTCAACAGAGCAGCCCTAAACTTTGGGGTGCTTGTGTCTTGCTGATTTTCAATTTTCCCACTTTATCCCCCCATGCGTGGAAGTGCCCTATGCTCTCTAAGCTGTGTTTTTTAGATGTTTCAGGACACACCGTACACTTCTCCAGAGTGGCTGTTGGCGATTTACATCCCGCCCATCAGTGTAGCAAGGCTCCCATTTCTCCATGGCCTGTCCTGCATTTCTGGTTTTGACACTTTTTTCAGCATGGCCCTTTTGACCGATGGGAAGCGAGACTTCTTTGTAGCGCTGATTTGCCTTTCCAGGTTGCTTGGTTGGCCAAAAAGGGCGTATGCGTTTTTTCCTGAATATATTCAGGAGAAAACGCATACGCCCTTTTTGGCCAAGGGCATCATTGTCAACGTTTTGCCGCTTTTCATGTGCTTTAAAGGCGATTCGAATCTACCTCCTGAAATCTGTTTCCTGCAATTCTGCCTTGATTTCAAATCCTCTTCTTTGCCTTCCCTCAATATATTTGTGGACGAGAGTTATCATTTATAACTCTGCAGGTTTGTGAATTGCAGTGCCCTGAAGCTCCATTTTACAAGTCACGTTTTTGGGAGCTGGCCGCAAAAGCGCAGGATGGCTTCAGGCCCTGTTCTGGTTCCGGGGGGCAGGCTGAGCCTGTGGTTAATTCTTCTTCCTGATGGGAAAATAGAGTGACCTGTGCCTGTCCCAACACCAAGAGCTAGTCTCTCATTGGTTCCCCGTCTTCCCGTTCATCCTCAGGACAAATTGCAACCTGTACGGAACAGGAGGTTAAAGGTGCTGATGCTCTAAGTAGGGAGATTGCTAGTAAAGTGGCTGGAATGGCGAACCCGAGCACAAGGAGATGAGAAATGAGGTGCGTTTTAGAAACCTTTCCCCATCACACGGTGTACCATCTTCTGGGTTTCTCATGCATGTTTTCGATGTAGGAAGATGCCCTTGAACCTGGAGATTTGGGACCCATGCGATGGGTAGCACGCAGTATTACTTTAAAGGGTCTGCGTTTGCTCACCCAACCTCACCAAACCTCTCAGCCCCAAGAGTGTCCACCCTTATGTCTCATCCAGCTGTGGGTCTAGATATGGTCAATCCAGGTTGCATCACAGCCCCTGAACGAATTGTGTAAGAATTTCTCTCTCTTTCCCTGTCTTTGTTTCATGGGTTTTTAAAAGTAATTTATTTTTATAATGGGGTTTAGCTGCTTTTCACGGCTTTGTTTATGCCGCTTTACACCCACTTGACACACTAACAGAGAGATATCAATACATAGGTTTTAAGATTATTACTAGTCAGATATATTCTTGTGCGGTGTATCGGGCGTGTTGAGTCCAGTTCTCTGAGCAAGGAGTAGGTCTTGTCTATTACATATTGGGTTTATGGAACGGTATCTGAGCTAATTTGAAACTCTTGTTTTATGTATCACCCCACCTCACCTTTCCCGTTAAGCAGCCATAGTGTGTTTTCTGCATGTGTGACTCTGTTCTGTTTTGTAATTCAGTTCAAGTGTAACGGTTTTTACATTCCCTCTATAAGTGACACCTTATGAGAAGTGTCCTTTTCTGTGTGACTTATTTCACTTAGAATCGTCTTACCTAAATCCACTCATCATGCTGCTACTAGCCTTATGACATTGATTTCATGGCTGAGTGATATTCCATTGTACATAAGGACCACAACTTTTTTATCCATTTTTCGCTTTCCTGGGATATTTAAGGTGGAATGAACTGGAGGTCCTTGTCAACAGAGCAGCCCTAAACTTTGGGGTGCTTGTGTCTTGCTGATTTTCAATTTTCCCACTTTATCCCCGCATGCGTGGAAGTGCCCTATGCTCTCTAAGCTGTGTTTTTTAGATGTTTCAGGACACACCGTACACTTCTCCAGAGTGGCTGTTGGCAATTTACATCCCACCCATCAGCGTAGCAAGGCTCCCATTTCTCCATGGCCTGTCCTGCATTTCTGGTTTTGACACTTTTTTCAGCATGGCCCTTTTGACTGATGGGAAGCGAGACTTCTTTGTAGCGCTGATTTGCCTTTCCAGGTTGCTTGGTTGGCCAAAAAGGGCGTATGCGTTTTTTCCTGAATATATTCAGGAAAAAACGCATACGCCCTTTTTGGCCAAGGGCATCATTGTCAACGTTTTGCCGCTTTTCATGTGCTTTAAAGGCGATTCGAATCTACCTCCTGAATTCTGTTTCCTGCAATTCTGCCTTGATTTCAAATCCTCTTCTTTGCCTTCCCTCAATATATTTGTGGACGAGAGTTATCATTTATAACTCTGCAGGTTTGTGAATTGCAGTGCCCTGAAACTCCATTTTACAAGTCGCTTTTTTGGGAGCTGGCCGCAAAAGCGCAGGATGGCTTCAGGCCCTGTTCTGGTTCCGGGGGGCAGGCTGAGCCTGTGGTTAATTCTTCTTCCTGATGGGAAAATAGAGTGACCTGTGCCTGTCCCAACACCAAGAGCTAGTCTCTCATTGGTTCCCCGTCTTCCCGTTCATCCTCAGGACAAATTGCAACCTGTACGGAACAGGAGGTTAAAGGTGCTGATGCTCCAAGTAGGGAGATTGCTAGTAAAGTGGATGGAATGGCGAACCCGAGCACAAGGAGATGAGAAATGAGGTGCGTTTTAGAAACCTTTCCCCATCACACGGTGTACCATCTTCTGGGTTTCTCATGCATGTTTTCGATGTACGAAGATGCCCTTGAACCTGGAGATTTGGGACCCATGCGATGGGTAGCACGCAGTATTACTTTAAAGGGTCTGCGTTTGCTCACCCAACCTCACCAAACCTCTCAGCCCCAAGAGTGTCCACCCTTATGTCTCATCCAGCTGTGGGTCTAGATATGGTCAATCCAGGTTGCATCACAGCCCCTGAACGAATTGTGTAAGAATTTCTCTCTCTTTCCCTGTCTTTGTTTCATGGGTTTTTAAAAGTAATTTATTTTTATAATGGCGTTTAGCTGCTTTTCACGGCTGTGTTTATGCCGCTTTACACCCACTTGACACACTAACAGAGAGATATCAATACATAGGTTTTAAGATTATTACTAGTCAGATATATTCTTGTGCGGTGAATCGGGCGTGTTGAGTCCAGTTCTCTGAGCAAGGAGTAGGTCTTGTCTATTACATATTGGGTTTATGGAACGGTATCTGAGCTAATTTGAAACTCTTGTTTTATGTGTCACCCCACCTCACCTTTCCCGTTAAGCAGCCATAGTGTGTTTTCTGCATGTGTGACTCTGTTCTGTTTTGTAATTCAGTTCAAGTGTAACGGTTTTTACATTCCCTCTATAAGTGACACCTTATGAGAAGTGTCCTTTTCTGTGTGACTTATTTCACTTAGAATCGTCTTACCTAAATCCACTCATCATGCTGCTACTAGCCTTATGACATTGATTTCATGGCTGAGTGATATTCCATTGTACATAAGGACCACAACTTTTTGATCCATTTTTCGCTTTCCTGGGATATTTAAGGTGGAATGAAGTGGAGGTCCTTGTCGACAGAGCAGCCCTAAACTTTGGGGGGCTTGTGTCTTGCTGATTTTCAATTTTCCCACTTTATCCCCCCATGCGTGGAAGTGCCCTATGCTCTCTAAGCTGTGTTTTTTAGATGTTTCAGGACACACCGTACACTTCTCCAGAGTGGCTGTTGGCAATTCACATCCCACCCATCAGTGTAGCAAGGCTCCCATTTCTCCATGGCCTGTCCTGCATTTCTGGTTTTGACACTTTTTTCAGCATGGCCCTTTTGACTGATGGGAAGCGAGACTTCTTTGTAGCGCTGATTTGCCTTTCCAGGTTGCTTGGTTGGCCAAAAAGGGCGTATGCGTTTTTTCCTGAATATATTCAGGAAAAAACGCATACGCCCTTTTTGGCCAAGGGCATCATTGTCAACGTTTTGCCGCTTTTCATGTGCTTTAAAGGCGATTCGAATCTACCTCCTGAATTCTGTTTCCTGCAATTCTGCCTTGATTTCAAATCCTCTTCTTTGCCTTCCCTCAATATATTTGTGGACGAGAGTTATCATTTATAACTCTGCAGGTTTGTGAATTGCAGTGCCCTGAAACTCCATTTTACAAGTCGCTTTTTTGGGAGCTGGCCGCAAAAGCACAGGATGGCTTCAGGCCCTGTTCTGGTTCCGGGGGGCAGGCTGAGCCTGTGGTTAATTCTTCTTCCTGATGGGAAAATAGAGTGACCTGTGCCTGTCCCAACACCAAGAGCTAGTCTCTCATTGGTTCCCCGTCTTCCCGTTCATCCTCAGGACAAATTGCAACCTGTACGGAACAGGAGGTTAAAGGTGCTGATGCTCCAAGTAGGGAGATTGCTAGTAAAGTGGATGGAATGGCGAACCCGAGCACAAGGAGATGAGAAATGAGGTGCGTTTTAGAAACCTTTCCCCATCACACGGTGTACCATCTTCTGGGTTTCTCATGCATGTTTTCGATGTAGGAAGATGCCCTTGAACCTGGAGATTTGGGACCCATGCGATGGGTAGCACGCAGTATTACTTTAAAGGGTCTGCGTTTGCTCACCCAACCTCACCAAACCTCTCAGCCCCAAGAGTGTCCACCCTTATGTCTCATCCAGCTGTGGGTCTAGATATGGTCAATCCAGGTTGCATCACAGCCCCTGAACGAATTGTGTAAGAATTTCTCTCTCTTTCCCTGTCTTTGTTTCATGGGTTTTTAAAAGTAATTTATTTTTATAATGGCGTTTAGCTGCTTTTCACGGCTGTGTTTATGCCGCTTTACACCCACTTGACACACTAACAGAGAGATATCAATACATAGGTTTTAAGATTATTACTAGTCAGATATATTCTTGTGCGGTGAATCGGGCGTGTTGAGTCCAGTTCTCTGAGCAAGGAGTAGGTCTTGTCTATTACATATTGGGTTTATGGAACGGTATCTGAGCTAATTTGAAACTCTTGTTTTATGTATCACCCCACCTCACCTTTCCCGTTAAGCAGCCATAGTGTGTTTTCTGCATGTGTGACTCTGTTCTGTTTTGTAATTCAGTTCAAGTGTAACGGTTTTTACATTCCCTCTATAAGTGACACCTTATGAGAAGTGTCCTTTTCTGTGTGACTTATTTCACTTAGAAACGTCTTACCTAAATCCACTCATCATGCTGCTACTAGCCTTATGACATTGATTTCATGGCTGAGTGATATTCCATTGTACATAAGGACCACAACTTTTTGATCCATTTTTCGCTTTCCTGGGATATTTAAGGTGGAATGAAGTGGAGGTCCTTGTCAACAGAGCAGCCCTAAACTTTGGGGTGCTTGTGTCTTGCTGATTTTCAATTTTCCCACTTTATCCCCCCATGCGTGGAAGTGCCCTATGCTCTCTAAGCTGTGTTTTTTAGATGTTTCAGGACACACCGTACACTTCTCCAGAGTGGCTGTTGGCAATTTACATCCCACCCATCAGTGTAGCAAGGCTCCCATTTCTCCATGGCCTGTCCTGCATTTCTGGTTTTGACACTTTTTTCAGCATGGCCCTTTTGACTGATGGGAAGCGAGACTTCTTTGTAGCGCTGATTTGCCTTTCCAGGTTGCTTGGTTGGCCAAAAACGGCGTATGCGTTTTTTCCTGAATATATTCAGGAAAAAACGCATACGCCCTTTTTGGCCAAGGGCATCATTGTCAACGTTTTGCCGCTTTTCATGTGCTTTAAAGGCGATTCGAATCTACCTCCTGAATTCTGTTTCCTGCAATTCTGCCTTGATTTCAAATCCTCTTCTTTGCCTTCCCTCAATATATTTGTGGACGAGAGTTATCATTTATAACTCTGCAGGTTTGTGAATTGCAGTGCCCTGAAACTCCATTTTACAAGTCGCTTTTTTGGGAGCTGGCTGCAAAAGTGCAGGATGGCTTCAGGCCCTGTTCTGGTTCCGGGGGGCAGGCTGAGCCTGTGGTTAATTCTTCTTCCTGATGGGAAAATAGAGTGACCTGTGCCTGTCCCAACACCAAGAGCTAGTCTCTCATTGGTTCCCCGTCTTCCCGTTCATCCTCAGGACAAATTGCAACCTGTACGGAACAGGAGGTTAAAGGTGCTGATGCTCCAAGTAGGGAGATTGCTAGTAAAGTGGATGGAATGGCGAACCCGAGCACAAGGAGATGAGAAATGAGGTGCGTTTTAGAAACCTTTCCCCATCACACGGTGTACCATCTTCTGGGTTTCTCATGCATGTTTTCGATGTAGGAAGATGCCCTTGAACCTGGAGATTTGGGACCCATGCGATGGGTAGCACGCAGTATTACTTTAAAGGGTCTGCGTTTGCTCACCCAACCTCACCAAACCTCTCAGCCCCAAGAGTGTCCACCCTTATGTCTCATCCAGCTGTGGGTCTAGATATGGTCAATCCAGGTTGCATCACAGCCCCTGAACGAATTGTGTAAGAATTTCTCTCTCTTTCCCTGTCTTTGTTTCATGGGTTTTTAAAAGTAATTTATTTTTATAATGGGGTTTAGCTGCTTTTCACGGCTGTGTTTATGCCGCTTTACACCCACTTGACACACTAACAGAGACATATCAATACATAGGTTTTAAGATTATTACTAGTCAGATATATTCTTGTGCGGTGAATCGGGCGTGTTGAGTCCAGTTCTCTGAGCAAGGAGTAGGTCTTGTCTATTACATATTGGGTTTATGGAACGGTATCTGAGCTAATTTGAAACTCTTGTTTTATGTATCACCCCACCTCACCTTTCCCGTTAAGCAGCCATAGTGTGTTTTCTGCATGTGTGACTCTGTTCTGTTTTGTAATTCAGTTCAAGTGTAACGGTTTTTACATTCCCTCTATAAGTGACACCTTATGAGAAGTGTCCTTTTCTGTGTGACTTATTTCACTTAGAATCGTCTTACCTAAATCCACTCATCATGCTGCTACTAGCCTTATGACATTGATTTCATGGCTGAGTGATATTCCATTGTACATAAGGACCACAACTTTTTTATCCATTTTTCGCTTTCCTGGGATATTTAAGGTGGAATGAAGTGGAGGTCCTTGTCAACAGAGCAGCCCTAAACTTTGGGGTGCTTGTGTCTTGCTGATTTTCAATTTTCCCACTTTATCCCCCCATGCGTGGAAGTGCCCTATGCTCTCTAAGCTGTGTTTTTTAGATGTTTCAGGACACACCGTACACTTCTCCAGAGTGGCTGTTGGCAATTTACATCCCACCCATCAGTGTAGCAAGGCTCCCATTTCTCCATGGCCTGTCCTGCATTTCTGGTTTTGACACTTTTTTCAGCATGGCCCTTTTGACTGATGGGAAGCGAGACTTCTTTGTAGCGCTGATTTGCCTTTCCAGGTTGCTTGGTTGGCCAAAAAGGGCGTATGCGTTTTTTCCTGAATATATTCAGGAAAAAACGCATACGCCCTTTTTGGCCAAGGGCATCATTGTCAACGTTTTGCGGCTTTTCATGTGCTTTAAAGGCGATTCGAATCTACCTCCTGAATTCTGTTTCCTGCAATTCTGCCTTGATTTCAAATCCTCTTCTTTGCCTTCCCTCAATATATTTGTGGACGAGAGTTATCATTTATAACTCTGCAGGTTTGTGAATTGCAGTGCCCTGAAACTCCATTTTACAAGTCGCTTTTTTGGGAGCTGGCCGCAAAAGCGCAGGATGGCTTCAGGCCCTGTTCTGGTTCCGGGGGGCAGGCTGAGCCTGTGGTTAATTCTTCTTCCTGATGGGAAAATAGAGTGACCTGTGCCTGTCCCAACACCAAGAGCTAGTCTCTCATTGGTTCCCCGTCTTCCCGTTCATCCTCAGGACAAATTGCAACCTGTACGGAACAGGAGGTTAAAGGTGCTGATGCTCCAAGTAGGGAGATTGCTAGTAAAGTGGATGGAATGGCGAACCCGAGCACAAGGAGATGAGAAATGAGGTGCGTTTTAGAAACCTTTCCCCATCACACGGTGTACCATCTTCTGGGTTTCTCATGCATGTTTTCGATGTACGAAGATGCCCTTGAACCTGGAGATTTGGGACCCATGCGATGGGTAGCACGCAGTATTACTTTAAAGGGTCTGCGTTTGCTCACCCAACCTCACCAAACCTCTCAGCCCCAAGAGTGTCCACCCTTATGTCTCATCCAGCTGTGGGTCTAGATATGGTCAATCCAGGTTGCATCACAGCCCCTGAACGAATTGTGTAAGAATTTCTCTCTCTTTCCCTGTCTTTGTTTCATGGGTTTTTAAAAGTAATTTATTTTTATAATGGCGTTTAGCTGCTTTTCACGGCTGTGTTTATGCCGCTTTACACCCACTTGACACACTAACAGAGAGATATCAATACATAGGTTTTAAGATTATTACTAGTCAGATATATTCTTGTGCGGTGAATCGGGCGTGTTGAGTCCAGTTCTCTGAGCAAGGAGTAGGTCTTGTCTATTACATATTGGGTTTATGGAACGGTATCTGAGCTAATTTGAAACTCTTGTTTTATGTGTCACCCCACCTCACCTTTCCCGTTAAGCAGCCATAGTGTGTTTTCTGCATGTGTGACTCTGTTCTGTTTTGTAATTCAGTTCAAGTGTAACGGTTTTTACATTCCCTCTATAAGTGACACCTTATGAGAAGTGTCCTTTTCTGTGTGACTTATTTCACTTAGAATCGTCTTACCTAAATCCACTCATCATGCTGCTACTAGCCTTATGACATTGATTTCATGGCTGAGTGATATTCCATTGTACATAAGGACCACAACTTTTTGATCCATTTTTCGCTTTCCTGGGATATTTAAGGTGGAATGAAGTGGAGGTCCTTGTCGACAGAGCAGCCCTAAACTTTGGGGGGCTTGTGTCTTGCTGATTTTCAATTTTCCCACTTTATCCCCCCATGCGTGGAAGTGCCCTATGCTCTCTAAGCTGTGTTTTTTAGATGTTTCAGGACACACCGTACACTTCTCCAGAGTGGCTGTTGGCAATTTACATCCCACCCATCAGTGTAGCAAGGCTCCCATTTCTCCATGGCCTGTCCTGCATTTCTGGTTTTGACACTTTTTTCAGCATGGCCCTTTTGACTGATGGGAAGCGAGACTTCTTTGTAGCGCTGATTTGCCTTTCCAGGTTGCTTGGTTGGCCAAAAAGGGCGTATGCGTTTTTTCCTGAATATATTCAGGAAAAAACGCATACGCCCTTTTTGGCCAAGGGCATCATTGTCAACGTTTTGCCGCTTTTCATGTGCTTTAAAGGCGATTCGAATCTACCTCCTGAATTCTGTTTCCTGCAATTCTGCCTTGATTTCAAATCCTCTTCTTTGCCTTCCCTCAATATATTTGTGGACGAGAGTTATCATTTATAACTCTGCAGGTTGGTGAATTGCAGTGCCCTGAAACTCCATTTTACAAGTCGCTTTTTTGGGAGCTGGCCGCAAAAGCACAGGATGGCTTCAGGCCCTGTTCTGGTTCCGGGGGGCAGGCTGAGCCTGTGGTTAATTCTTCTTCCTGATGGGAAAATAGAGTGACCTGTGCCTGTCCCAACACCAAGAGCTAGTCTCTCATTGGTTCCCCGTCTTCCCGTTCATCCTCAGGACAAATTGCAACCTGTACGGAACAGGAGGTTAAAGGTGCTGATGCTCCAAGTAGGGAGATTGCTAGTAAAGTGGATGGAATGGCGAACCCGAGCACAAGGAGATGAGAAATGAGGTGCGTTTTAGAAACCTTTCCCCATCACACGGTGTACCATCTTCTGGGTTTCTCATGCATGTTTTCGATGTAGGAAGATGCCCTTGAACCTGGAGATTTGGGACCCATGCGATGGGTAGCACGCAGTATTACTTTAAAGGGTCTGCGTTTGCTCACCCAACCTCACCAAACCTCTCAGCCCCAAGAGTGTCCACCCTTATGTCTCATCCAGCTGTGGGTCTAGATATGGTCAATCCAGGTTGCATCACAGCCCCTGAACGAATTGTGTAAGAATTTCTCTCTCTTTCCCTGTCTTTGTTTCATGGGTTTTTAAAAGTAATTTATTTTTATAATGGCGTTTAGCTGCTTTTCACGGCTGTGTTTATGCCGCTTTACACCCACTTGACACACTAACAGAGAGATATCAATACATAGGTTTTAAGATTATTACTAGTCAGATATATTCTTGTGCGGTGAATCGGGCGTGTTGAGTCCAGTTCTCTGAGCAAGGAGTAGGTCTTGTCTATTACATATTGGGTTTATGGAACGGTATCTGAGCTAATTTGAAACTCTTGTTTTATGTATCACCCCACCTCACCTTTCCCGTTAAGCAGCCATAGTGTGTTTTCTGCATGTGTGACTCTGTTCTGTTTTGTAATTCAGTTCAAGTGTAACGGTTTTTACATTCCCTCTATAAGTGACACCTTATGAGAAGTGTCCTTTTCTGTGTGACTTATTTCACTTAGAAACGTCTTACCTAAATCCACTCATCATGCTGCTACTAGCCTTATGACATTGATTTCATGGCTGAGTGATATTCCATTGTACATAAGGACCACAACTTTTTGATCCATTTTTCGCTTTCCTGGGATATTTAAGGTGGAATGAAGTGGAGGTCCTTGTCAACAGAGCAGCCCTAAACTTTGGGGTGCTTGTGTCTTGCTGATTTTCAATTTTCCCACTTTATCCCCCCATGCGTGGAAGTGCCCTATGCTCTCTAAGCTGTGTTTTTTAGATGTTTCAGGACACACCGTACACTTCTCCAGAGTGGCTGTTGGCAATTTACATCCCACCCATCAGTGTAGCAAGGCTCCCATTTCTCCATGGCCTGTCCTGCATTTCTGGTTTTGACACTTTTTTCAGCATGGCCCTTTTGACTGATGGGAAGCGAGACTTCTTTGTAGCGCTGATTTGCCTTTCCAGGTTGCTTGGTTGGCCAAAAACGGCGTATGCGTTTTTTCCTGAATATATTCAGGAAAAAACGCATACGCCCTTTTTGGCCAAGGGCATCATTGTCAACGTTTTGCCGCTTTTCATGTGCTTTAAAGGCGATTCGAATCTACCTCCTGAATTCTGTTTCCTGCAATTCTGCCTTGATTTCAAATCCTCTTCTTTGCCTTCCCTCAATATATTTGTGGACGAGAGTTATCATTTATAACTCTGCAGGTTTGTGAATTGCAGTGCCCTGAAACTCCATTTTACAAGTCGCTTTTTTGGGAGCTGGCTGCAAAAGTGCAGGATGGCTTCAGGCCCTGTTCTGGTTCCGGGGGGCAGGCTGAGCCTGTGGTTAATTCTTCTTCCTGATGGGAAAATAGAGTGACCTGTGCCTGTCCCAACACCAAGAGCTAGTCTCTCATTGGTTCCCCGTCTTCCCGTTCATCCTCAGGACAAATTGCAACCTGTACGGAACAGGAGGTTAAAGGTGCTGATGCTCCAAGTAGGGAGATTGCTAGTAAAGTGGATGGAATGGCGAACCCGAGCACAAGGAGATGAGAAATGAGGTGCGTTTTAGAAACCTTTCCCCATCACACGGTGTACCATCTTCTGGGTTTCTCATGCATGTTTTCGATGTAGGAAGATGCCCTTGAACCTGGAGATTTGGGACCCATGCGATGGGTAGCACGCAGTATTACTTTAAAGGGTCTGCGTTTGCTCACCCAACCTCACCAAACCTCTCAGCCCCAAGAGTGTCCACCCTTATGTCTCATCCAGCTGTGGGTCTAGATATGGTCAATCCAGGTTGCATCACAGCCCCTGAACGAATTGTGTAAGAATTTCTCTCTCTTTCCCTGTCTTTGTTTCATGGGTTTTTAAAAGTAATTTATTTTTATAATGGGGTTTAGCTGCTTTTCACGGCTGTGTTTATGCCGCTTTACACCCACTTGACACACTAACAGAGACATATCAATACATAGGTTTTAAGATTATTACTAGTCAGATATATTCTTGTGCGGTGAATCGGGCGTGTTGAGTCCAGTTCTCTGAGCAAGGAGTAGGTCTTGTCTATTACATATTGGGTTTATGGAACGGTATCTGAGCTAATTTGAAACTCTTGTTTTATGTATCACCCCACCTCACCTTTCCCGTTAAGCAGCCATAGTGTGTTTTCTGCATGTGTGACTCTGTTCTGTTTTGTAATTCAGTTCAAGTGTAACGGTTTTTACATTCCCTCTATAAGTGACACCTTATGAGAAGTGTCCTTTTCTGTGTGACTTATTTCACTTAGAATCGTCTTACCTAAATCCACTCATCATGCTGCTACTAGCCTTATGACATTGATTTCATGGCTGAGTGATATTCCATTGTACATAAGGACCACAACTTTTTTATCCATTTTTCGCTTTCCTGGGATATTTAAGGTGGAATGAAGTGGAGGTCCTTGTCAACAGAGCAGCCCTAAACTTTGGGGTGCTTGTGTCTTGCTGATTTTCAATTTTCCCACTTTATCCCCCCATGCGTGGAAGTGCCCTATGCTCTCTAAGCTGTGTTTTTTAGATGTTTCAGGACACACCGTACACTTCTCCAGAGTGGCTGTTGGCAATTTACATCCCACCCATCAGTGTAGCAAGGCTCCCATTTCTCCATGGCCTGTCCTGAATTTCTGGTTTTGACACTTTTTTCAGCATGGCCCTTTTGACTGATGGGAAGCGAGACTTCTTTGTAGCGCTGATTTGCCTTTCCAGGTTGCTTGGTTGGCCAAAAAGGGCGTATGCGTTTTTTCCTGAATATATTCAGGAAAAAACGCATACGCCCTTTTTGGCCAAGGGCATCATTGTCAACGTTTTGCAGCTTTTCATGTGCTTTAAAGGCGATTCGAATCTACCTCCTGAATTCTGTTTCCTGCAATTCTGCCTTGATTTCAAATCCTCTTCTTTGCCTTCCCTCAATATATTTGTGGACGAGAGTTATCATTTATAACTCTGCAGGTTTGTGAATTGCAGTGCCCTGAAACTCCATTTTACAAGTCGCTTTTTTGGGAGCTGGCCGCAAAAGCGCAGGATGGCTTCAGGCCCTGTTCTGGTTCCGGGGGGCAGGCTGAGCCTGTGGTTAATTCTTCTTCCTGATGGGAAAATAGAGTGACCTGTGCCTGTCCCAACACCAAGAGCTAGTCTCTCATTGGTTCCCCGTCTTCCCGTTCATCCTCAGGACAAATTGCAACCTGTACGGAACAGGAGGTTAAAGGTGCTGATGCTCCAAGTAGGGAGATTGCTAGTAAAGTGGATGGAATGGCGAACCCGAGCACAAGGAGATGAGAAATGAGGTGCGTTTTAGAAACCTTTCCCCATCACACGGTGTACCATCTTCTGGGTTTCTCATGCATGTTTTCGATGTACGAAGATGCCCTTGAACCTGGAGATTTGGGACCCATGCGATGGGTAGCACGCAGTATTACTTTAAAGGGTCTGCGTTTGCTCACCCAACCTCACCAAACCTCTCAGCCCCAAGAGTGTCCACCCTTATGTCTCATCCAGCTGTGGGTCTAGATATGGTCAATCCAGGTTGCATCACAGCCCCTGAACGAATTGTGTAAGAATTTCTCTCTCTTTCCCTGTCTTTGTTTCATGGGTTTTTAAAAGTAATTTATTTTTATAATGGCGTTTAGCTGCTTTTCACGGCTGTGTTTATGCCGCTTTACACCCACTTGACACACTAACAGAGAGATATCAATACATAGGTTTTAAGATTATTACTAGTCAGATATATTCTTGTGCGGTGAATCGGGCGTGTTGAGTCCAGTTCTCTGAGCAAGGAGTAGGTCTTGTCTATTACATATTGGGTTTATGGAACGGTATCTGAGCTAATTTGAAACTCTTGTTTTATGTGTCACCCCACCTCACCTTTCCCGTTAAGCAGCCATAGTGTGTTTTCTGCATGTGTGACTCTGTTCTGTTTTGTAATTCAGTTCAAGTGTAACGGTTTTTACATTCCCTCTATAAGTGACACCTTATGAGAAGTGTCCTTTTCTGTGTGACTTATTTCACTTAGAATCGTCTTACCTAAATCCACTCATCATGCTGCTACTAGCCTTATGACATTGATTTCATGGCTGAGTGATATTCCATTGTACATAAGGACCACAACTTTTTGATCCATTTTTCGCTTTCCTGGGATATTTAAGGTGGAATGAAGTGGAGGTCCTTGTCGACAGAGCAGCCCTAAACTTTGGGGGGCTTGTGTCTTGCTGATTTTCAATTTTCCCACTTTATCCCCCCATGCGTGGAAGTGCCCTATGCTCTCTAAGCTGTGTTTTTTAGATGTTTCAGGACACACCGTACACTTCTCCAGAGTGGCTGTTGGCAATTTACATCCCACCCATCAGTGTAGCAAGGCTCCCATTTCTCCATGGCCTGTCCTGCATTTCTGGTTTTGACACTTTTTTCAGCATGGCCCTTTTGACTGATGGGAAGCGAGACTTCTTTGTAGCGCTGATTTGCCTTTCCAGGTTGCTTGGTTGGCCAAAAAGGGCGTATGCGTTTTTTCCTGAATATATTCAGGAAAAAACGCATACGCCCTTTTTGGCCAAGGGCATCATTGTCAACGTTTTGCCGCTTTTCATGTGCTTTAAAGGCGATTCGAATCTACCTCCTGAATTCTGTTTCCTGCAATTCTGCCTTGATTTCAAATCCTCTTCTTTGCCTTCCCTCAATATATTTGTGGACGAGAGTTATCATTTATAACTCTGCAGGTTTGTGAATTGCAGTGCCCTGAAACTCCATTTTACAAGTCGCTTTTTTGGGAGCTGGCCGCAAAAGCACAGGATGGCTTCAGGCCCTGTTCTGGTTCCGGGGGGCAGGCTGAGCCTGTGGTTAATTCTTCTTCCTGATGGGAAAATAGAGTGACCTGTGCCTGTCCCAACACCAAGAGCTAGTCTCTCATTGGTTCCCCGTCTTCCCGTTCATCCTCAGGACAAATTGCAACCTGTACGGAACAGGAGGTTAAAGGTGCTGATGCTCCAAGTAGGGAGATTGCTAGTAAAGTGGATGGAATGGCGAACCCGAGCACAAGGAGATGAGAAATGAGGTGCGTTTTAGAAACCTTTCCCCATCACACGGTGTACCATCTTCTGGGTTTCTCATGCATGTTTTCGATGTAGGAAGATGCCCTTGAACCTGGAGATTTGGGACCCATGCGATGGGTAGCACGCAGTATTACTTTAAAGGGTCTGCGTTTGCTCACCCAACCTCACCAAACCTCTCAGCCCCAAGAGTGTCCACCCTTATGTCTCATCCAGCTGTGGGTCTAGATATGGTCAATCCAGGTTGCATCACAGCCCCTGAACGAATTGTGTAAGAATTTCTCTCTCTTTCCCTGTCTTTGTTTCATGGGTTTTTAAAAGTAATTTATTTTTATAATGGCGTTTAGCTGCTTTTCACGGCTGTGTTTATGCCGCTTTACACCCACTTGACACACTAACAGAGAGATATCAATACATAGGTTTTAAGATTATTACTAGTCAGATATATTCTTGTGCGGTGAATCGGGCGTGTTGAGTCCAGTTCTCTGAGCAAGGAGTAGGTCTTGTCTATTACATATTGGGTTTATGGAACGGTATCTGAGCTAATTTGAAACTCTTGTTTTATGTATCACCCCACCTCACCTTTCCCGTTAAGCAGCCATAGTGTGTTTTCTGCATGTGTGACTCTGTTCTGTTTTGTAATTCAGTTCAAGTGTAACGGTTTTTACATTCCCTCTATAAGTGACACCTTATGAGAAGTGTCCTTTTCTGTGTGACTTATTTCACTTAGAATCGTCTTACCTAAATCCACTCATCATGCTGCTACTAGCCTTATGACATTGATTTCATGGCTGAGTGATATTCCATTGTACATAAGGACCACAACTTTTTGATCCATTTTTCGCTTTCCTGGGATATTTAAGGTGGAATGAAGTGGAGGTCCTTGTCGACAGAGCAGCCCTAAACTTTGGGGGGCTTGTGTCTTGCTGATTTTCAATTTTCCCACTTTATCCCCCCATGCGTGGAAGTGCCCTATGCTCTCTAAGCTGTGTTTTTTAGATGTTTCAGAACACACCGTACACTTCTCCAGAGTGGCTGTTGGCAATTTACATCCCACCCATCAGTGTAGCAAGGCTCCCATTTCTCCATGGCCTGTCCTGCATTTCTGGTTTTGACACTTTTTTCAGCATGGCCCTTTTGACTGATGGGAAGCGAGACTTCTTTGTAGCGCTGATTTGCCTTTCCAGGTTGCTTGGTTGGCCAAAAAGGGCGTATGCGTTTTTTCCTGAATATATTCAGGAAAAAACGCATACGCCCTTTTTGGCCAAGGGCATCATTGTCAACGTTTTGCCGCTTTTCATGTGCTTTAAAGGCGATTCGAATCTACCTCCTGAATTCTGTTTCCTGCAATTCTGCCTTGATTTCAAATCCTCTTCTTTGCCTTCCCTCAATATATTTGTGGACGAGAGTTATCATTTATAACTCTGCAGGTTTGTGAATTGCAGTGCCCTGAAACTCCATTTTACAAGTCGCTTTTTTGGGAGCTGGCCGCAAAAGCACAGGATGGCTTCAGGCCCTGTTCTGGTTCCGGGGGGCAGGCTGAGCCTGTGGTTAATTCTTCTTCCTGATGGGAAAATAGAGTGACCTGTGCCTGTCCCAACACCAAGAGCTAGTCTCTCATTGGTTCCCCGTCTTCCCGTTCATCCTCAGGACAAATTGCAACCTGTACGGAACAGGAGGTTAAAGGTGCTGATGCTCCAAGTAGGGAGATTGCTAGTAAAGTGGATGGAATGGCGAACCCGAGCACAAGGAGATGAGAAATGAGGTGCGTTTTAGAAACCTTTCCCCATCACACGGTGTACCATCTTCTGGGTTTCTCATGCATGTTTTCGATGTAGGAAGATGCCCTTGAACCTGGAGATTTGGGACCCATGCGATGGGTAGCACGCAGTATTACTTTAAAGGGTCTGCGTTTGCTCACCCAACCTCACCAAACCTCTCAGCCCCAAGAGTGTCCACCCTTATGTCTCATCCAGCTGTGGGTCTAGATATGGTCAATCCAGGTTGCATCACAGCCCCTGAACGAATTGTGTAAGAATTTCTCTCTCTTTCCCTGTCTTTGTTTCATGGGTTTTTAAAAGTAATTTATTTTTATAATGGCGTTTAGCTGCTTTTCACGGCTGTGTTTATGCCGCTTTACACCCACTTGACACACTAACAGAGAGATATCAATACATAGGTTTTAAGATTATTACTAGTCAGATATATTCTTGTGCGGTGAATCGGGCGTGTTGAGTCCAGTTCTCTGAGCAAGGAGTAGGTCTTGTCTATTACATATTGGGTTTATGGAACGGTATCTGAGCTAATTTGAAACTCTTGTTTTATGTATCACCCCACCTCACCTTTCCCGTTAAGCAGCCATAGTGTGTTTTCTGCATGTGTGACTCTGTTCTGTTTTGTAATTCAGTTCAAGTGTAACGGTTTTTACATTCCCTCTATAAGTGACACCTTATGAGAAGTGTCCTTTTCTGTGTGACTTATTTCACTTAGAAACGTCTTACCTAAATCCACTCATCATGCTGCTACTAGCCTTATGACATTGATTTCATGGCTGAGTGATATTCCATTGTACATAAGGACCACAACTTTTTGATCCATTTTTCGCTTTCCTGGGATATTTAAGGTGGAATGAAGTGGAGGTCCTTGTCAACAGAGCAGCCCTAAACTTTGGGGTGCTTGTGTCTTGCTGATTTTCAATTTTCCCACTTTATCCCCCCATGCGTGGAAGTGCCCTATGCTCTCTAAGCTGTGTTTTTTAGATGTTTCAGGACACACCGTACACTTCTCCAGAGTGGCTGTTGGCAATTTACATCCCACCCATCAGTGTAGCAAGGCTCCCATTTCTCCATGGCCTGTCCTGCATTTCTGGTTTTGACACTTTTTTCAGCATGGCCCTTTTGACTGATGGGAAGCGAGACTTCTTTGTAGCGCTGATTTGCCTTTCCAGGTTGCTTGGTTGGCCAAAAAGGGCGTATGCGTTTTTTCCTGAATATATTCAGGAAAAAACGCATACGCCCTTTTTGGCCAAGGGCATCATTGTCAACGTTTTGCCGCTTTTCATGTGCTTTAAAGGCGATTCGAATCTACCTCCTGAATTCTGTTTCCTGCAATTCTGCCTTGATTTCAAATCCTCTTCTTTGCCTTCCCTCAATATATTTGTGGACGAGAGTTATCATTTATAACTCTGCAGGTTTGTGAATTGCAGTGCCCTGAAACTCCATTTTACAAGTCGCTTTTTTGGGAGCTGGCCGCAAAAGTGCAGGATGGCTTCAGGCCCTGTTCTGGTTCCGGGGGGCAGGCTGAGCCTGTGGTTAATTCTTCTTCCTGATGGGAAAATAGAGTGACCTGTGCCTGTCCCAACACCAAGAGCTAGTCTCTCATTGGTTCCCCGTCTTCCCGTTCATCCTCAGGACAAATTGCAACCTGTACGGAACAGGAGGTTAAAGGTGCTGATGCTCCAAGTAGGGAGATTGCTAGTAAAGTGGATGGAATGGCGAACCCGAGCACAAGGAGATGAGAAATGAGGTGCGTTTTAGAAACCTTTCCCCATCACACGGTGTACCATCTTCTGGGTTTCTCATGCATGTTTTCGATGTAGGAAGATGCCCTTGAACCTGGAGATTTGGGACCCATGCGATGGGTAGCACGCAGTATTACTTTAAAGGGTCTGCGTTTGCTCACCCAACCTCACCAAACCTCTCAGCCCCAAGAGTGTCCACCCTTATGTCTCATCCAGCTGTGGGTCTAGATATGGTCAATCCAGGTTGCATCACAGCCCCTGAACGAATTGTGTAAGAATTTCTCTCTCTTTCCCTGTCTTTGTTTCATGGGTTTTTAAAAGTAATTTATTTTTATAATGGGGTTTAGCTGCTTTTCACGGCTGTGTTTATGCCGCTTTACACCCACTTGACACACTAACAGAGACATATCAATACATAGGTTTTAAGATTATTACTAGTCAGATATATTCTTGTGCGGTGAATCGGGCGTGTTGAGTCCAGTTCTCTGAGCAAGGAGTAGGTCTTGTCTATTACATATTGGGTTTATGGAACGGTATCTGAGCTAATTTGAAACTCTTGTTTTATGTATCACCCCACCTCACCTTTCCCGTTAAGCAGCCATAGTGTGTTTTCTGCATGTGTGACTCTGTTCTGTTTTGTAATTCAGTTCAAGTGTAACGGTTTTTACATTCCCTCTATAAGTGACACCTTATGAGAAGTGTCCTTTTCTGTGTGACTTATTTCACTTAGAATCGTCTTACCTAAATCCACTCATCATGCTGCTACTAGCCTTATGACATTGATTTCATGGCTGAGTGATATTCCATTGTACATAAGGACCACAACTTTTTGATCCATTTTTCGCTTTCCTGGGATATTTAAGGTGGAATGAAGTGGAGGTCCTTGTCAACAGAGCAGCCCTAAACTTTGGGGTGCTTGTGTCTTGCTGATTTTCAATTTTCCCACTTTATCCCCCCATGCGTGGAAGTGCCCTATGCTCTCTAAGCTGTGTTTTTTAGATGTTTCAGGACACACCGTACACTTCTCCAGAGTGGCTGTTGGCAATTTACATCCCACCCATCAGTGTAGCAAGGCTCCCATTTCTCCATGGCCTGTCCTGCATTTCTGGTTTTGACACTTTTTTCAGCATGGCCCTTTTGACTGATGGGAAGCGAGACTTCTTTGTAGCGCTGATTTGCCTTTCCAGGTTGCTTGGTTGGCCAAAAAGGGCGTATGCGTTTTTTCCTGAATATATTCAGGAAAAAACGCATACGCCCTTTTTGGCCAAGGGCATCATTGTCAACGTTTTGCCGCTTTTCATGTGCTTTAAAGGCGATTCGAATCTACCTCCTTAATTCTGTTTCCCGCAATTCTGCCTTGATTTCAAATCCTCTTCTTTGCCTTCCCTCAATATATTTGTGGACGAGAGTTATCATTTATAACTCTGCAGGTTTGTGAATTGCAGTGCCCTGAAACTCCATTTTACAAGTCGCTTTTTTGGGAGCTGGCCGCAAAAGCGCAGGATGGCTTCAGGCCCTGTTCTGGTTCCGGGGGGCAGGCTGAGCCTGTGGTTAATTCTTCTTCCTGATGGGAAAATAGAGTGACCTGTGCCTGTCCCAACACCAAGAGCTAGTCTCTCATTGGTTCCCCGTCTTCCCGTTCATCCTCAGGACAAATTGCAACCTGTACGGAACAGGAGGTTAAAGGTGCTGATGCTCCAAGTAGGGAGATTGCTAGTAAAGTGGCTGGAATGGCGAACCCGAGCACAAGGAGATGAGAAATGAGGTGCGTTTTAGAAACCTTTCCCCATCACACGGTGTACCATCTTCTGGGTTTCTCATGCATGTTTTCGATGTAGGAAGATGCCTTTGAACCTGGAAATTTGGGACCCATGCGATGGGTAGCACGCAGTATTACTTTAAAGGGTCTGTGTTTGCTCACCCTACCTCACCAAACCTCTCATCCCCAAGAGTGTCCACCCTTATGTCTCATCCAGCTGTGGGTCTAGATATGGTCAATCCAGGTGGCATCACAGCCCCTGAACGAATTGTGTAAGAATTTCTCTCTCTTTCCCTGTCTTTGTTTCATGGGTTTTTAAAAGTAATTTATTTTTATAATGGGGTTTAGCTGCTTTTCACGGCTGTGTTTATGCCGCTTTACACCCACTTGACACACTAACAGAGAGATATCAATACTTAGGTTTTAAGATTATTACTAGTCAGATATATTCTTGTGCGGTGAATCGGGCGTGTTGAGTCCAGTTCTCTGAGCAAGGAGTAGGTCTTGTCTATTACATATTGGGTTTATGGAACGGTATCTGAGCTAATTTGAAACTCTTGTTTTATGTATCACCCCACCTCACCTTTCCCGTTAAGCAGCCATAGTGTGTTTTCTGCATGTGTGACTCTGTTCTGTTTTGTAATTCAGTTCAAGTGTAACGGTTTTTATATTCCCTCTATAAGTGACACCTTATGAGAAGTGTCCTTTTCTGTGTGACTTATTTCACTTAGAATCGTCTTACCTAAATCCACTCATCATGCTGCTACTAGCCTTATGACATTGATTTCATGGCTGAGTGATATTCCATTGTACATAAGGACCACAACTTTTTGATCCATTTTTCGCTTTCCTGGGATATTTAAGGTGGAATGAAGTGGAGGTCCTTGTCAACAGAGCAGCCCTAAACTTTGGGGTGCTTGTGTCTTGCTGATTTTCAATTTTCCCACTTTATCCCCCCATGCGTGGAAGTGCCCTATGCTCTCTAAGCTGTGTTTTTTAGATGTTTCAGGACACACCGTACACTTCTCCAGAGTGGCTGTTGGCGATTTACATCCCGCCCATCAGTGTAGCAAGGCTCCCATTTCTCCATGGCCTGTCCTGCATTTCTGGTTTTGACACTTTTTGCAGCATGGCCCTTTTGACCGATGGGAAGCGAGACTTCTTTGTAGCGCTGATTTGCCTTTCCAGGTTGCTTGGTTGGCCAAAAAGGGCGTATGCGTTTTTTCCTGAATATATTCAGGAAAAAACGCATACGCCCTTTTTGGCCAAGGGCATCATTGTCAACGTTTTGCCGCTTTTCATGTGCTTTAAAGGCGATTCGAATCTACCTCCTGAAATCTGTTTCCTGCAATTCTGCCTTGATTTCAAATCCTCTTCTTTGCCTTCCCTCAATATATTTGTGGACGAGAGTTATCATTTATAACTCTGCAGGTTTGTGAATTGCAGTGCCCTGAAGCTCCATTTTACAAGTCACGTATTTGGGAGCTGGCCGCAAAAGCGCAGGATGGCTTCAGGCCCTGTTCCGGTTCCGGGGGGCAGGCTGAGCCTGTGGTTAATTCTTCTTCCTGATGGGAAAATAGAGTGACCTGTGCCTGTCCCAACACCAAGAGCTAGTCTCTCATTGGTTCCCCGTCTTCCCGTTCATCCTCAGGACAAATTGCAACCTGTACGGAACAGGAGGTTAAAGGTGCTGATGCTCTAAGTAGGGAGATTGCTAGTAAAGTGGCTGGAATGGCGAACCCGAGCACAAGGAGATGAGAAATGAGGTGCGTTTTAGAAACCTTTCCCCATCACACGATGTACCATCTTCTGGGTTTCTCATGCATGTTTTCGATGTAGGAAGATGCCCTTGAACCTGGAGATTTGGGACCCATGCGATGGGTAGCACGCAGTATTACTTTAAAGGGTCTGCGTTTGCTCACCCAACCTCACCAAACCTCTCAGCCCCAAGAGTGTCCACCCTTATGTCTCATCCAGCTGTGGGTCTAGATATGGTCAATCCAGGTTGCATCACAGCCCCTGAACGAATTGTGTAAGAATTTCTCTCTCTTTCCCTGTCTTTGTTTCATGGGTTTTTAAAAGTAATTTATTTTTATAATGGCGTTTAGCTGCTTTTCACGGCTGTGTTTATGCCGCTTTACACCCACTTGACACACTAACAGAGAGATATCAATACATAGGTTTTAAGATTATTACTAGTCAGATATATTCTTGTGCGGTGAATCGGGCGTGTTGAGTCCAGTTCTCTGAGCAAGGAGTAGGTCTTGTCTATTACATATTGGGTTTATGGAACGGTATCTGAGCTAATTTGAAACTCTTGTTTTATGTATCACCCCACCTCACCTTTCCCGTTAAGCAGCCATAGTGTGTTTTCTGCATGTGTGACTCTGTTCTGTTTTGTAATTCAGTTCAAGTGTAACGGTTTTTACATTCCCTCTATAAGTGACACCTTATGAGAAGTGTCCTTTTCTGTGTGACTTATTTCACTTAGAATCGTCTTACCTAAATCCACTCATCATGCTGCTACTAGCCTTATGACATTGATTTCATGGCTGAGTGATATTCCATTGTACATAAGGACCACAACTTTTTGATCCATTTTTCGCTTTCCTGGATATTTAAGGTGGAATGAAGTGGAGGTCCTTGTCAACAGAGCAGCCCTAAACTTTGGGGTGCTTGTGTCTTGCTGATTTTCAATTTTCCCACTTTATCCCCGCATGCGTGGAAGTGCCCTATGCTCTCTAAGCTGTGTTTTTTAGATGTTTCAGGACACACCGTACACTTCTCCAGAGTGGCTGTTGGCAATTTTCATCCCACCCATCAGCGTAGCAAGGCTCCCATTTCTCCATGGCCTGTCCTGCATTTCTGGTTTTGACACTTTTTTCAGCATGGCCCTTTTGACTGATGGGAAGCGAGACTTCTTTGTAGCGCTGATTTGCCTTTCCAGGTTGCTTGGTTGGCCAAAAAGGGCGTATGCGTTTTTTCCTGAATATATTCAGGAAAAAACGCATACGCCCTTTTTGGCCAAGGGCATCATTGTCAACGTTTTGCCACTTTTCATGTGCTTTAAAGGCGATTCGAATCTACCTCCTGAATTCTGTTTCCTGCAATTCTGCCTTGATTTCAAATCCTCTTCTTTGCCTTCCCTCAATATATTTGTGGACGAGAGTTATCATTTATAACTCTGCAGGTTTGTGAATTGCAGTGCCCTGAAACTCCATTTTACAAGTCGCTTTTTTGGGAGCTGGCCGCAAAAGCGCAGGATGGCTTCAGGCCCTGTTCTGGTTCCGGGGGGCAGGCTGAGCCTGTGGTTAATTCTTCTTCCTGATGGGAAAATAGAGTGACCTGTGCCTGTCCCAACACCAAGAGCTAGTCTCTCATTGGTTCCCCGTCTTCCCGTTCATCCTCAGGACAAATTGCAACCTGTACGGAACAGGAGGTTAAAGGTGCTGATGCTCCAAGTAGGGAGATTGCTAGTAAAGTGGATGGAATGGCGAACCCGAGCACAAGGAGATGAGAAATGAGGTGCGTTTTAGAAACCTTTCCCCATCACACGGTGTACCATCTTCTGGGTTTCTCATGCATGTTTTCGATGTAGGAAGATGCCCTTGAACCTGGAGATTTGGGACCCATGCGATGGGTAGCACGCAGTATTACTTTAAAGGGTCTGCGTTTGCTCACCCAACCTCACCAAACCTCTCAGCCCCAAGAGTGTCCACCCTTATGTCTCATCCAGCTGTGGGTCTAGATATGGTCAATCCAGGTTGCATCACAGCCCCTGAACGAATTGTGTAAGAATTTCTCTCTCTTTCCCTGTCTTTGTTTCATGGGTTTTTAAAAGTAATTTATTTTTATAATGGGGTTTAGCTGCTTTTCACGGCTGTGTTTATGCCGCTTTACACCCACTTGACACACTAACAGAGACATATCAATACATAGGTTTTAAGATTATTACTAGTCAGATATATTCTTGTGCGGTGAATCGGGCGTGTTGAGTCCAGTTCTCTGAGCAAGGAGTAGGTCTTGTCTATTACATATTGGGTTTATGGAACGGTATCTGAGCTAATTTGAAACTCTTGTTTTATGTATCACCCCACCTCACCTTTCCCGTTAAGCAGCCATAGTGTGTTTTCTGCATGTGTGACTCTGTTCTGTTTTGTAATTCAGTTCAAGTGTAACGGTTTTTACATTCCCTCTATAAGTGACACCTTATGAGAAGTGTCCTTTTCTGTGTGACTTATTTCACTTAGAATCGTCTTACCTAAATCCACTCATCATGCTGCTACTAGCCTTATGACATTGATTTCATGGCTGAGTGATATTCCATTGTACATAAGGACCACAACTTTTTGATCCATTTTTCGCTTTCCTGGGATATTTAAGGTGGAATGAAGTGGAGGTCCTTGTCAACAGAGCAGCCCTAAACTTTGGGGTGCTTGTGTCTTGCTGATTTTCAATTTTCCCACTTTATCCCCCCATGCGTGGAAGTGCCCTATGCTCTCTAAGCTGTGTTTTTTAGATGTTTCAGGACACACCGTACACTTCTCCAGAGTGGCTGTTGGCAATTTACATCCCACCCATCAGTGTAGCAAGGCTCCCATTTCTCCATGGCCTGTCCTGCATTTCTGGTTTTGACACTTTTTTCAGCATGGCCCTTTTGACTGATGGGAAGCGAGACTTCTTTGTAGCGCTGATTTGCCTTTCCAGGTTGCTTGGTTGGCCAAAAAGGGCGTATGCGTTTTTTCCTGAATATATTCAGGAAAAAACGCATACGCCCTTTTTGGCCAAGGGCATCATTGTCAACGTTTTGCCGCTTTTCATGTGCTTTAAAGGCGATTCGAATCTACCTCCTGAATTCTGTTTCCTGCAATTCTGCCTTGATTTCAAATCCTCTTCTTTGCCTTCCCTCAATATATTTGTGGACGAGAGTTATCATTTATAACTCTGCAGGTTTGTGAATTGCAGTGCCCTGAAACTCCATTTTACAAGTCGCTTTTTTGGGAGCTGGCCGCAAAAGTGCAGGATGGCTTCAGGCCCTGTTCTGGTTCCGGGGGGCAGGCTGAGCCTGTGGTTAATTCTTCTTCCTGATGGGAAAATAGAGTGACCTGTGCCTGTCCCAACACCAAGAGCTAGTCTCTCATTGGTTCCCCGTCTTCCCGTTCATCCTCAGGACAAATTGCAACCTGTACGGAACAGGAGGTTAAAGGTGCTGATGCTCCAAGTAGGGAGATTGCTAGTAAAGTGGCTGGAATGGCGAACCCGAGCACAAGGAGATGAGAAATGAGGTGCGTTTTAGAAACCTTTCCCCATCACACGGTGTACCATCTTCTGGGTTTCTCATGCATGTTTTCGATGTAGGAAGATGCCCTTGAACCTGGAGATTTGGGACCCATGCGATGGGTAGCACGCAGTATTACTTTAAAGGGTCTGCGTTTGCTCACCCAACCTCACCAAACCTCTCAGCCCCAAGAGTGTCCACCCTTATGTCTCATCCAGCTGTGGGTCTAGATATGGTCAATCCAGGTTGCATCACAGCCCCTGAACGAATTGTGTAAGAATTTCTCTCTCTTTCCCTGTCTTTGTTTCATGGGTTTTTAAAAGTAATTTATTTTTATAATGGGGTTTAGCTGCTTTTCACGGCTGTGTTTATGCCGCTTTACACCCACTTGACACACTAACAGAGACATATCAATACATAGGTTTTAAGATTATTACTAGTCAGATATATTCTTGTGCGGTGAATCGGGCGTGTTGAGTCCAGTTCTCTGAGCAAGGAGTAGGTCTTGTCTATTACATATTGGGTTTATGGAACGGTATCTGAGCTAATTTGAAACTCTTGTTTTATGTATCACCCCACCTCACCTTTCCCGTTAAGCAGCCATAGTGTGTTTTCTGCATGTGTGACTCTGTTCTGTTTTGTAATTCAGTTCAAGTGTAACGGTTTTTACATTCCCTCTATAAGTGACACCTTATGAGAAGTGTCCTTTTCTGTGTGACTTATTTCACTTAGAATCGTCTTACCTAAATCCACTCATCATGCTGCTACTAGCCTTATGACATTGATTTCATGGCTGAGTGATATTCCATTGTACATAAGGACCACAACTTTTTGATCCATTTTTCGCTTTCCTGGGATATTTAAGGTGGAATGAAGTGGAGGTCCTTGTCAACAGAGCAGCCCTAAACTTTGGGGTGCTTGTGTCTTGCTGATTTTCAATTTTCCCACTTTATCCCCCCATGCGTGGAAGTGCCCTATGCTCTCTAAGCTGTGTTTTTTAGATGTTTCAGGACACACCGTACACTTCTCCAGAGTGGCTGTTGGCAATTTACATCCCACCCATCAGTGTAGCAAGGCTCCCATTTCTCCATGGCCTGTCCTGCATTTCTGGTTTTGACACTTTTTTCAGCATGGCCCTTTTGACTGATGGGAAGCGAGACTTCTTTGTAGCGCTGATTTGCCTTTCCAGGTTGCTTGGTTGGCCAAAAAGGGCGTATGCGTTTTTTCCTGAATATATTCAGGAAAAAACGCATACGCCCTTTTTGGCCAAGGGCATCATTGTCAACGTTTTGCCGCTTTTCATGTGCTTTAAAGGCGATTCGAATCTACCTCCTGAATTCTGTTTCCTGCAATTCTGCCTTGATTTCAAATCCTCTTCTTTGCCTTCCCTCAATATATTTGTGGACGAGAGTTATCATTTATAACTCTGCAGGTTTGTGAATTGCAGTGCCCTGAAACTCCATTTTACAAGTCGCTTTTTTGGGAGCTGGCCGCAAAAGTGCAGGATGGCTTCAGGCCCTGTTCTGGTTCCGGGGGGCAGGCTGAGCCTGTGGTTAATTCTTCTTCCTGATGGGAAAATAGAGTGACCTGTGCCTGTCCCAACACCAAGAGCTAGTCTCTCATTGGTTCCCCGTCTTCCCGTTCATCCTCAGGACAAATTGCAACCTGTACGGAACAGGAGGTTAAAGGTGCTGATGCTCCAAGTAGGGAGATTGCTAGTAAAGTGGATGGAATGGCGAACCCGAGCACAAGGAGATGAGAAATGAGGTGCGTTTTAGAAACCTTTCCCCATCACACGGTGTACCATCTTCTGGGTTTCTCATGCATGTTTTCGATGTAGGAAGATGCCCTTGAACCTGGAGATTTGGGACCCATGCGATGGGTAGCACGCAGTATTACTTTAAAGGGTCTGCGTTTGCTCACCCAACCTCACCAAACCTCTCAGCCCCAAGAGTGTCCACCCTTATGTCTCATCCAGCTGTGGGTCTAGATATGGTCAATCCAGGTTGCATCACAGCCCCTGAACGAATTGTGTAAGAATTTCTCTCTCTTTCCCTGTCTTTGTTTCATGGGTTTTTAAAAGTAATTTATTTTTATAATGGCGTTTAGCTGCTTTTCACGGCTGTGTTTATGCCGCTTTACACCCACTTGACACACTAACAGAGAGATATCAATACATAGGTTTTAAGATTATTACTAGTCAGATATATTCTTGTGCGGTGAATCGGGCGTGTTGAGTCCAGTTCTCTGAGCAAGGAGTAGGTCTTGTCTATTACATATTGGGTTTATGGAACGGTATCTGAGCTAATTTGAAACTCTTGTTTTATGTATCACCCCACCTCACCTTTCCCGTTAAGCAGCCATAGTGTGTTTTCTGCATGTGTGACTCTGTTCTGTTTTGTAATTCAGTTCAAGTGTAACGGTTTTTACATTCCCTCTATAAGTGACACCTTATGAGAAGTGTCCTTTTCTGTGTGACTTATTTCACTTAGAATCGTCTTACCTAAATCCACTCATCATGCTGCTACTAGCCTTATGACATTGATTTCATGGCTGAGTGATATTCCATTGTACATAAGGACCACAACTTTTTGATCCATTTTTCGCTTTCCTGGGATATTTAAGGTGGAATGAAGTGGAGGTCCTTGTCGACAGAGCAGCCCTAAACTTTGGGGGGCTTGTGTCTTGCTGATTTTCAATTTTCCCACTTTATCCCCCCATGCGTGGAAGTGCCCTATGCTCTCTAAGCTGTGTTTTTTAGATGTTTCAGAACACACCGTACACTTCTCCAGAGTGGCTGTTGGCAATTTACATCCCACCCATCAGTGTAGCAAGGCTCCCATTTCTCCATGGCCTGTCCTGCATTTCTGGTTTTGACACTTTTTTCAGCATGGCCCTTTTGACTGATGGGAAGCGAGACTTCTTTGTAGCGCTGATTTGCCTTTCCAGGTTGCTTGGTTGGCCAAAAAGGGCGTATGCGTTTTTTCCTGAATATATTCAGGAAAAAACGCATACGCCCTTTTTGGCCAAGGGCATCATTGTCAACGTTTTGCCGCTTTTCATGTGCTTTAAAGGCGATTCGAATCTACCTCCTGAATTCTGTTTCCTGCAATTCTGCCTTGATTTCAAATCCTCTTCTTTGCCTTCCCTCAATATATTTGTGGACGAGAGTTATCATTTATAACTCTGCAGGTTTGTGAATTGCAGTGCCCTGAAACTCCATTTTACAAGTCGCTTTTTTGGGAGCTGGCCGCAAAAGCACAGGATGGCTTCAGGCCCTGTTCTGGTTCCGGGGGGCAGGCTGAGCCTGTGGTTAATTCTTCTTCCTGATGGGAAAATAGAGTGACCTGTGCCTGTCCCAACACCAAGAGCTAGTCTCTCATTGGTTCCCCGTCTTCCCGTTCATCCTCAGGACAAATTGCAACCTGTACGGAACAGGAGGTTAAAGGTGCTGATGCTCCAAGTAGGGAGATTGCTAGTAAAGTGGATGGAATGGCGAACCCGAGCACAAGGAGATGAGAAATGAGGTGCGTTTTAGAAACCTTTCCCCATCACACGGTGTACCATCTTCTGGGTTTCTCATGCATGTTTTCGATGTAGGAAGATGCCCTTGAACCTGGAGATTTGGGACCCATGCGATGGGTAGCACGCAGTATTACTTTAAAGGGTCTGCGTTTGCTCACCCAACCTCACCAAACCTCTCAGCCCCAAGAGTGTCCACCCTTATGTCTCATCCAGCTGTGGGTCTAGATATGGTCAATCCAGGTTGCATCACAGCCCCTGAACGAATTGTGTAAGAATTTCTCTCTCTTTCCCTGTCTTTGTTTCATGGGTTTTTAAAAGTAATTTATTTTTATAATGGCGTTTAGCTGCTTTTCACGGCTGTGTTTATGCCGCTTTACACCCACTTGACACACTAACAGAGAGATATCAATACATAGGTTTTAAGATTATTACTAGTCAGATATATTCTTGTGCGGTGAATCGGGCGTGTTGAGTCCAGTTCTCTGAGCAAGGAGTAGGTCTTGTCTATTACATATTGGGTTTATGGAACGGTATCTGAGCTAATTTGAAACTCTTGTTTTATGTATCACCCCACCTCACCTTTCCCGTTAAGCAGCCATAGTGTGTTTTCTGCATGTGTGACTCTGTTCTGTTTTGTAATTCAGTTCAAGTGTAACGGTTTTTACATTCCCTCTATAAGTGACACCTTATGAGAAGTGTCCTTTTCTGTGTGACTTATTTCACTTAGAAACGTCTTACCTAAATCCACTCATCATGCTGCTACTAGCCTTATGACATTGATTTCATGGCTGAGTGATATTCCATTGTACATAAGGACCACAACTTTTTGATCCATTTTTCGCTTTCCTGGGATATTTAAGGTGGAATGAAGTGGAGGTCCTTGTCAACAGAGCAGCCCTAAACTTTGGGGTGCTTGTGTCTTGCTGATTTTCAATTTTCCCACTTTATCCCCCCATGCGTGGAAGTGCCCTATGCTCTCTAAGCTGTGTTTTTTAGATGTTTCAGGACACACCGTACACTTCTCCAGAGTGGCTGTTGGCAATTTACATCCCACCCATCAGTGTAGCAAGGCTCCCATTTCTCCATGGCCTGTCCTGCATTTCTGGTTTTGACACTTTTTTCAGCATGGCCCTTTTGACTGATGGGAAGCGAGACTTCTTTGTAGCGCTGATTTGCCTTTCCAGGTTGCTTGGTTGGCCAAAAAGGGCGTATGCGTTTTTTCCTGAATATATTCAGGAAAAAACGCATACGCCCTTTTTGGCCAAGGGCATCATTGTCAACGTTTTGCCGCTTTTCATGTGCTTTAAAGGCGATTCGAATCTACCTCCTGAATTCTGTTTCCTGCAATTCTGCCTTGATTTCAAATCCTCTTCTTTGCCTTCCCTCAATATATTTGTGGACGAGAGTTATCATTTATAACTCTGCAGGTTTGTGAATTGCAGTGCCCTGAAACTCCATTTTACAAGTCGCTTTTTTGGGAGCTGGCCGCAAAAGTGCAGGATGGCTTCAGGCCCTGTTCTGGTTCCGGGGGGCAGGCTGAGCCTGTGGTTAATTCTTCTTCCTGATGGGAAAATAGAGTGACCTGTGCCTGTCCCAACACCAAGAGCTAGTCTCTCATTGGTTCCCCGTCTTCCCGTTCATCCTCAGGACAAATTGCAACCTGTACGGAACAGGAGGTTAAAGGTGCTGATGCTCCAAGTAGGGAGATTGCTAGTAAAGTGGATGGAATGGCGAACCCGAGCACAAGGAGATGAGAAATGAGGTGCGTTTTAGAAACCTTTCCCCATCACACGGTGTACCATCTTCTGGGTTTCTCATGCATGTTTTCGATGTAGGAAGATGCCCTTGAACCTGGAGATTTGGGACCCATGCGATGGGTAGCACGCAGTATTACTTTAAAGGGTCTGCGTTTGCTCACCCAACCTCACCAAACCTCTCAGCCCCAAGAGTGTCCACCCTTATGTCTCATCCAGCTGTGGGTCTAGATATGGTCAATCCAGGTTGCATCACAGCCCCTGAACGAATTGTGTAAGAATTTCTCTCTCTTTCCCTGTCTTTGTTTCATGGGTTTTTAAAAGTAATTTATTTTTATAATGGGGTTTAGCTGCTTTTCACGGCTGTGTTTATGCCGCTTTACACCCACTTGACACACTAACAGAGACATATCAATACATAGGTTTTAAGATTATTACTAGTCAGATATATTCTTGTGCGGTGAATCGGGCGTGTTGAGTCCAGTTCTCTGAGCAAGGAGTAGGTCTTGTCTATTACATATTGGGTTTATGGAACGGTATCTGAGCTAATTTGAAACTCTTGTTTTATGTATCACCCCACCTCACCTTTCCCGTTAAGCAGCCATAGTGTGTTTTCTGCATGTGTGACTCTGTTCTGTTTTGTAATTCAGTTCAAGTGTAACGGTTTTTACATTCCCTCTATAAGTGACACCTTATGAGAAGTGTCCTTTTCTGTGTGACTTATTTCACTTAGAATCGTCTTACCTAAATCCACTCATCATGCTGCTACTAGCCTTATGACATTGATTTCATGGCTGAGTGATATTCCATTGTACATAAGGACCACAACTTTTTGATCCATTTTTCGCTTTCCTGGGATATTTAAGGTGGAATGAAGTGGAGGTCCTTGTCAACAGAGCAGCCCTAAACTTTGGGGTGCTTGTGTCTTGCTGATTTTCAATTTTCCCACTTTATCCCCCCATGCGTGGAAGTGCCCTATGCTCTCTAAGCTGTGTTTTTTAGATGTTTCAGGACACACCGTACACTTCTCCAGAGTGGCTGTTGGCAATTTACATCCCACCCATCAGTGTAGCAAGGCTCCCATTTCTCCATGGCCTGTCCTGCATTTCTGGTTTTGACACTTTTTTCAGCATGGCCCTTTTGACTGATGGGAAGCGAGACTTCTTTGTAGCGCTGATTTGCCTTTCCAGGTTGCTTGGTTGGCCAAAAAGGGCGTATGCGTTTTTTCCTGAATATATTCAGGAAAAAACGCATACGCCCTTTTTGGCCAAGGGCATCATTGTCAACGTTTTGCCGCTTTTCATGTGCTTTAAAGGCGATTCGAATCTACCTCCTGAATTCT